>NC_090737.1:40083195-40203195 GCF_036898095.1 Palaemon carinicauda | reverse complement strand
AAACGTGAAAAGTTAATGCCCTATGAGGTATTTGAATAGTACAATCAATGAATAGGCACATAGGGCCCAATCCCATTGCACCATAAGGTAAGATACCCATCAAGAACTTGATAGAATTTCACATTTATTAATCAACAATGACTTCAGCAACTCTGATACTGATCAGTATCTTAAAAGTTCTAGACAAATGTTACCAGGTACAGGATATAATTTCAAATCCACACAAATCTACTGGTAAAATCAAATTATTTTACAATGTAATTATGCAAGACAATTACAAACGAAAAGACTAAGCAATAAAAATTATAATACAATGATGTTATCTCCACTGATGACAAAACACAAATTAAACTATTTTCATATTACAAATATGACAAAATTTGCAATTTGATCATGAAAAACAGTCCAAGACAAAATCAAGAGGAACTCGAGAAACACTGTGGGTTACCACTTTCCATTCCCTGTTGGGGAGATCTTCTCCCACACCTGTGTTGGTGAAACCATAATGAAATTAAGCAAGTGAATTTCTTATCACCTTTAGGAAGGTGCCAATTTAACTATTTTAATGAGAATCATAGAAGACAGCCAAACGAGAGCAAATAGTTAACGATACAAAATTTATACACCAGGCATTGAACGATTGCTGGCTTCAATTCATTGTGGCACTGCTAATATGAAAATATGAATCCACCTTAAATATGACCAATGAGTCCTACTCCTCACACTTAGGAATAGGGTAGAGGTATGAAACATAGACAATACATCAAAAGCCAAGAAAATCCATAAACAAGAACTCAGCATGCAGATAGCAATGCCAATATTGAGAGCGCCACCAAGACTTTAACTACTCATCAAAACAGCTCAAATAGAAGATCGGGTATATAAGGAAATAGGGAAAGAATGTATACAGCTGAAGAGCTCAACTCTGGATTGATGACAGAGAGAAGCTGACTCACCTCTCGCTGCATTTCCATCTCTATCCACACACTTAATCCCTGGAACGTGTGCTTCCTAAATCATTCATGTTTTTGTCCAATGATGGAAGGAGCCTGACAAACTTTCCAAAATGCATCGTAGCTGCAGTTACTGTATTTAACCACAATTATGTCTTACTACTGTATATGCTGTATTGTGTATGAGACTGTATGTAGTGTACAGTACATATGAAGAAGACAGTTACCACATATCCTTTGAGACTATTATATTAGTGTATATTTTAATACCTTAGTGTAAGATAAATATCATATTTGCTTCTACTGACTTGCTCTATATACCTCATGACCCCACTTGAAATGTTATTGAATACACTCCCATAGGATGAGAAAAATAGAAAAGACATATTATTAAAAGATTTTATGCTGTTCAGAAATATTGTATAAGGAAATAATAATAATAATAATAATAATAATAATAATAATAATAATAATAATAATAATAACAACAACAGTTTGGCAGCTCATTACCTTCAAATGGAGCAGGAGATTGCCCAAAAAACATAATTCCTACAACTTTCTACTTTCAGCAATAAAACACCTCTCTTGAGGATAGTGTCCCAAGATACTCACAACCCATTACAAAGATCATCTTGGCCCCTTGAGGTGTACTGATCTTTCTTAAGCATACAGGCAAACAGTAAACAATGGAATACTGTAGTTCACACGAGATTTTCCGTTGGGTCCACATACACTCAAATTTCTGTCTGCAACAGGCTCACTCCCCTGAGTTGAGCCAAAATGAAATCTGTCCCACATGTACAGAATAAAACCAAATATTGTGGCAGTTAATCAAATTTGAGATCTTGGAATTTAAAACTCTAGTATGAGCCAGCCAAAACTGGAATTAAAAAGGACCTCAGCACACTTAATCTGAATTCCAAGGTTTTTAGTCTAATAAAAGCTTAACAGCAAATGGAAAATGCTACAAAAACTGCTACAGCAGTTCTGGATTAAGGAATGTTTTAAGAGGTGGAGAAAGGTGAAAGGTATTGCTTAGGAAGATCTATGGCAGGTAGCACATAACATTCTATAATCTCAAAAAACCTAGGGGCAATTCGTAACCAAATTTATTAAAGGCTTATTACCTTGAGAAAGACCAATTTGTTCAGGAGAAACCAGCAATCACATTTATCTAGTTCTTTTATCACTAGAGGTAAAAGGAACAATGCAGGAATCCAGGAGCGAGTGAAAGAGGAACTTGCATGAAGCGCCTTTTTCACTTAATTTCTTGTTGGCAGAAGAACAGTCCATACTAAAGGAAGAACAAACTTTGTCATGAGCATGGGGTTTGTTAGTAGCACTTTCAATATACCTATTAATACAAAAATTAATGCTGAGGTCAGCAGCATGGTCAGAGGTACTATGAGAAGCATGGTCAGAGGCATGGCAAACATCATGTTTAGCAAAACATTGGATGGGATGGCTGAAAAAATGGTTGGGAGTCCAGGATCATAAACATGTACCTATTAAGGTGGGAACTTCCAGGAGAAAACTGCTGAAGATCTGAGCATATCCTATCTCTGAAGTTTGTTGCATGGAATGTTAGAGGGCCATTCTGCCAGAACCTGAAAAGTAATAATAACCAGAACATAAATGGTAACTTGGTCTGAAAGAGGAAGAGCGATGATTGTTGAGCTTATCCAGTAAGGAACAGGTGCAAGACTTGGGAAGAAAGAGGTTGGGGAACATGGGAAGGAGAGTTAGAAGAACGGTAAAAGAAAGAGTAAGGTCTTTTTCCTGAATAAAGGAGGGAGGACATAAGGAAAAGGGATACTGACAAAGCTTGACTCAGAAAAGAATTGCATAAAACTTTAATATCTGAGCAAGAACTGGGATCATATGATTTACAGTAGCAGCAAAATTTGGATAAGGACCAGTATGAGGGGAAGAGGCTGAAGCAAAGGATGAGACCCATGGGGCAAAAGGAGTACAACCAGAGGCTAAACATGGCTGGAAAGAGGCCGAAGGAACATTAGAAGAAAGCATGTCATTCTTCATGGATTTATCAAAGTAGAAATCACTGAGAGTTACCTTACTTAATGATGATATGCCTACCATGAAATGATACAGTATCTGACATCTCATCAACACGAACTGGGTTTGGAAAGTATGCACAAAGCACAACATACAAATGCTTAATTTAATCTCAAAGTCAACACACATGAAGAACATATGTGAAGAGGCTCTGAACAACACAAAATCCACAAGTAAGACGAAAAGCACAAACATTTCATGAAACTAGAAAAAGGTAACCTAGTATAGAGATCTCAGCAAAAGCAAGGTACTGTACAAATATGGATAGTTGAGATATGTAGGAGCTTACACCTAATAGGGGAATCAGTCATCCACCAAGAGAGCAGAACTTTCATTTCTGGTAAATGTGTATGCCTATGCTCATTTTAAAATGAAACATAAAGGCAATAATTTGCTTAAGATTCTAACACTCACTTTCGAATACACTTTACACTTCACTATATCCAAGCAATAGATTTCATCATTTTACTTATATTTGTATGGTGTTATTCTTTCACAGGCTATGAGATGTTTTATTCATTCTTCAAATTCTCATCTTTTTATTCATTACTGTAGGGCATTTTTTTAAATATCTTTTATATGAATCACATATACAGTACTTTAATGTATTTTCACTCCTATATTAAATATCTTAACACAAAATTTTCACGTGGAATAAATAAATCACAAAAATATTCCTAATTATTGTATTACATTTGATTCTTTGTTTTAAAAACGTCCCCATAAGCATATGAATAATGTGCATGTACCCAACTACAAAGTAAAATCCACACATTTTTAAAGTACTGTAATTTTTATTTTTCCTTGCTATGCACACCCGAGTTCTTTAAATAGGGAGATTTTTTTAGTGTAAGCTAGAACAGCTATTAAAATAATTTAACGAGGAGTTAAAAGGCAGGTGGTGAACACGCCCCTACTCCTCGACCTGCTGAAAGAGCCTAACCTTGACGTTTCTGCTCAGGACTGAGAGGGGTGGTTGAGGAGGGAAGTTTAACTTAAAGGCAAAAGGTTAGTACAACCAGGAAAACTCTAAATTACTTTAAAATTTTGTGATCTGTTTCTACACAAAATAAAAACAATCATCCTTTAAACATGGAGACTCACTGCTTGGTGAGTCAGAAGTATTCCTAGAACTAAACTGGATGGTTTCTTTTCTTCCCTGGAAATGTCAGTCTGGCTGGTTCCATACAGGAGCACAACTGCCTACCTGTCTTTCATAGGGATGAGAAGACTAATAAGGCCTGGCCTGTCCAAGATGAATTGTACATGTTCAACTGAAGAAATCCTTCCTCCGAAGAGAAAATCAGTCAGGAATAATATAATTATTATTATTATTGTTATCATTATCATTACTATTATTATTATTATTTGCTGAAAAAGAAGGATACTATAGGCCCAAGGGCTCCAACAGGGAAAAATAGCCCAGTGAGGAAAGGAAACAAGGAAATAAATAAACTACAAAAGAAAGTAATTAACAGTTACAATAAAATATTTTAAGAACAGTAACAACACTAAAATAGATCTTTTATATATAAACTATAAAAAATAGAAGAGAAAACAAGAGGAAGAAAAATAATAAAGACTAGTGTGCCCAAGTGTACCCTAAAGCAAGAGGGTGATGATGATCAGTGAGTTCATATAAATTTCACCATCCATCCCCTTGTTAGGGATGATGGGAGAGATACTTTAGGATTAAAGAATGGAGGTTAGAAGTGTATCTTAATGACATCAAGTCAGATAAAGAATGTAACATTCCAACAGCTTCGAGCCCAAGAAAGGGGACAGTAAAAATGAAGAATAGCCAGTCATTCTATCACCAATTCAAGATTTACATCTACACATGCTTCCTGTCCCATGTGGGAGCTGGGTTGGTTATGCAACTATTTAAGCAGCCACCACAGAACCAAGCACAAAGGTGTCAAGGGACTTGGTGGGTATACTTCTGTAGATAAAAGGCCATGAAGGTGGTCTGGCATTTTGAAACCCAAGCCTTCAACACTAGGCCTATTGAAAGGTTTCTATTGAAGGCAAAGATAAGGCCTATACCCCTGACCTCATGAGCTCTGGTTCTAGCTGGTACCTTGAATCTCTCAGCCGTCGAGGCATATACTGTACGGATTGTCTCACAAAGTCAGAAAGAGATTGTGTTCCTTTATATAACTTTCTTGATCCTGCCAGTGCTAACAAAGAGTTGCTGACACTCAGACCTGAGGTTTCAGGTTCTCTTCAGATAGCACTGCAGAAACTTCATAGAACACCTGATGCATCATGTAGAGAGGGGATGCAGAAGGTTTTGAGCCTGAGGTCATAAGCTGAAGGTTCTGTGTTTTGGACACAAACTCTGCCACAAAACTAAGTAAGAGAGACCATGTAACTGACTTGCTCTCTTCGCTGATGCAATGGCTAGCAAAATGACAGTCTTGAGACTTGGATCTCTGTCTAACAACCTTCTCAAATGCTCATACGGGGTACGAGTAAGAGTCTTGAGGACGAGGATCACGTCCCACTCTAAGGGCTTGAGGTTCTTGGATGAGCAAGACTGCTTGAAGCTCTCCAAAAGCACAGAGATCCCACAAAAAGGTGAGCTCTATGCGCTTAAGTCGATAAACCATGCTTAAGGCTGAGCGGTAGCCTTTAACAGGCACAAAAATCTGCGATCTGTAATAGTTGCTCCAAGTGGAGAACTATCCCTTCTATGACACCAATTGTAGAAGATAGCCCAATTCCCCTGGTAGACAGCTGCAAAAGACCATAGCAGGTAACTAGACATGTCATGTGCAGTTCCTCATGAAAAGCCTTTCACTCTGAGGAGATGCTGGATAGCCTTCTACCATAAAGTTACAAAGACTTCATGAACTTGTGGTACCTCTGAAGGTGTGGCTGACAGAGGAGCCTGGACCATTAGGGTAGCTCTCTTGGGACCTCGACTACAAGTGCTAACAGATTGGGATCCAATTCAGCATGTGCCATTTGGAAGCCACCAGGATTATCCATAGTTCTTGCATAATCAACAAATGGGTGATTAATGCGTGGATCAGGCTGAATAGAGCAAAAGCGTACTCGTTCAGATGATCCCATGGGTGTTGGAAGGTGTTTTTGAACATGGTTCATGGGTCTGGAACAAGGGAGCAAAACAAAGGGAGCTTTTTTTCAACTGTGTGGCATACAGGTTGATCCCTGAGGAACTCTACAGAGCATAAAACCAACATACATCTGGCTGAAACATATGTGCACCCGCTTTGTCAGCTCACCAAACCTTGCCACCTTACTTGTTGATGTAGGCCGCTACGGGGGTGTTGTCGCTCATCAACATAACAGAGTGCCTCCTCAAATGTTCTTGGAATGCTTGCAAAGTAGAACGGCTTCTTGCATTTTTAGAACAATAATATGCAGATGCATTTCTTCTCACAACCAAACACTTGAGACAGCCTGGTGCCTCCTCAAATGTTCTTGGAATGCTTGCAAAGTAGAAAGGCTACTTATATTTTCAGAACAATGATATGGACATGCATTTCTTCTCGTGACCAAACACCTGAGACAACCTGGACTTTCAGATGTCCGCCTCACCACTCCTTCGACACATTTATGGAGGAGGAGAGTTGAGTGGATCCACAAGGGAAGATTTACTGGAGCCTCCTGTCTCACTAGAACAATAAGGAACAGGGGATCCCTCACAGCTGACCAGTGATCCTTCAAACACTACTGGAGAGATTTCTGGTGGAGGCGTCCATGTGGGACGAGTTTCTCCAGCAAGGAAATGTGGCCAAGAAGACTGCCAGTGCCGAACAGAAATGGTCACGCAACCTCCTTGAGCTTGCTGATACAATTGTGTGATGGAAAGATGCTTGCTGCTGTCATGTGTATCAGCATGCCCAAGTACTTCAACCTCTGCTTGGGTATAGGATTTGATTTCTCCTAGTTTATCACAATCCCCAGATTGTGACAAAAAGCTTGAATCCAGAGTCAATCCTGTAGAAACTGCCTCTACGAGGAGGCCAGAATCAGCCAATCATCGAGATACATCAGCAGACGTATCCCTTGCAAGTGGGCCCACTCCTGCTAACAAGGTGCCATAAACAGTCCAAAGCACAGAGTTTTGAACACGTAAACGTATAGTAGAGGGAGAGGTAGAGGTAATATAGAGGACTGATGCACAGTTAATTTAAAGTATGTGCCCTTCAGGTCCACCAAGAGCATGAAGTCTCCCTCTCTGCTCGAACACAGCACAGACCATACTGTTTCCATCCTGAACTTTGTTTTTCAGACAAGGTGGCTTACACGTAGGTGACCAAGTCAGGGGTGAACGGGATAACTCCAAGTACCGGTGCTGACTCAAGTCCAACCTCCGGCTCAATACCTTCCAGTGCAGAGCTCTCCCGCTGGCAAAGGTGTCATTCTATTAGCCTTAACAGTCTTTTACCACTGGCATCACCACAGTTGACACTGGCACTAGTGATACTAGAGGAGAGGTAGTCTTAGCTACCAGTTCCCTCAACAATGTCATTGAGGGCCTACCTGAAAAACCTAAGGAGGCCGAAGACTTCTTTTGGTCAAATTCGGGGAGACAGATGAAGTGTTTCTAATCTTCAAAGGGGTGTGGTGAACACTGGGGGAATCCAACATCCCAACAGAACCTGAAAAGCCTGCTGATGCAGATCCGAGGGCTCCTTGCTCCTGACCCACACTCCCCGACGACACACAGCCATTGAAGAGATGGACAAAGCAAAATACTTCTTTGTTGTCTTCTTGGACATTGCCAATACTGTACAGACACTGGTGAAGGTTTAGCTTTCTTTTTCCAAATCAGGGCATAAACCCGCCAATGCACAGGAGGCCACAACCTGCACTCGGCATACAGGGATGTTTGCGAACAATCATGCCCCCTACAAGATGCCCAGAAAGAGTGTAGATCTACGTATCTCTTGCTTCACATCCATCACCATTAAAACTAACATCCAGCATTCACTTTCTGATGGAAAAAGAAAATGGAAAATTTATTCAGTGTGTGTCCATAGTAGCTTGCTGCCGGAAACAAAGTGAGGCCCTTCCAATAAGTGGTGGTGGTGGTGGTGGTGGTGGTGGTGGTGGTGGTGGTGGTGGTGGTGGGGGGGGGAGGGGGGGGGGCTTCTTGCCCCCCTCACCAACTGTCATTTAACTCCTTGTTAAATGATTTTCATGGCTTTTCCAGGTGACATTGGAAACATCTCCCTATTTAAAAGACAATGATTTATATTTTAAGCAGGAACAAAGTGCATTTATACTTTACAGTTTAGCACAAAAAATGTGAATTTTCAAGTTAACTTCACGGGTTACGTTTGGTTACTACCAAGATCTGCCATAAAAGATGACATTCAGCTGTAAGGTTCCTATTCTGTTTGCTCTGGACCAGTGGTTCCCAAACTTTTTCAGACTGGCGTTCCCTTGGCTTCCAGATGACGTCCATGTGCCACCACTGTTCCGCTTTAAACTACAGTAGGTAACAGAGTTATGCATTCATTTATAATCCTAATGTCAAATCCATTATCTATTCTATAAACTGCTTATGAGTTTCTTGTCTTAGTTTTTATAACATAGGTTTTGTCATTAAGACTTTGTCCAAAAAAGAAAAAGTAAGCTATCTATTGCCTAAATGCTCTTAATGGCACCCTGTCGCCCCCAACCCCAACTTTTGCCTCATCGGCCCCCCAATATCAATCCACTGCCCCCAGGGGGCAGATCCTCCCATTTTGGGAACCACTGCTCTATACACAACATCTAACTTGCTTGTTGTGTACACTATTCACTATCGATGTTAAGGGGACCAGCCGCCATGACTTTTTGTCAATATTTTTCAGGCATTGAAAAAAGTTACTTGGTGTATGTAAAGGAAAACATATCATATAACACCCCAAAGAAGTTTTATATGATTATCTTGATAAATAACGAAGATATAGCTATTTTTATTATGATGTCATCCTATTTCCATCGTCTGCATTTGAAGTTTGACAGATGTACTTTTTGTACTGCCCTTTTGGTATTCCCGTAATAATTATAAAGTTTTTCTCATACATCTGACAATCGCACACATCTAAAAGAGAATTACCAACCTTCATGAAATTACGAAACAGCTGGGACAACTCACTTGAGTGAGTTGTCTCACTTGAGTGAGTTGTCCCACTTGAGTGAGTTGTTGTAAGTATGTCAGTTTGTTTACTTTCATGAACATATGTCACTGCACAATCTCATAAGTGTTTTGCATTTTTTATAATTCCAATAAACATATCAAAAGCAATAAATACACCAAGTAACAGGGGCAGAAGCCATAATATAAGAATAGGCAACGGAACAGATGAAATATATAACCCAGTTAGAATTACACCACAGGTAAGGTAATTTTGAAGTTACTACTTTAATTTTTCAAAGTGCAAAACTAAAATTACATGAAGTCTTTGGAGGCTAATATTTAGAAAACATACTTATCCTCATAAAATTAAATCAATCGATTGTTATTTATTTTCCAATTCTAAAAGTAACTGTATCAATAGAAAGAGGAGAAAAATATTAATTGTTCCGACGCGATATACAAACCTCATAATCATTCAATATAGGAATTTGTTTCAGCTCAGCTGAAACAGCCGAAGAGAAAGGAAACCAGGCAGTTGTGCTGATTGGTTTGCTGGCGGTATGGGGCGGAGCTTAGCTTTGCAAACCCCCCCCCCCACCACCACCACCACCACCACCACCACCCTGGCCAGCCCGCTTTCCTCATTCACTTGCTTCGGCTCAATGTAGATGGTTGTGCTACTCTCCACTCTCTACGCTACAGCCCTTTGCCTTCTCTTGTGCTTGTGTACTAGTGATTGGTCTTTGTTATGAAGGAGAAAGTTACTCTCTAAAATGCGATGTTGTGCAGGCCGTGGCGGGAGTTGCAGTGGGTGGCATTTGTCACTTTCAGTAGACCCGCACACACTCTGCTCGACATGCAGGGGAAAACCTTGCTCTCAAGGTTCTCCTTGCCGTAGTGTGAATCCTGGCCGCCATTTTGGGAAGCCCGGATTCACAACCTGTCGGGGTTTTCTCGGGTTTCGCCGGGGGGGGGGGGGGGGGGGGGGGATTGACCTTAGCGCTACCGCTATTTAGGCAATCCCGAAAGACACCCGACAGATTGCTGATACCGATGACGACACGTTACTTGGTAGGAAGTGGGAGTTTTGGCGTCTCTCAGATTATCAGGTAAGCTTGACTTAAATTTGTTAAGACGCCATTTAAATATGGTGCAAGAGCTTCAACAATATCATTTGAATAATACGATTGCTGATGAACACATGAATGTAATTGAGTTTGTAACAGGGATGCTAGGTTGGCGTTTTTCAGCTAAAGACATCAAATTTGGCTTTTTTTTTTTTTTTTAAATTGGTTAGCCTTAGGCAATATCATAAAAGGTTGGCCTTAAAGGCTATACCTTTGGCCTTTTTCAACTTCTTAAAGCTGCAGTTGATCAAAGCTGGCCTTTTCTCACTTAGGAAACCTGGCAACCCTAAGTTGTAACTTTATTGACTCCCATGTTTACTGATGCCCCTGTTGTTGTTGACTATGTACCTGATAAAGCATTTGTTCCTGGCAAAATGCAAACTTTTTCCAAGGGTAAAATAATTGCAGGACTCCCTGTTAAAACAAGGGAGTAAGGTTTTAATCACTGAGATTTCTTTAACGACTGATGGCAAACCCTTTACAGCTTCGCCCACAAGTCAGTTAAAATTAAAATCTACCAAATCTCCTGCTGATAAGCAGTTGAAATTAAAATCTACCAAACTCCTGCTGATACAATATGTTTTTCAGGTTCACCATGTTCACCGACCATGGCTCTTCCTACAGACATGGCTCAGGTTGTTCATCCTCGTCCAGTGTCGTCTGCTGTTGCCTAAACCAACATTCCAGCATCTCGGAGGGGGCACAAGAAGAGGAAGCCTGGGCGGTATTCCTCTTCTAGTTCCTCCTCCTCTCTCCTCCTCCTCTTTGTCTTCATCTTCTGACTCTGACTCTTCTCCCCCAGGAGAAAGAAGAAGGTGAAGAAGAGGAAAGCGAAGAGGGCCAGGAAGGCTAGTCGCAATCGAAGGGACATGGCGCCCCGAGATACCTTTTCTCCTCCGGAGGATGAGGGAGATGTGCGAGATTCCCGTGTTCCCCGCACTAGTGGGATTGTTCACGGCGAATCTCACGCAAGGCCTCCATGCCCATCAACCGAGCTCGAGGGCGTAGGTATCGTCTCCCAGAGCATGGTGACGGGGTCCTCGAGCCCCCAATCTACTGCTTAGACTCGAATTGAACCTCTCTTGAGCAGGGAAAGGAGAGTCCTGGCTTCGGCACGACAAATCTCAGCTATGGTCTCTCGTGAAGAATCTGTGGTACGCACGACTACCTCCACGGGGGTAGCCACGCGGACCGACTCAGCGACTCTATGTGTCGCGTGAGCAGGGAGCAGGCCCAGACAGTCGCGCACTTGACCCGCGCGACTTGGGCCTGTCATGAAGCCACCTTGCGGCTCAGCCCGCGACATGGGGGGGCAGTCGTGCTCGACCAGGCTAGCTCTCGCGCATACCAACCGCGCGAGAAGCAGCCAACCCCCATGCTTTCTGGCCATGTAACAGGTGAGGCCGCATGCACCACTCGCGCGACTAACCTGTCTACACCTCCTGGTGTGAGCGCTGCAGTTCCCAGCGACCCTGCTCCTGCTCAAGCTCCTTCGGGAGCTTCATGGGGCTTGCAGCGACTAGTCACGCAGTCGGTCGCAGTGGGATTGATTGATTTAAAGTTTGGAACCTCAATGCATTCCGTCGGGGATGAACCCTGCCAGGGTCCTTCCTTGACTCCTGAATACACGCCTGGTTTGGTCCTAGGACCAGAGCAAGGGTATTC
Organism: Palaemon carinicauda; assembly: GCF_036898095.1. NCBI lineage: Eukaryota > Metazoa > Arthropoda > Malacostraca > Decapoda > Palaemonidae > Palaemon > Palaemon carinicauda. Next base: position 40,191,271 of record NC_090737.1, on the reverse strand, counting down.
ATGGGGGATGTCATCACCCGTGCAGCATGTCGCTTCCGCTACACCTACGGATGTAGCGGGACCGAGGGATCCGCCAATCCCGAGGTGGAGTCGCAGTTCCTAGAGGTCATTAACCCCATACGTGAGATTAATGGCCTCAGGGCTCCTCCTGAGGTAGTGTCTGAGATAAGTGTACAGCCTTGGAGATCCTATGGGGAGCTCCCAAGGCAGTTCACGGCCCCTCACACTACCCTGTTTGAGACAGGCTGCTCGAGCATTGCCCCGAGTGAGTGACCAGTTTGCAGGACCTGGTGACTCGCTTAGGAACCAAGGTTCGAACAAGCTTCTCCCTTAACCACTCCAGTGATAGAAGAGGTACTATGTCACAGAGTCTTCTGTGTCTTGTCCTCTCCCTCTCGACCCCGCGGTCTCAGCGCTTGCTGGGGGTTCCTCGGTCTAGAGCTTGAAATCCCAGAGAGTGGCCTTCCCGGCCTCTGAGATTTCAACTATGGAGTCCATCTCTGTAGCTGCTCTCAAGGCTGCATCGTGGCTCGACCACTGGTGTGGTACGGCCACAGTATTCGCGCGGGACACCAAGCTCCCTACTCCCGAGCACATGGAGCAGTACACCAGAGGAAGTTCGGGCCGCTAGGGATAAATGGCGCCTCGACTCGAAGGACTCCATTATCCACCAGGTGCAGGCTGTGAGTTTCAAAGGACCTGGTCCCGCGAAACCATCCGCAGCCAGGCAGAGTCAGGCCAAGCCCACGGGAAGTAGCAAGAGTACCACTGGTCGTGCTCCTGCTGCTCCTGTGCAGCCGAGATTTGTTCCTGTTCAGAAGGGTTCTGCCCCCAAACAGACCTTTCAGCCTCCCTCGGGAGCTCCTCCACGTCGGGGAAAGAACAGAGGTAAGGGAAAGGGAAACGCTGAGATTGGCTTTCCACTTCCCATGCTGCCGAGGGTAGGGGGATGCCTATCGCGCCATTGGGAGATGTGGCAGCACTTCGGGGCCGAGGAATGGGTAGTGTCGACCCTTCCCGAAGGGTACAAGCTCCCATTCGTGCTTCATCGGGCCCCCCTTCCACCTTCCACTCCAATAGCGTTCCACACATACGCTCCAACATACCTGAAATGGTGGAGAAGATTGTGCTAGAAGTCGTACACGATCAGTCACCAGGAGGTTGGAGACCGATCATCGACCTTTCACCATTGAACAACTTTGTTCAGCAAACTGCATTCAAGATGCTAACAGTTCGCACTATGTTGTTAGCCATCAGGCAGTACGACTTTATGATTTCGATAAACTTGAAGGACGCGTACTTTCAAGTACCAGTTCATCGGTCGTCTAGAAAGTACCTCTGATTCACCTTCCAGGGCACGGTGTACCAGTTCAAAGTCCTGTCCTTCGGACTGTGCACAGCTCCCAAAGTTTGAGTGTTCACAAGATCAACACGTAACCTTGTCAGCCAGGTACATTCCAGGCAAGAGAAGTCTTCGCAGAAACCAGGTAACAGGGGCAGATTGGTCTCTTCACCCTTGGGTCGCGAGTCGAGTACTCAACCTCTGGGGAGAACCATTCATCGACCTTTCGCAACAAAGCACAATGCCAAGCTTGCCGTGTTTTGCTCTCCAGTACCAGATCCCGCGGCTGCGTTCGAGGACGCGCTGCAACATCCTTGGGATCTACTGGATTGCTACACGTTTCCCCCATTTTTGCTTGCGTCGCGCAGTCCTGTACCGGGTCCTAGTAGCTCCAGGACTCAGGATGACTCTCATTGCTCCACTATGGCCACACATGGAGTGGTTTCCCGATCTGTTGTCACTCCTGGTCGAGGCACCGAGAGAGTTACCACACTGGCCCAATCTCCTTCGGCGACTCTTGTCGAATAGGTACTACCAGGCGTTGCAGTTGCTCAGACTTCACGCGGGGAGACTATCCAGCATCTCCTCAGAATGCGAGGCTTTTCACGACTCGCTGCAAGAGAGTTGTCAGGGTACCTTAGAAGATCCTCCTCCTCAGTCTACCCGGGGAAGTGGTTGGTCTTCAGTTATTAGTGTAGTGGAAGGGGTATCTCTCCAGTCGGAACCTCTCTGACTCAGATCGCAGATTTCCTAGTCTTTCTTCGCAGAGATAAGCTCCTTTCGGTTTTTGCCATTAAAGGGTACAGGTCTGCCCTTGCAATGGTGTTCCGTCTGAAGGGCATAGATATCTCCAACGCCCTGGGGATTTCTGTGCTCATTAAGAGCTTCAAACAGTCGTGTTCCCAGAGGAAAAATCGAGTTCCCCAGTAGGATGTCACCTTAATTCTCGGGTCTCTTACTCGTGCTCCGTATGAACCCTTGAGCCGTGCCTCAAACAGGCACTTGACCTTCAAGACTGTTTTTACTGCTAGCCTTAGCATCAGCGAAGGGAGTCGGGTAGTTACACAGCCTCTCTTGTAATGTCACTCACGCAGAGGGTTGGAAGGAGATCTCCTTGAGTTTTGTACCAGAGTTTGTGGCCAAGACTCAGAACCCAGCGATCCACAATCCCAGGTTCGAGGCCTTCACTATTTCTTCCTTACCGGATGTGGCGGCTCGGATGAGAGGCTTCTCTGTCCCGTCAGGTGTCTCCGGCGCTATCTTAAACGAACTCTGCATCTCAGACCTGAATTTCGACTACTTCGTTAGCACCGGCAGAACCAAGAGGGAGGTGTCGAGGAACACGATATCCTTCTGGATCCGTGAGACCATCCGCAAGGTGTATGAGACTTCCTCAAGAGTCCAAGCACCAGCAAGGGTTAAAGCTCACTCGCTTACAAGAGAAATCTTGCAGTGGGCCAAGTGCTGAAGGCTGGCATTGGGAAACGCAAGATCACCTTTACGGCCTTTACTTGAGGGAATTTACGCGCAAGTCCTTGGACAACTGTTCTTGGCCCTATGGTAGCAGCTCAAGCTATTATCTGACCTTTCCAGTTCCTCCGGGACAGGGAAGTCTCTTGTCTTGATTTTATGGTATGTTTGGCAGTGTGAAAGCAGTCTGCAGGTGATCGCCTTTCTCTCTGTCTCCTCCCTTAGAGTTCCATACATCAAGACAAGTCTTCCCAGGTAAGATTGCTAGAGTTTGTTTACAAGTATTCTCCCCCCCTCTTCTGCTAGGGAGGGAGGACGGTGGATGTATAAACCCTTTGCCTTTTGGTTTTGGAGTTTCATCCAGTCACTGTGACCCTAGGGTCGGGTGTCTCTTACGTTCACGCTCTCTGGTTGCGCGATGCTCTTACACACCGTGTGGCAGCTCCCTGTCTCTCAGACTCCACCATCATCATGTCGGGTCAAGAGACAGGGGTAGGTGGATTTAGTCCTGTGCTCTCATTCGAGACCAGGTCTATATCCGGGCAGTTAGCTGTCCACAAGAAGCAAAGGCAGACCTCCCACCAACTAGTGAGTCATCCTATATTAAATGATTACGAGGTTTGTATATCGCGTTGGAACAAATGACAATTTGTCCTAAATTGTATTTTTCCTAGCTATACAAACCCGTAATCATTTAATATAAATGCCCAGCTCTATCACCCCTCTCATGTTCTACATTGAGCCTAAAGCGTTTGAATGAGGAAAGCGGGTTGGCGGTAGAGGGGGACGGAGCTAAGCCCCGCCCCATACCGCCAGCCAACCAATCAGCACAACTGCCTGGTTTGCTTTCTCTTCAGCTGTTTCAGCTGAGCTGAAGCGAATTCCTATATTAAATGATTACGGGTTTGTATAGCTAGGAAAAATACAATTTAGGACAAATTGTCATTTTTTTCATGGATTTTCTTTTCGGTAAAGTAATAGGTGAATTTTAATTTTTATGAAATATATAAATTTAAAATATTTTGAATAAAATCATAAAATCTTAAAAAAAAGTAAACTTTCTGAATTTCCTGCTGTTGAAAAAATGTATTTACAACAAAGCTATCATGCAACCTACGTTCAAAATAATTGTTATTATATTTTAAAGGATAATAAAAACTTGAAAAACTAAAAAAATTACATTTTGTTAAAAAATAAAAAAGTATTTGTCTGAATGATGCAAAGTTTTAGTATGAAGAGCTCATAATGTACTACAGTGAACCCTCGTTTATCGCGGTAGATAGGTTCCAGACCCGGCCGCGAAAGGTGAAAATCCGCGAAGTAGTGACACCATATTTACCTATTTATTTAACATGTATATTCAGACTTTTAAAACCTTCCCTTGTACGTAGTACTGTTAACAAACTACCCTTTAATGTACAGAACACTTAATGCATATACTACAGTACCCTAAACTAAAACAGGCACAAATATTAAAGGCGATTTTATATCACGCGTTTCCTAAACACGCCAAAAAGCACTATAAAAAATGGCAACCAATGTTTTGTTTACATTTATCTCTGATCATAATGAAGAAACAAACGCATTTACACATCTGTGTATAGGTTAGTTTTTGCATCGATTATATTGATTATTCAGTACAGTATGTTGATTTTGTTATTACCAATGTTTTACTTAATTTTTCTTAGGACTTCCAAATGAAATGTTTTTCTTTATGACGCCGCCTGAAACGACGGCGTAATAAAGTACGCTCAGTAAACAAACGAAGGCATTTAACGTGCATGATGAAAGTGATAAATAATGATATTACGTAAAAGCTTTTAGAAAATATGTTATTACAAATATTATTTACCGTATCTATATAAAATCATACATACGTAGCAAAGCAGGAAAACAATTTACGAGAGAGAGAGAGAGAGAGAGAGAGAGAGAGAGAGAGAGAGTTGTTTTACGTACGTAAATGTAAATTTCAAACAAAAAAAATAGCTCCATTTCATATAAAATAGGTTATTACAAATATTTTACTTTATCATATTACAGTAGTCTTTATAATACTGTAAAGTTCAGTACAGTATGTTGTTGTTATAGTCATGGCGATGAAATTCTCACGAAACAAAAACACGGCATTCAATTACAACAGCTGATTCATTCTCTCTCTCTCTCTCTCTCTCTCTCTCTCTCTCTCTCTCTCTCTCTCTCTCTCTCTCTCTCTCTCTCTCTCTCTCGTGTTATACAATACTTACATATAGATGAAGGAACTAAAATTAGTTTTCTTAGTGTCAATTAAATACGAAATGAAAAAATTATGCCGAGTTTACATCCATTTCAATCGTTGCTAAAAATACGGCATCCGATTTCATCAGCAAACCACTATTTTTGGGGAAACATCATTTTATTCTAGAAAATTGTTACTCTTTAAATAGTTAATTGCACATTAAGAAAGCATGTACTTTTGTTTTTAAATTTCGGGTGTGTTTTAAAAATCGAGTATTGTTGACTTCTTTTTGTTTTACTTTTGGCTGTGATTAGATCAGCTGACGTGTAGCTGCCGCTCTTGAGAGTGTACGAATACACTAACAAAGTATCGTTTATACCATTTCTTAACTTATTCAAACCGTCTACAGTATACAGTTGATATTACATAAGCACCAATGTGTTATAACCTATAAAATTTTTTTGTTTATTACATTTAAAACAACACACACACACACACACACACACACACACACACACGCACACACACTCTCTCTCTCTCTCTCTCTCTCTCTCTCTCTCTCTCTCTCTCTCTCTCTCTCTCTGTGGGCTACTTTTCACTACCTCCCATTCCTTACCTCTCTCTATCTCTCTAACAAATGATATCTTTGTTGCTCCTCAAAGTTTCATTTATATTGAAAATTAATTATGATTCAATTTTCCTTACTTTCTCCTATCTCGCACCATCGGTCACATCGCGGTATTTTCGAAATTTCCGAAAAATCCGCGATATATGTATATACATGCGTTATGAAAAAAATCCGCGAAGTGGTGAATCCACGAAGTGGTGAATCCGCGAAGTGGTGAATCCGCGATGGTCGAACCGCGAAGTAGCGAGGGTTCACTTACTGTATATTAAAATATGTGTAAACAGAATTGTGAAGCAAATCTTAATGCATGACATCTGCTCCCCTTAAGAGAGAGGTTTTTATATGTATTGAGGTTTGCATTACTTTAATTTCTTGTCCTTAAGGATAGCCCTGTAGATAGAGTAGTGGAGGGGGAGGGGGCTCAATTTTTGTGGAATAACCTAAATTTTGCTTCTATATTATTATTATTATTATTATTATTATTATTATTATTATTATTACTAGGTAAACTACAACTCTAGTTAGAAAAGCAGGATGCTACATATATGCACTAGGGCTCCAACAGGGAAAAATAGCCCTGTGAGGAAAGAAAATAGAAAAAAATAAACTACATAAGTTATGAATAATTATTATAAAATATCTTATCTGTCATATATAACCTATGAAGAGAGACATATATCAGCCTGGTCAACATAACAGCATACACTGCAAATTTGAACTTCTTAGGTTCTGCTATTTCAACTGCATAATTAGGGAGATAATTTAAAAAATCTGGTCACAGCTGTAATAATATTTCTAGAATACTGTGTAGTACTGAGCCTTATGATGGAGAAAGCACAACTGTTAGAATTAACTGTATATCCAGTACTACTAACAGGGTGGCAGTCTAGGAAGATCTGAATAAAAAGGATGATCAGAATCATGAAAAATCTTAAGCAACATGCTTAAAGAACTTACCGAATGACAGAGCTAGAGATGTATCTGGATCTGGAATAAGAAATTTAATAGTCTGCAAGTTTTTGCTCGAGAAATAAAGATGAGATTCTGCAGCTGAAGACTAGACCGGAGAACAATCCTCAAAACAAGGTGGAATGAACAATTTAAAACAATTCTTCAGAAATGTGTAGATTGATCACCAAAAATCTTAAGATTTTCTCAATAAGCTCATTTTGCAATTGAATGAGAAATAGACTGACTGTGTTTCTATAGAGTAAATTTACAATCGAGAAGCAGACCTAAAATTTTAGAGGAGTCATAGTTAAAGAAACATTATCAATGCAGAGATCTGGAAGTTAAAGAGCCACTGAACTCAACTTACTTACAATCATACTTTGAGATTTGTTAGAGTTTAACTTCAGGCCTCATAATTTGCAATATGCACTATCTTATGTAGATCTCTATTAAGGGATTCAAAAACCCCAGACCTACATACAGGAGATGGTATCGAGGCAAAGTGAGTAGCATAACAGTATTGAATTAACTTTATCTTCATTTCCATATCTACTGCAATAATCCTCCGCATCCTCAGAGCAGGTGAAAAATGTAAACTTTCTTTGATTGCAATACTTATGGGGGTTTCAATTTGATAACATTGAAGGGTCTAGTGCAACCACTTTTGACCAACAGGTTACTTGAAATAGCTAAGATAAAAATACTCGGCTTCAAAGGGTTTAAGTAAATATTTAGAAGCAATGCAAGAGCAAAATTCCACGCCCAAGAAGGTTTAAAAACGCCATAATAACTTTATACCAGTGGGACGATGTCATCATTCAAAAAACTGATTAAATTTGGAAACTTTGTAGTTAGAAAGTTTTAAATTAATAAGGCTCCTGAATTATTACATGATGAAAGACCTACACAAAATAATGAAAGACCCCCTGAATAATATTGACAATAGCCTTGCAAATCAACACGATCTATAGAAAAGCCAGAACTCATCTATCAGAAACTCTTTCATCTTTATACCGTACTGGCTTGTGGAATTATGATTTTTCTTTGGAAATTCTTTATCCTCCCATACAAAATATGCAAAAACAAATTAAAACACTCAATTGCTTCAAGCTCCGTCGAATAACACCAAACACCATAATTAGACATAGCATCATAGTTTACCAATGTCCCGATTGATAATATACAGTCGACACTCCTTTTTCACTGTGACTTCCTTTGCAGTGGAAGGTGTACAACCTGAAGGGGAAGAAGAGTGCAAAGGATTCGTCGGAGTGGGACTGGGCAATGCCCAAGCAGACTCCAATCAAGTCTTTCTCTGCTTTGGTCCTCTTGTGGGATGGCTCTCAGATGGCCTTATGCCAAGTGGTACTCCAATCTGCTTGATCTCTTGGTCAAGGTCCCGAGAGAACTACCCCAGAGGCTCATAGCTGAGGGCTATCAAACATCTCCTCCGAGTGAAAAACTTTTTACAAGGCACTGCACAAGAAGTGTCTGAATACCTTAAGCATTCCTCTACAACTGTCTACCATGCTAAGTGGCCCATTGCTGCAATTGGTGTTGTAAAATGGATATTTCCTTAGTAGAGGAACACTAATATGGATCGCGGATTTCCTTGTCTTCCTTTACTTAGAGAAGCACCTTTACATTGCACTGTCAAAGGCTACCATTCAGGCTTGAGTATGGTTTTCTGATTAAAGAGCATAGACCTCTAAGCTTCCTGGGAGTTATCTATGCTCATGAAGAACTTCAAGCAGTCTTGCCCACCATGATTTAGTTGTTTGCTTGGTTGTAGATAATAGTCCTTCATAGTACACAAGTCTACTCAGTTATTTATCTGATCTTAGTCCTTGGAGACAACATAGCACATTAACCCTTAAAAAGGGGTTTTGATGAAGGAAAACCTATTTCTAGGGATTTTGGTTCTAATTGATTATTTGCTATTGGTTACCATATTTTTTCTGTATTGGAAGTATTTTCCTCACCTTTAGGATTCTGCTCTGGAGCACCTTTGAAATTAAAACCTTCAACATTCCCCCTTGTTTACTACCCTATGTCCCTGCAATAGCCAAGGGACTTGTTTCTGCAGTTAAGGTGGTAGCACCCACAATAACACCACTAAATAAAAATTGAGATGATTTGTTGACCAAGCCTATACCAGGATGATCCCAATTGCCATTCAATATCTGATGCAACCATCCTTAGATCTAGTCGTATGGTTTAAAAAACTATTGAAAATCTGCATTTCCCATTTCACAGAAACCCTACGATATAACACATTATTAATAAAAGTATAAAAAGGTTGGTCATGAGCGCTTACTTCAGCAGGCAGAAGGTCTTCAGCATGTCTTCTATCTTTGATTTGAGAGGTTGTTTCAGCTATATGAACATAAGGGAAGATTCATCGAAATCATGAAAGATATTAATCAGACACAACTAGATCAGGCCTTATATTGTACGAGGATTACATGCAGATGATTCGACACCTTTTTTGAAGAGATTATCAATTCAGAGGTTACCCTTACGGGTTACTTATCAATGGCAGAGGCAAGAGAGAGGCCATTGCACTATTTGCATGATGTCCTAGAGACTGAACAAATACTGTTCAGTCATGACTAGCACCCTAGCCTTTTCCACCAAGCTACGACCAGAAAGGACCACACAATGGCTACTTATGACTCCGCAGCAAGATTTATGGACTCTCACAAATTCTCCATTTTAGCTAATGAGGTCAAGGTTTTGAGCTAGCGCCCTTAAACTTGAATTACTGTATTATTCTAAATATGATAGTTTGGTTATTGTCAATGGTTTGAAGTAATGTACAGTATTATCTTGCCTAAATGGATGTTAAAAACTACAAATATGTCATATAGCGGGTGTGAGTTGAATATTCTGGTAAGTTTGGGCCTTTATGGGTAACATTAAAGCTAGTATAGGTGGATATTCAGTCATTAATGAAATTTTGAGTATTCACAGATTAGGGGGACTCAAAATCTCCATTCATGAAAAGCTGCACGGTACTAATTTTGTATAAAATAATGATAATGAAATTGAAGGTACTAAAGAAAACAATGTGAGATATTTCTTCAATCCTTCGCTACCATCGTAAAATACTAGTTTTCTACTAAAGGTTCGGCACTTGGTATGCCTGCTATATCAAATAATTATGACAACTATAATAGTAAGAGGTCTGAAGTTCTCTAAAAAATTTTAAACAAAAAACTCACTGTGGAAAAGTGGTGGTGGAAGATGAGGGAGTTAATGTGTACTGTTGTAAACTAGTTTGTGTAGGCTGGGCTGTAGGTAAGGGGCCAGTTATGCCTGCAGCTGCTGCTGCTGCTGCCGCTGGAATTTGGTAGTAATATGTAGTACCTGCTGGCTCTTGACCACTTGAGTTGCCTCCCACACTGCTACCGGTTGGATAGGCCACAACCGTGTAGCCTGGGACAAAACTTCCTCCTTCAAAAGAAAAATAAGTAATAAAGATAAACAACCACAGACTCTTAAATGATTCATAACAACTATCAAATATCTATTATCCCTAAGTTAAATAATTATAAAGTTCTACAGTAGGCTACTACAAAGATTGCCATCTAATACAAACTCATGGTTCAGTGCGGTTGATTGGAAGATAGACTGTATTTCTTCATTACATCTGGATACTATTCAGTGTGAAGTCTTTGAAAGGGACTATGTGAAGGACTAATAGTTTTATATAATAAAATGTAAAGGGATTTCTGTACTATTAATTATAATTGAAGGAGAGAGAGAGAGAGAAAGCTTCCAATCTCTTTTTCTGCAGTCTATTGCTGATAACTATAACCTACGGTTTTTAGTTTTCACTGTAGCTCTTATTGTGTTACCCTATGGTAATTTTTCTTACAATTATGGTTCCTTTGTTTAACTAGTTCCTTGTTGCTTTTGTACCATGCTCCAAGCTACGGCTAGCCTCTAATTTAATATTGTGGAAATATAGCATCAAATCAGCCACCTATTGCATCAAAACTATATATAGCACAGTATGACCAAAACTATTCTATATGCTGTTTAATCAGTTCTATTTAGATAATATACTATTTGCAAATGAGGGATAATGTTGTATGGGGAGGAAAGTTTAGGCAGTTTTTAAATGTTTATCGAGAGAAATTAGAGGAATGGTCCGAGACAATAGCAAAACTGTATTAAAAATCAGGTACTAAATTTTTTAGATATGCTGTATGTCAAAACACAATATTTACTGTAACTGACTGATCTCAATTGGTTTCCATAATCATGTCTTGATGAATGGTCCTGAAAAATCAATTTACATAAAATTTATAGTGTACAGTACATTTACTTCAAATTTATTAGCTTTAACTAAATGAGGAATTTAAACTTGCAGGGTGAGTGAAACAAGAGCAGTAGGGATGAGAGGTGCAGGGGAAGCAGGAATATTAGAAGCAAATTCTGAGCTAAAAACACAAAACTAATGCAGTTCTGGAATGGTGTGGGACTAATTTTGAATTCATAATTCTACAAAACTTTTTCGTTTCTCTCCAAGACTTGAAAATAAACTGAATAGTTACCACCATTGGTACTTTCAATAAATTTAATGTGGTTTAAATTTTCAGCTTTTTTAACAATCAACTACCAGCAAAGTAGTGACATATTCTAAGCAAGACCACAAAACAAATATGAGACATGACACACTAGAACAGCTAATTCATCACATGCCAAAGTAAAATTTCAAATTAGGGGAATAAAACCTGAAGAAAAAGTTAGCAATTAGCTGGGGTAATCTGTGCAAGAGACAGGAATGGTTGGAGGAATCTGGTGGCAGACCTTTGCGAATAAAAGAATGCATCATTAATACCTGTAAGTAATTTGTATTTTTCCTAACACACAAACCTGGAGCTATTTTTTAGGGGTACACTTTCAGTGAAGCTGAAAAACGAACCATGATAATTTTAGTGAGGGATAACCCCCCAACCGCTAGTTAGTGGGTGGGGGTGGGGGTAGTCAGCTACCCCACTCCCTAACACATCTGAGCTGAACAACCACTTTGCTTTCTGACAGGACTTACTGGGAGACAGGGCTGGCAGGTCATTTCGTATAAATAGCTCCAGGTTCATATGTTAGGAAAAATACAAATTACTTACAAATTTGTCATTTGTTCCAACAAAAACACAAACCTTACGCTATTTATTAGGGATAACTCACCACTTAGGAGTGTAGAAGTCCTCACCAACTGGCCTTGGCATTTGACCTCGGGGTTCTCTCTACTTCAATTTGTGATTGAAAGTAGTAGGAACCCTGCCCTTGCTAAAATCTTGTGCTATGCACTATTAGCAGCCATTGAAACTGTGTTTATGATACTAGCAATGTAGCTGGTCTTTTAACGTAGGAACTTGAATCATAAAGATATGAGAGTCCGAAGACATTACCCCAATAGCCTCCCTCATAGGGGTATTGGGGGCATGCAACAAGTATTATTTCTATACTTAGGATTCACATTGAAATGAGTCTTACCTGAAGGGGTTTGAGGTCAGCTGTGCTGAACACCGTGGTGCTGTGTTCCCAGGGGGGAGAAGTGAAAAGGAAGAAGAGAGCCCGTCATTCTTACTCATTCACTCCAGACTAACCTGGGTAACCTCAGCCATCAACCCACTGCTACTTGTCCATCAAGGAGCTTGAGTAGTTTAGACCACTTGCTGAGCAGCCACCACAAGACCAATGGAAAATATATCTATGTTCCTGTGGGTTACGTCCTGCAGGTAGTGGGCGGTGAAGGTTGTCTGACATTTCCACATGCCCACTTGCAGTACCTGCGCCACAGAGTATGTTTTCTTGAACAGCAGGGACGTTGCAGTGCCCCTGACGTCATGAGCTCTGGGTCGTTTGGTAGGAAGAGGGTAGGAGCCGAGTGCAAACTCAACAACCTTACAGATCAAGGAGGAGTTGGTATTCCTCGTGACCCTCTTCTTGACCTTCCCCGTGCTGACAAACGACGACGATGCACAAGGGCGAGCTGCTGTTGTTCTCTTTAGGTAGCACTTCAGGCTCCTCACAGGGCAAAGTAGAAGTTGGTCTGGGCCTTCAGTTACAGAACGTAGACTCTCTATCCAAAATGGGCCAAACATAGGGTCTAACACACCCGGATTTTGAGTCTTGGCAATGAACTTAAGAACTAAATTGAGGATTACTTCTCCCCATCTCCTAGAGTGGGAGACATCAGAGGATAGTCCATGTAGCTCGCTCTTTTGACCAAAGCCAAAGAGAGTAGGAATACCATCTTCCATGTGAAGTGGTGATCTGTTGCCTGGTGTAATGGTTTGTAAGGAGGGCACTTCAAGGACAGAAGTACCCGAACCACGTTCGAAAGAGGAGGTCTAAGTTCCGACTGTGGACAAAAAATCTCATAGCTTCGTATGAGCAAGGAAAGTTCCAACAAGGAGGAAATATCTACTCCTTTCAGTTTAAAGGCTAGATTCAAGGCTGAGCAGTAGCCTTTTACTGCCATTACAGAGAGAAGCATTTCTTCCTGAAGGTGTACAAGGAACTCCGTTATTGCTGGAATAGAGGCAGCGAGATGATTAATGTCCCTTCCATGACACCAACCACAGAAAACAGACCACTTCGACCGATGCTGTAGAGCATCTGAGGTGTTCAGCCATTCTTTTTGCAACTCGTTGCAAAAAGCCTCTCTGTCTGAGGAGGTGCTGGACAGTCTTCAGGTGTGAAATTGAAGCAAAACTACGGCTTTGTGGTAGATGTTGGTATGTGCTTGTTTGAGCAGATCATGTCGTGGAGAGAGTTCCCTTGGGATCTTTGTGAAGAACTGCAGAAGGTCCAGAAACCACTTTGTTTGAGCCCATAGCAGAGCTGTTAGTCATTAGAAAGCTCTTGCTTACCCTGACTTGGTTAAGGACTTTTCCAATCAGACAAAATGGGCGAAACACGTACACGTCTATGTTTTCCCAATGTTGTTAGAATGCATTTTGCCAAAGAACTTGGGGATCCAAGACTGGGGAACAGTAAAGCAGGAGCCTGAAGTTCAGTGCCGTTGCGAACAGGTCGACAGTCGGGGAATCCCACAAAGTCAGGACTTTGTTGGCTACTAGATGATTCAAAGACCACTTGGAGCCCAATACCTGAGTCGCTCTGTTCAGATGGTCTGCTAGCACATTCCATTTGCCTGGAATGAAGAGTGCAGATAGGGTCACCGAGCTGTCTTCTCCCCATCTGAATATCTCTACTGCTAGATGGTACAGTTGCTGCGAAAAGGTACCGCCAAGTTTGTTCAGGTTAGCTACTACTGTGGAATTGTCACTCATTAATACCACAGTGTGCCCTGCCAGGAACTGGTGGAACTGTTGGAGGATGAAGAAAGCTGCCCACATCTCTAAGAGATTTATGTGCTGACACCTTTCTGATTTGGACCATTGGCCAGAGGTGGTGTGATGCAGCATATGGGGGCCCCATCCTTCTTTTAATGCATACAAAAAGAGCATTAATTCCGGAGGAGAGACGAAAAGATCAACCCCTTTGCAGAGGTTTTGGTCTGTCAACCACCATCTGAGGTCCGTCTGTTCTTGTTGTCCTATGCGGACTAGGCACCCCTGGAGGGATCTCATCCTGAGGCGTCCATTGGAAACTAGACTAGCCAGAGAGGATAGATGGTCAAGCAGCCGCAACCAGCTCTGAGCTGGGAGGTCTTCTCGTCTGAGGAAGGGCTGTGCTACCTCCCTCAGCCTCTGAATTCTTTTGTCTGATGGAAATTCTTTTTGCCTTTCGGTGTCTATCAACATGCCCAGATATACCAGTCTATGTAATGGGAGCAATGAGACTTCCCGAGGTTTATCTTGATCCCCAGACCTTGGCAAAACCTTAGAAGCTCGTCTCGGTGGCGAAGAAGGGTCGCTGCCGAGTCTGCTAGAATCAGCCAGTCGTCCAAATATCTTAGGAGACGTATGCTGATTCTGTGAGCACATGCCGACACGAAGGAGAAGACTCGTGAAAACCTGGGGTGCTGTGGAAAGACTGAAGCACAGCACCTTGAACTGGTAATGTTTCTGGTTTAGCATGAATCTTAGATACTTCCTGGAAGAAAGATGGATTGAGATCTGGATGTATGTGTCCTTGAGATCCAGTGTGCACATGAAGTCCTACTGTCTTTTTGCTTGTCTGACCATGTCGGCTGTCTTCATCCTGAACGAGGTTAGAATGACAAACAAGTTCAGGGCTGGGAGGTCAATGACTGATCTTCAGCCTCCAGATGCCTTTCTCACAAGAAAGAGTCAACTTTAGAAGCCTGGGGACACATCAAGGACCTCTTGGAGAGCACCCTTCTCCTACAGAGTCTGCATTTCTGCCCGATGGGCTAATGCCTTTGCGGATCCCTTAGCGTAAGAGTTTGCTGGAACTGGATCCCGAGTTAGTGGAGAGAGAGATAGTGTGAACGGGACGCGATACCTAGAACGAACCACCTCGACTGTCCAGGGTTCGGTCCTGTGATGTAGCCACCTTTGCCAGCGGCTTTGCAGACATTCCCCCACAGGTGGTCGTATAGGAGGATTGCCCATCCTAGTGGGATGGACCTCGGCCAGATATCCTCTTACCCTTCCATTCACAGAAAAAATTTTGCTTCGAAAGGACTTCTTAGACACCTTGGGACTTGGCTGTCTAGGGTACCTAGCTCTGTTTGTCGGCAGTTTGGGAGCCTATTTTCTCTGTGCCTGATGATGATAAGGCTTGAATGTCAAAGTTCTGGATGAGGGAGTCCCGATTTAACTTCCTTCATCTCTCAGCCACCCGCTCGACTTCCTCCAGACCAAATGGGGAACTCCCTTCAAAGGGAGAGTTCCTGAGTCTCGATACTTCGGCCTGAAGGAATTGCCAATGGGACTTCCCTATGACGGAGTCTCTCCTCTTCAGGATGGTGTTAGCCCAAAGGTTCACCACCTGGTGGGAGAGAAACTCTAATGCCCTTGTTCCAGACAATAGGAAAGTCTCCATAGACTTCCTTCTGGACTCCCGAGACCAGTCCCGAGACTGGATCAGTCGTCCTAAAGACCCCAACCAGAAATCAAGCTACGATGTTGCCTGCATAGCATACTTCATGACTTTTTCTTGGTTGAGTATCTAGTAGGCCGAGTACGAGATCAGAAGTCCCATGAGTTTCTAGAAGGGCGTACCTTTCGTGAGTGCCTTTATGGAATGGTCTAGAGGCAGCAGCGGGAAAGACTCGTTCATAATCTCATAAAACCTCCTTTGTAATTCATAAAGAGGAGAGAGGAGTTTGAAGGAGGCGCTGGAATGTAAAGAGGAGGAGGAGCCTATGGCCTGTGACGCCGGCTTCTGTTTGGCACTCTTCAATACCTTTAACCATTGCAAAGCTGCACTGGCCTTCAGGGGTCTCTGAGTGCCGTACACCTGGTCAAGGACCGTATCCTTACCTTCAAGAGGGGTGGTCGATGGGTCTGGAAGCCCATTGATGGTGCGGATGCAGGATAACACATGCAAGAAGGTGTATTCAGATTCCTTTCTCTACCTCTGACAGCTGGAAGAAGATTGTCCTCATGATCTCTTTCATTCATGTCCAAGCTCTCAACCATAGGAGCCTGGAGTGGTTCAGGGTTGTCATCTGGGTAGACCAATGACGGGGATGTCCGACGACATGGACGGGAACTCATTCTGCCTCTCAGGTTGACGTAGAGGAGCTCTAGCCAAGAATTTAAGACTTGTGAACAAATCCTTGGGCTGTCTATGCTGAGGTAGTTGATGGATTTCCAGAGGTGGAGGAATAATGTCCAGACAGGTTGGAGGGTGACCAGCCCTTGGTACCTACTTGACTGGAAATAAGGTGGTACGAGTCCGTGTAGGATGTCACCCTGTCTTCTTTAGAAGGAGAATGTCTCATCCTTTTCCTCCTACCCTTAGCTCTGGCCTGTGGAGTCCTGAACTACAGGGGACTGCTAGGTACTGGAGCTCTCTCTTCGTAGGTCTCTTACGGGGAGAGATGGGCTTCTCCCTAAGGGCGGGCTCTGTGAATTCCTCCTGGGGTCTGCCGGAGGAGAGGCACCCAGAACGAGGGCTGGCAGTAAAGGAATCCTTAGAGTGCCACCTAAGGACTGGGAACAGGCAAATGGCCCCCGTCATGGCTACGTTAAATACAGTCGGCCCTTGTTCATCGTGGGTTCTTGCTCTGCAGCTTCGGTTTTTCGCACATAAGAACAAGGCAATACCTATCAAATAAAAACTCTCATAATTGCTACAACATTCATGCTGCGCAATGATTTCAGATAGCCCGCACTCCTTTACATTGATAGTGCTTCGTACCACTACCTATCTCTCCACCCAGCTGGTCCTCGCTCTCTCTGTAGTGTATATCCATTTACTGTGATACAAAATTACAGCTATATTTGAAATAAACTGGATTTTGATTAAAATGTTATTTTTATTAGTAAAATAAATTTTTGAATATACTTACCCGATAATCATGTAGCTGTCAACTCCGTTGCCCGACAGAATTCTATGGAGGGATACGCCAGCTATCACAATACTAGAAGGGGGTGTATTTACCAGCGCCACCTGTGGCCAGGTACTCAAGTACTTCTTGTTGACACCTCCTCAATTATTCCTCGGTCCACTGGTTCTCTATGGGGAGGAAGGGAGGGTCGATTAAATCATGATTATCGGGTAAGTATATTCAAAAATTTATTTTACTAATAAAAATAACATTTTTCAATATTAAACTTACCCGATAATCATGTAGCTGATTCACACCCAGGGGGGTGGGTGAAAAACCAGTGTACAAGACTAAAGGATAGCTAAGTATCCCGTATTTCATATAATCAGTTATCCACAATAACAATGAAATAATAAGTACCTGGTAAGGAAGTCGACTTGAACCGTTACTCTGCCTTTAATAAGATCGTCTTCCTTACTGAGCGCAGCGTTCCTCTTGGGAGGCTGAATCAACTCAAAGGTGCTAAAGTATACAGGGCTGCAACCCATACTAAAGGACCTCATCACAACCTTTAACCTCGGCGCTTCTCAAGAAAGAATTGACCACCCGCCAAATCAACAAGGATGTGGAAGGCTTTTTAGCCGACCGTACAACCCATAAAAAGTATTCAAGAGAAAAGTTAAAAGGTTATGGGATTATGGGAATGTAGTGGCTGAGCCCTCGCCTACTACTGCATCCGTTGCTACGAATGGTCCCAGGGTGTAGCAGTACTCGTAAAGAGACTGGACATCTTTGAGATAGAATGATGCGAACACTGACTTGCTTCTCCAATAGGTTGCATCCATAACACTCTGCAGAGAATAGTTCTGTTTGAAGGCCACTGAAGTAGCCACAGCTCCCACTTCATGTGTCCTTACCTTCAGCAAAGCAAGGTCTTCTTCCTTCAGACGAGAATGTGTTTCTCTAATCAGAAGCCTGAATAGTAAGAAACTGAGTTCTTAGAACTTGGAAAAGAAGGTTTCTTGATAGCACACTATAAGGCTTCTGATTGTCCTTGTAAAGGTTAAGACCTTTTTAGATAGTACCTAAGAGCTCTAACTGGGCAAAGTACTCTTTTCAGATCATTCCCCACCAAGTTGGACAGGCTTGGGATCTCGAACGACTTAGGCCAAGGACGTGAAGGAAGCTCGTTTAGCAAAAACCGAGCTGCAAGGAACATGTAGCCGTTTCAGATGTGAAAACAATGATCCTGCTGAAGGCGTGGATCTCACTTACTCTTTTAGCTGTTGTCAAGCACACGAGGAAAAGAGTTTTTAATGTGAGGTCCTAAAAAGAGGCTGATTGGAGAGGTTCAAATCTTGATGACATAAGGAACCTTAGGACCACGTCTAGATTCCAGCTTGGAGTGGACAACCGACGTTCCTTTGAGGTCTCAAAAGACCTAGGGAGGTCCTGTAGATCTTTGTTGGTGGAAAGATCCAAGCCTCTGTGGCGGAAAACCGCTGCCAACA
Organism: Palaemon carinicauda; assembly: GCF_036898095.1. Lineage (NCBI taxonomy): Eukaryota > Metazoa > Arthropoda > Malacostraca > Decapoda > Palaemonidae > Palaemon > Palaemon carinicauda. The sequence continues at coordinate 40,172,710 of NC_090737.1, read as the reverse complement.
TACTTCTGTAACCCTTGATCGTAGGAGCTGAAAGGGATCTTACTTTCCTTAGATATAACAGGAAGTCAGCAATCTGGGTTACAGTGGTACTGGTTGAGGAAACTGCATTGGTCTTGTACCAGCTACGGAAGACTTCCCCTTGAGACTGATAGATTCTGAGAGTGGATGTTCTCCTTGCTTTGGCAATCGCTCTGGCTGCCTCCTTCGAAAAGCCCCTAGCTCTTGAGAGTCTTTCGAAAGTCTGAAGGCAGTCAGACGAAGAGCGTGGAGGATTGGGTGTACCTTCTTTACGTGAGGTAGACTTAGAAGGTTCACTCCTAGAGGAAGAGTCCTGGGAATGTCGACCAGCCATTGCAGTACCTCTAAGAACCATTCTCTCGCGGACCAGAGCGGAGCCAACCAACGTCAGCCGTGTCCCTTAGTGAGAGGAGAACTTCTGAAGTACTCTGTTGACAATCTTGAACGGCGGGAATGCATACAGGTCGAGATGGAACCAATCCAGCAGAAAAGCATCCACGTGAACTGCTGCTGGGTTTGGAATCGGAGAACAATACAACAGGAGTCTCTAGGTTATCGAGGTAGTGAACAGATCTATGGTTGGCTGACCCCACAGGGCCCAAAGTCTGTTGCAAACATTCTTGAGAAGGGTCTACTCTGTGGGGATGACCTGACCCTTCCGTCTGAGGTGATCTGCCATGACATTCATACCGCCCTGAATGAACCTCGTTACCAGTTAGCTTTCGATCTAAAGACCAGATGAGTAGGTCCCTTGCGATCTAGAACAACTTCCACGAAAGAGTCCCTCCCTGCTTGAAGATGTAAGCCAGGGCTGTGGTGTTGTCAGAGTCCACCTCCACCACTTTGTTAAGCTGGAGGGACTTGAAGTTTATCAAGGCCAGAATAACCGCCAACAACTTCTTGCAAATGATGTGAAGTGTCCTTTGCTCCTGATTCCATGTTCCCGAGCATTCTTGTCCGTCCAAAGTCGCACCCCAGCCCGTGTCTGATGCGTCCGAGAGGAGAAGGCGGTCGTGTTTCTGAACAGCCAAAGGTAGCCTTCCTTGAGAAGAAAGCTGTTCTTACACCACGCGAGAGAAGACCTCCTCTCTTCGGAAACAGGAACTGAGACCGTCTCTAGCGTCATGTCCTTTATCCAGTGAGCAGCTAGATGATACTGAAGGGAGGGGAGGAGGAGTCTCCCTAACACGATGAACAGGGCCAGCGATGAAAGTGTCCCTGTTAGACTCATCCACTACCTGACTGAGCATCGGTTCCTTCTCAGCATGCTCTGGATGCATTCTAGGGCTTGGAAGATCCTTGGGGCCGACGGAAAAGTCCGAAAAGCTCGACTCTGAAGATCCATACCCAAGGAGACAATGGTCTGGGATGGAACGAGCTGAGACTCCTCAAAATTGACCAGGAGGCCCAGTTCCTTGGTCAGATCCATAGTCCATTTGAAAATCTCCAGACAGCGACGACTTGTGGGAGCTCTTAAAAGCCAGTCGTCTGACGGAGCCGGACACAAGATCATGATACTGCTGCACAGTCTGTGAACTGTCAATCATGGGCAAGCGAGGAAGTACAGTGACAACCCGAATCTGTCTAGACTGTCTGGGTCGTACAGACAACTCCTTAACGGGTTGCTGAGGTTGCCGCACTGCGTCACAACAAGTCACTTCTGTTGGTTGTTGAACGTCTTCCCCGTGACACATTGACTCCGTAAACAAAAAATCCTCTAACAAGGACTAAGCTTGGACTGCATGTCATGCAACACAGCTCAAGGTCATGGGAGCAGGTGTGGTAACAGACGGGATTAGCGACTGAAGTGGAACCATAACCTTCCCTGGAAGCATGTTATGCTTAAATAAAAGTCCATAAGAGGTTATGCAGCTAAAGGCTCCCTCCAAATGACAGAGTCCTCAAGGGAATATCAGAAGGAGGGAGAAAAGAACTTTCTCATCTACAGGGACCTTATCCTAGCAAAGCTAAGTTCTCTGAGTGAGGGTTCACTGGTGCAAAAGCAGCAGACTAGAAGGCAACGTTATGAAACTGCTTGACAGTCTAGTGAGTTGGCAACAACCCAAGATGTGTGACTGAGAAGCATGCGGTAAGGTATGCAGAGCATGATGTATGCAGAGTATGCTGTATGCAGAGCATGCTGTATGTAGAGCATGTTGTATGCAGAGCATGCTGAATGCAGAGCATGCTGTATGCAGAGCATGTTGTATGCAGAGCATGCTGAATGCAGAGCATGCTGTATGCTGAGCATGTAGTAAGCAGAGCCTGCTGTAAGCAGAGCCTGCTGTAAGGAAAGCAGAGCGTGTGCATGGCGTTTAACATTTCTCAGAAATTCCATGACCAGTGCTAGAGTGCTTTATGCATGCTTGCATGGGGTTTAAAAATCAACATAATGTTTACCTTACATTCATAACTCATGATTCATATTTTTGCCATGGTTTGAAAATGGAGGTAAGGTATGCTGAACAGCAGAGTCAGAACGAGCTGGAACAACAATAGTTGTGGTTTCCTCTTCAAGACTCTGTTGAGGGAACACCTGAGGCTCAGTCTGCAAAGGCTGAATAAAAGACAAGCAGAAGGAAGGCGCATGGGTGGAGGAGGCTGACTCCTAGCATGAGTGGTTGAACCCAAGGGTTGCGCTTGCTGAGCGGTTGGCGGAAGCGGAGTAGCAAGTTCCAGTTCCTGTGGTGTGAGCGGAGCGCGATGAGGAAGAGGCTGCGCAGAACAAGGTAAATGTCTCGCAAGCTGAGGCTCCTGAGGCGCAAGGCTAAGGTGTTGTGGTGCTTGCCTTGTGGAGGGTTAAGCTCGCTGCAGCGAGAGCTGAGGAGACTGACTCATGGACGGGAGAGGTTGTTGTACCTCAACCGAGTGTTGCATCACTGGTGGAACAGCAAGTGGAGGCGGAGGAAGAGAGGTATAATCCTCCTGATCCCATTGTAAAGGTTGCCTTAAAGAAGGCGGAGGCTGAACACCACTGGGAACAGCAAACTCAGCACGTGGCTCAACATCGTACGCCTGGCAGGTGGTACTGCGATCAGGCGGAGCGAGCGTAGGCGGAGGGAGTGTAGGCGGAGGCGGAGGAGCAACACTCTCAGCCCGACACTCACGCATCAAGTCCGAAAGCTGTGCTTGCATGGACTGTAGTAGAGTCCACAACATCGTACGCCTGGCAGGTGGTACTGCGATCAGGCGGAGCGAGTGTAGGCGGAGGGAGTGTAGGCGGAGGCGGAGGAGCAACACTCTCAGCCCGACACTCACGCATCAAGTCCGAAAGCTGTGCTTGCATGGACTGTAGTAGAGTCCACAACATCGTACGCCTGGCAGGTGGTACTGCGATCAGGCGGAGCGAGCATAGGCGGAGGGAGTGTAGGCGGAGGCGGAGGCGCAACACTCTCAGCCCGACACTCACGCATCAAGTCCGAAAGCTGTGCTTGCATGGACTGTAGTAGAGTCCACAACATCGTACGCCTGGCAGGTGGTACTGCGATCAGGCGGAGCGAGCATAGGCGGAGGGAGTGTAGGCGGAGGCGGAGGCGCAACACTCTCAGCCCGACACTCACGCATCAAGTCCGAAAGCAGTGCTTGCATGGACTGTAGTAGAGTCCACTTGGGGTCGGCAGAAACTACAGTAAGCTGAGGTAAAGCCTTAACAGTCGAGCTCTGTTGTGGCAGAACCTTACTCCTCTTAGGCGGAGTGCATTCAACTGATGACTGAGGAGAGTCAGAGCTAACCCAATGACTGTGAACTCTAACTTCGTACGTCTGGCATAGGTCTGGACTTTACGTTTAAAAAGTCTTGAGACCTGAGACCAGCGTTTTCTCCCCTAAATTTCTTCTGCAGACGAGCAAAATAAGGGCTCAATCGTCTGCGGGTGGGAGTGACGGTCTCGGTAAGACACGCCCACAACCACCGAGGATACTTCTGTGCGCCGATCAAGGCCTGCTGAACCCTTCTGCCCTTCGACATTGCTTCTCCCCTGGGCTTGGGAGCTTGCAAGAGGTCCCGGACTGGGAGGACGACTGGCGCGCACAAAAGTACCCTCACGCACAACACTGACATACTTTGCGCTAATCACTTATCACTTTGATTTCTGTTTGCACTTATTTCACTGAACTCGAAACTTTAAGTGGTTTGTACCTGAAACACGCAATTCTATCCTTTCTCAAAAGTTAGTAATTGCGAAAACAGAATTACAATGTAACAGAAAAATCTAATGAAAGATAATTCAGTGGCTGGAAAGAGACTAAACACTAGATCACTCTAGAAACGTTTAGTTTCTTCCCCTAAAGAGACTAGGGAACGTTTATCCTCTTTCTCCCTCCGTCTCTATCTCTCTCTCTCTCTCTCTCTCTTGGCCTGAGAGAAGAGCCCAATCATATATATCGTTAAAACATATTATTGTTAAAGGAAAAAACTGAAAAGTTCCTTTATTAGGATCAAAACCATTAAGTTAAGAAAGAATGAACAAAACGCTAGACACGGTTACTCTTACTGCAACGTGAAACCGTGAACATTCTTTCTCTATCGTAACGATAGAGTGCAAGTTGAACGTTCTGAACGTCAACAACTGCAGAGACAAAACAAAACGTTAGTTCAACTTTGAAAAACAGTACGAGACTATCAAAGAAATTCTTTCAAACTCTGTGGCGGAAATAGCATAATATGTTAACAGGTAAAACCGAAATGACGGGCTCAATGTAAATTAACTTCGGTACCAAGAAAAGACCGCCTACTATTAGGAAGGTCGAATATAAACAAATATAAAAATTAATTTTAATAAGTTTATAATAAAAGGAAGTTAATCGAAGAGGCCTATAAGAGGCGGAGAGATATAAAATAAATCTATAACTTTTGTTAAGCAAAATTAAGAAAGAGAGTCTATACTCTCTTAGACACCAACACTTCCGTCTAAGAGAAGGGTCGGCCATTGAAAGGTGAACGAGAGTTCATACTCTCTTCGTCACCATAATTAATCAAATTAATTCCAAAAGCTAACTAAGCTAATATAGAAGTTTCCAGTAAAGCGACAGCCGAAATCAAAGAGAAATACTTCACCAAAGTCGTGAAAATACTCCAAGAACATAAGCGTATCCCAGAACGTCTTGCCGGAAGCACGACAGAGGAATAATTGAGGAGGTGTCAACAAGAAGTACTTGAGTACCTGGCCACAGGTGGCGCTGGTAAATACACCCCCTTCTAGTATTGTGATAGCTGGCGTATCCCTCCATAGAATTCTGTCGGGCAACGGAGTTGACAGCTACATGATTATCGGGTAAGTTTAATATTGAAAACTGGTGTTTCACTTAACTGTATCCAATAAAAATCCATGAAATATTCACATTTTAGTATCATATTTATAATTAAAAACATAGCAAAATATAATCTTTTGCAATGTTTACATTCAAATCAGCGGATCAACCTCAATTTTCGGATCAAATAACTCAAATAACTCACTTATTATTAAGGCATGCTACCGGAAGATATTTCATATTTACGAAAAGAAACAATTATTACTTCATCTATCATTTTCCAATTAGCATACTAATTTCAATAGTTTTATTTGAAATACTTCTCTCATATTTTATTTACTGGTACTGTTGAATTGCATAACGTTAACCGGAGTTTCACTCATGTTGCTATTTTATAGTTTGATAGTTTTTAGCTCTGTGGTGCTTGATTAAAAAGCTTAAGAAATTATTTATTATAGCTCCATCAGTGAGTATTCAATATAGACTTTGCAATGAAGCAAAGATTTCATTTGTGAGAGAGAGAGAGAGAGAGAGAGAGAGAGAGAGAGAGAGAGAGAGAGAGAGAGAGAGAGAGTCAGTGTTGAACAGTGATCGAATGCTCTATTTTTTTTATTTTAAAGAATCAATTATTACCCAGATTTTTATGTTTTTAGTTTATAAAATAAGCTGTATTTCTGTTTAAGAAAGTATATAAACAAAACAATTTTTGGCTCAGGCCATGTCGTCCTGATGGAAGGTTCCTTTAAGTAGCTTTCTAGGGTATAGTCAAATATACCCTAGGAAGCTACTTAAAGGAACCTTCCATCAGGACGACATGGCTATCTCACCCAAAAATAGATTTTTCGCTTCGCTCAAAATCTGTTTTGTGAATTTCAGCAATCATTATAGCTACCACTTCATCAATGAGATTATGTAAGCATATCGTCTACCGCCATCTTGGCAAAATACGTAGACCTATACAATCCTAAAGGAATGTTTTTACTTTAAAATATGTTTATTTTACTTAAAAAACACAACTACAGCATATGATATTACTGAGCACATTATATGTTGTTAAGTAATTCCTTTCAAACTACTATGTAAATAGAAAAAAATCATACAATTATTGAAATGCAACAGTTGTTTATATTATTCTTTTTTGGTTTGGTTGTTGTGGCTGTATGCATTTATGCAATTATTATACTGAAGTGTTACTGATGAATCTTTTATTATCTTTTATTTTTCAAGCCCACTGAAGTAGAAGATGAAATAAATATAATTACTGTAGATAATAGCTTACTGCACAAGACACGACACAGTTGCGTCATGCTTGAAGAAAACGCGTAGGCTACGAGTCGTCTTAACGAAAACACCGAACACTTTAAAGTAAGTACAGTTGAGCTGTACTGTAGTGATATTACTGTACATATATTACTGTTTTATACACTGCAGTATCAGAGAGTATTAGATTACAGCACAGAATTACTAGATAGGAACAATTTCTGTTATAAAGAACAGTATTGTAAGGGGATAATGACGACTCAGTAAAGCTTTACTTTAGTACAATACTGTACTGCAACTTTACTGTGACTAGTACGCAGTGTACATATGCGCAAATGTACTGTTCACAGTACATATGATTATAAATTATTGTAAAAACCAAATTATAACAATATTATGCATATTTACTGTGTTAATCATCAACTCGGGTACCCGCTCGTGGCAAGGGGCAGTGACTTTTTAGGTTAGGAGTTAGCCCACCCTAGTGCAGCATTTATTCATGAAAATATCCTTTTTACAGCTTTGTCTGTAACATAAGTACAGCGAATAATGAGGGCCGATTGTAGTGGTTCCAGCAGTGGGGGATTGCTAGCTCCCGATGTGCTGGGAGGGGGGTCCTTATGGCGGCAACGAACCTTGGGCTTCGGAATCTGAAACAGATTCTGACCCCCTTTGCTTGCAGGCAGGATCGGCACTGGTCTTTCTTTTGGGGGAGGAACTGAACGTGGACACAAAGGCAACACATGTCCCGAGGAAGGTGGAGGCCCACGAGATTAAAAAGACTGATGGGAGCCTCATTTTGCGAGAGGTTTACCCTGGACATGTATACCTCCTGCAGCCAAGAACGGAGATGGTATCTCGTGTGAGGGAGCAGAAACGGTGGGCTGGTATCGGTACAGGTCACGCAACTGTGGTCGGCTACGATCCACTGCTCCGTCGAGCGACGCTGCTCCGACATGTGATGCTGGTCTGCAGCACAGCGCAGCGTAAGGCTGAGCAGGTGCAGGGAAACGAAACCCAGGAGGGGAAGCAACCACAGAGTGGGAAGGCTCTGGGTTGAGCTGCCCGAGGGGATTGGCATGACAAGAATTGAGGGATTCTATGTAAGTAAATCCCGACTGACGATGGAAATTCTCTGGAAACATATCATATGAGGTTGTAGGATTCATACAAAAGGTCCACGAGAGTCCGAAGGCTCAGCATACCCAGCAAGACAGGAGTGTGAGGGCTCCGTGTAGCACCAGTCACGAGACCCCAAAGGCAAGGTGACGAGAGTCTAAAGACTCTATGTTACAAGGTCCAGCTGGTTTGCCATAATGCAAGTTATGAGAGCTCAGAGGCTCAGCGTAACACGAGTCACGAGAGCCTGAGGGCTTAATGTAACTGGTGTTGCGAGAGTCCAAGGGTTCAACGCAACAGGAGGTCAAAGTCTCCTAGATACGAGAGCCCGAAGGCTCAACGTAACAGGTTGCACAAGAGTCCAAAGGTTTAGCATAATCGTTGTTGCGAGAGCCCAAGGGTTCAACGCAATGGGAGGCGAAAGACTACCTATCACAGGACCCCGAAGGCTCAGCGTGACATGAGGCATGAGAGTCCAAAGGCTCAGCGTACCGTCAGGCACGAGAGCCCGGAGGCTCAATGTAACCAGTGTTGCAAGAGGTCACATATTTAGAGCAACTGGAACCCGAAGGTTCCAGGCCGCAAAAACCCGAAGTTTCGGCACAACGAGGCCCCATAGGTCCAAAGATACGAGAGCCCAAAGGCTCAGCGTACCATGAACCCAAAGGTTCGGACCCACGAGAGCCAGGAGGTTCAGCGTGACTGGGACCTGAAAAACCTAGGTTGAGAGTGCCCATGCAACGAGAGCCCAAAGGCTCAGGGTCATGCGTGCCCAATGCCTGGCCATCACGAGATCCCGAAGGAACATCGTGATCAGAGCCGACTGGTTCAAAGAGACATCTCCTAACAGCTGGGGGAGGAGCGTGCCTATAATTTAGAGGGGTTAGAAACCCCTCCACCAAACGAACCTTTGAAGGGGAACGTCTAGCAGAATCCACCTGAGCGAGAGACTGCTGTTCGAAAGCTGTCTCTCCCACAGGAAAGGACTGTTCTCAGGACAATACCTTGACCCCACCCTTGGGGTAAAAGCATAAGAGTATGATGACTGCTGCCCACTAGCGGTTTTCTCCCATGAACAAGAGAGGTATTCACCCCGAGGGGGAACTTGCCTTGGACTTTGCTCTTCCACCGTCCCTGTTGGAATTACATCATCTTCGGCATCGGCCGCAGGGGAAAAGATGGGCTACAGCGCCTGCGTCCACGGAGGGATAATCAACCTCAGAGGAGGAATGAGATGACTGCCTCCGCTTGGCAGCCAATTGAAGGAGTTCATAGGGAACTTCTTAGAAGGGGGCCATTAATGCCAAGTGTTGTCCAGAAACATCGTCAGAGAAAGAGCAGGTGCTCCCTGGGGGAGGAAGCAGGACCGATTCACTAGGGAAGTTAGTACTGTCCCTTGACCCACAAGATTGACATGGAGTAACAAGGGCTGCGCTGCTACTCGGCTGTTCCTCAGAGGGCAGCAGAGTAGCAGCTTCAGGAAGAGATTGAGGGGTAGAAGTAAAAGACCATGTTTTCTTCAACTTCAAGGAAGACCTGGAAGGCGAAGAATCATGCTTGGATTTCTTCTTCTTCCGTCGTCCGGACTTCTCCCAGTGGGAGGCAGACTACTCCTTACACTCTACACAGGTGTAGTCCTGGGAACACCGGTGACACCGGCTAGCCGGACACAACAGGTGCGGGTCCGTCTCTATGGCAGACATGAAAGTGCCGCATGAGCGGCCTTTGGGACCAGGACAAGTATGCATAGGGACTGCAAGCCGCTGCACGCACACACACTGAAAAGAGAAAGAATATGCTGTAATGATTAGTAATGGCAAGTCAAAAAATTGCGGGAGAGAGAGGCGGTATGATCAGTTCTACCGAGACAGAAAGCAAAGTAGTTGCACAGCCCAGGTGTGTGAGTGAGCAGGGTAGCTGAATACCCCTACCCCCCACCTGCTAACTAGCAATTGGGATGGTTATCCTTGCTAAAATTATTATAGCTCTTCTTTCAGCTTTTCTGAAAGTGTACACCCAATAAATAGCATAAGGTTTGTATTTGTGTTGGAACACTTAAAAAAAAAGAAAGAAAAAAACGTTACTAACCTGGTGGGAGCGCAGCATTGTGTTCTATGGAGGGATGATGAGCAGTAGGTGGTACGGGTACTGCAGGTATTGTACTTGCTACTGCAGGTACAGCAGGTATGCCCTGAACTTGTTGAACACCTGCTGGTTGTACTCCAGTTGCAGTTTGAACACTAGCAGGTGCAGCTTGGACTGGAGCCACCTGGTACTGGGGGTATACATACTTGAGCGATCCATTCATACTGCCAACACTACCAGCTGGCATGTAATAGACAGGCTGAAACCAAATGCAACAAATTAGTAATCTTTAATAATTACATTTAAAACATCAAATATCCACCCTACAACACAGCACAGAAATCTGCATTATAAATAGGAATCTATTGTATTATGACAAAAAAAACATTTACTGTTAATCTAGGTGAAAGGACTCGGCTATGAATCTCAAAGATAGGTAAAGCCAAAAGTTATTAAATGGTAAGACCTTTCCTGCATGTAGGAACAAGCGAGTTTTATCTAATGTTTGTCCCTTCTTTGTTCAATGCACACAAAACGAGAAAATGAATGAATTGATGGAACTTTAAAACGACAAATTTGAAAGTAATTTGTAATTTTCCTAACGATACTAATCTTGAGCTATTTATTGGGGATATACTTTCAGTAAAGCTGGAAGACTAGCCATAACACTTTTAGCGAGGTGTAACTACCCCATCATTAGTTAGCGAGGAGGGGGGTAGGACCAGCTACCCCGATCACACACACACACACCAGTGTTGTCTCGTCAATTTTGATTGTAGGCAGGACTTACTGGGGAATAGGTGATGGCGAGCCAAATTTGTATAAAGAGCTCAAAGTTTGTATGGTTAGGAAAAATACAAATTATTTTTAAATTTGTTATTTATTCTAACATTAAATAAAAACCCTTTTACTCTTTATTAGGGATGCCTCACACTTAAGGTGGGTCAAAGTCCAAAACAACTGGCTAGTTTTTGACCACGGGTTTTTCCCAAACGTGCTCTGCATGTATAAGGACAAAACCCTGACCCCTCAATAACTGTACGTAAAATGCATGGTTTAGTGGCCTGAGCAATCTGTGTGATTGTGTGATACTAGCAATATGACTAGTCTAGGTAAGAATTCTCAGAGATGTAAGAATCTTTGAATCAACTATAGTCGTTACCCAATCCCACCTCGCCAGGGGGTATGAGGACGCAACAGGTATTATTTCTATACCTGGTTACACAAGGGAAATAGTTTTACCTGTAGACGGAGAAGGCCAGCTTGCAGAAGACCATAGGTGCTGCTCCCCAAGAGAGGGGAAGATGAAAGAGCCAGTCATTTTTACACATTCATCCCAGAATAATCCCAGGTAAACTCTGCCCTCAACCATGTGCTACTCGAACATCAAGGAGCCTGAGGTATTTCAACCACTTGTTGTGCAGCCACCACAGAACCAATGGAGAATGTCTCCATGTTCTTGTGGGTCACATCTTGCAAGTAGAGGGCGGTGAAAGTTGTCCGACGCTTCCACACGCCCATTTGTAAGACCTGCATCACAGAGTAGTTTTTCGTGAACATTAGGGACGTGCTAATGCCCCTAACGTCATGACCTCTGGATCGTCTCGTTTGTGGAGAAGGATTGGGATTTAATGCTCGGTCTATGACCTTACGAATCCAAGCAGAGATAATGTTCTTTGTGATCCTTCTTTTAACTTTCCCCATGCTGACAAAGAGTGCTGATGCCCAGGGGCAAGCTCCTGCTGTTCTTTTGAGATAGTACCTCAAATTCCTCACTGGATGCAGTAACAGTTGATCTGGATCAACGTTTATGTTACAGAGATTCCCAAACTGGAAGGGCTCGAATCTAGGATCCGCTACACCCGGATTTTGAGTCTTGGCAATAAACTCGGGGATGAAGCCGAGCATTACCTCCCCTTATGCCCTTGAATGGGAGACATCGTAGGAAAGATCATGGAGTTCACTAACTCTCTTGGCCGAAGCCAAAGCAAGTAGGAAAACCATCTTTAAAGTCAAGTGAAGATCTGATGCCTGGCATAATGGTTTGTAGGGAGCACCCTTTCCATGGGGGTGGTCTAACTTCCGACTGGGGGCAGGTAAGTTTGAGACTCCATAAGAGGAGAAACAACTCCAACAAAGAGGAAATGTTAATTCCTTTCAGCCTAAAGGCGAGGCTCAAGGCTGAGGTGTAGCTTTTCAAGGCCGAGACCGAGAGATGTTTTTTCTCTTGAAGGTATACTGTACAAGGAACTCCGCCATTGATGGAATAGGGGCATCAAAGGGAGAGATACCCTTTCCATGACACCAAACACAGAAGACAGTCCACTTGCCTGCTAGACTGTTGCCAAGGACTTCTGAAGGTATCCAGATATCCTCTTTGCAATTTGTTGCAAAAAGCCTTTCTGAGAGAGGAGATGCTGGAGAGCCTCCAGGCTTGAAGTCGTAGGGATTCCACGGCTTTATGAAAGATGTTCACATGTGGTTGTCTGAGTAGATCATGTCGCAGAGGGAGTTCTCTCGAGACCTCAGTCAGTGAAGAAGGTCCGAGAGCCATTCCGTATGATGCCATAGCTGAGCAATGAGGGTCAATGATAGGTTTATGGACAATCTCATTTGTTGAGCACCCTTTTCATCAGACAGAATGTAGGAAAGGCGTAGACATCGATGCTGTCCCACCGTTGTTAGAATGCATCTTGCCAGAGAGCCTGCGGATCCGGGATTGGTAAACAGTAGAGAGGGAGCCTGTTGTTCAGGTACGTTGCGAACAGATCCACTGTCAGGGAACCCCACAAAGTCTGGACTATGTTGGCAACAAGATGATTCAAAACCACTCAGAGCGTACTATCCGAGTTGCGCTGATCAGACTGTCAGCAAGCACATTCCTCTTGCCTGAAATGAAGTGAACTGATAGAGACATCAAGTTTTATTCTGCCCATCTTAGTATCTCCACTGTTAAATGGTAAAGGGGCTGTGAAAACATACTGCCTTGCTTGTTTACGTAAGCCACTACCGTGGTGTTGCCGCTCATCACCGCGTGACCTGCCAGGATCTGATGTAACTGTTGTAGGGCTGGGAAGGAGATTTACATGCTGGTACCTTTTGGACTCTGACCAAAGCCTGGGAGCCGTGTAGTGCAGTGTGCTTCCCCCCCACCACCCCTTCTTTTATCGCATCTGAAAAGAGCATCATTTCCAGAAGGGGAACGAAAAGATCGACCCCTCGGCGGAGATTCTTGTCTGCCACCCACCATCTCAGGTCTGCCCGTTGCTTGAGTCTCATTAGGATCAGCGTATCCGGAGATTCCTCGTGTTGGATCCACCTGGATTTTATCTGCCACTGGAGACATCGAACTCGTAGGCAGCCGTTACGGACTTGACGGACCAGGGATGTCAGATGACCTATGAGATGTAACCACTGCTGGCGTGGGAGAGCGTCTCGTATGAGGAAGGGACTTGCCACCTTCCTCAGCCTCTGGATTCTGTTGTCGAATGGGATGATTTTCTGCAGGCTAGTATCCATGATCACCTCCAAGTACAGTGTATTAGTCACTGTGATGGAAGCAGGGATGACTTTTCAAGATTTACCACGATCCCCAGATCGAGGCAAAACTCGAGGAGTCTGTCTTGGTGTTGAAAAAGGGTTGGCACCAAGACTGCTAGAATCAGCCAGTTGTCCAGGTATCTTGGGAAACAGATGCTGATTCTGTGGGCCAGGTTGACAATAGAGTAAAAGCTCTCGTGAAGACCTGAGGTGCTGTTGAAAGACCCAATGCACAGCACCTTGAATTGGTATTGCCTTTTGTTGTGGATGATCCTTAGATACTTCCTCGAGTCCAGATGGACTGTGATCTGGAAGTATGCATCCTTGAGGCCAAGTGTACACATGAAGTCTGTGGTCCTACTGCTTGTCTGACCGTGTCTGCTGTTTCCATTCTGAACGGAGTTTGAAGAACAAACTTGTTCAGAACTGAGAGGCCGATGACTGGTCTCCAGCCTCCACCTTTTTCATCAGAAAAGTGGACTGAAGAATCCTGGCAACCCATCGAAGACCTTCTGGATAGGACTCTTCTCAAACAAGGTTTGGACTTCGGCCCGGAGGGCCAGCTCCTTCACGGAGCTCTTTGCATAGGAGCTTGATAGAACTGGACTTTGAGTCAATGGAGGGAGAGATTGTGTGAATGGGACATATCCCGAACGAATCAAAGAGATTACCCAGGGTTTGGCACTGTGATGCAACCATCTCTACTATGGGTGTTGCAGGCCTCCCCTCATTTGTATAAAAGTGGGAAGATTGCTCTCCCTAGCAGTAGCGGCCTCAGCCACTACCTCTACCTCCTCTACCCCCTCAATTCGGCTTGCTGCCCTTTTGGTCTCTGGCAGGAAAGGGCTTCTTTGACGAGCTCTTGGAAGAACATGGGTTCTTGCTGGTCTGTGACCTGGATGTTTGCGGCTTCTGTGGAGGGGAAGCTGTCCCGTAGAACCTAGACGCCATGGCCCTCTGAAGGAGAGAGTTCTGGATAGATTTCCTCCATCTATATGCCACTTGTTCGATATCATCTGTGCTGAACAGTAGGGTCCTTCCAACGTACAGTTTTATAGTCTGGTCACCTCCGTCCTAGGAACCTGCCGTTGGAATTTCTTGATCACCGAGTCATTTCGCCTAAGGATCAGGATCATGGGCAAGGAACTCAATGGTTCGGGTCAAGATAACAAGAAAGTCACCATCGACTTCAAAGTGTTCTCTTTGGACCAATCTTTGGTCTTAATGAGATGTTCAACTGAACCCAACCATAGATCCAAGCACAAGATTAGCGAGGGTATACTGTATCAAGCTTCTCACCTTCCAAAGACCCAAGCTACTCTTACACTGAAGACCAAAGGACCTTATCAGTGAGGATAAAAAATATAAAACCAGTTACCTGCCATTCAAGTAAAGCTGGTCAAAACCTTTGAAGAAACTATCCTATTGCACAATCAATATTTCCATTTTCATGTAAAGGATATCAAGTACATAACACAAGGATATACACTGGGGCAAAAAGGTTCATAATCACAACAATTCCAAGAATATAATGTAGCACTCTTAAAAAACTGGCAATGAATAGTAACCAGACTCATACTTACTCATCCACAAATAAAAAATAATATTTACATCATAAAAACATTGATACAGAAAAATCATGATCACTAGCTCTCCTTTTTATTTCTCATTCATTAAAATGTTAGATTTGGCTTTATACATCCAATGAGAAGCCATAAAGAAACGGTTTCTTCGCACATCAGAAGGTTTAGTTTTCCCAAGTTGAAATAGTAAACCAATCTTTAGGAGACAAAGCAATAGTAATAACTTGGGAGTCTTTTATTCAGTAAGAAAAATATTGTGAATAATAAAACCCACTGTTTAGAATTGTTCATATAAGTTTCCCTTTGTGTTTTAAAAGAATATGTCACATGCAAGTATATGGTGTAAAAATGCATAAGAACTTGTCTAAATGTGGAATGAGCTCCAAGTGTATAGATATAGAGTATTTAAAAATAAACATGATTCACAACTCAATATGATCTATACAAACATTCATAAGTACCATAATGTACCCATAAGGTAAGGATTCAAGCATAAATTACCTGAGTGTAGTGTTGTCTTGAAACTACATAACTCTGCTGGACAGGTGCACTAGAAACTTGAGTTGTTGGAAGGTCATTGCCACTCTCTCCTGCATTGCTTGGTCCACTGATACATAACCCTCTCATGTGATTGGTTACTTCATTTGTACTACCCTCCTGTAAATGCACACAAAACTTACATTTAAACATTTTACAATGACATTATAAAATATCAGACAAAAACAAAATTACTCATTAGCATTATTTTCAACAAGAAATTAAAAATTCTTTACAATATGACTCCATTGTTTTGAAAAAGTTCAAAACAGAAAAAAACTTATATTAGCTATGTGTATGGCACACAAAGAATGTAAATTATATGAAAATAAAAACTTTTGCTTACTACATACAGCTTAGGATTACTAGGGTGCTATAACATTCTTTCTTATAATAAACTGTTAAAAAATCTCAATTTGACTTTAAAACTATGATCTAACAGGTTCCTTACCAAATAATGTATAAAGTTACATTCACCGTTAATCAACAACAAATGAAACTAGCTAATAAATATGAGAGAGAGAGAGAGAGAGAGAGAGAGAGAGAGAGAGAGAGAGAGAGAGAGATTAATATTTTATTTATCATTATTTTGTACTTTACTTAATGTTATGTTTACAATTTCTATTTCAGCTTATTAAATGAAAGCAGTCTAAAAGCCTTAAATAAAAGAATGTGTTAAACTAGCTGATGGTGTGTACAGTGATGCCTCGGCTATTGTGGGTGTTAGTTGAAAAATTGTGAAGTAGATACAAGAATCTATGGTATATTTTTTTCAAGTTTTTCATTGTCCTTATAAATTCAAGCACTTACAAGTGTGAAAATTGATTATTTTTGGTCAAAGATGATTAAAATATGAAAAATTTTAAAACTTATGACCTCAGAAACTCACGATATAAAGATAAGTCCACAATATAGATTTACTTACAATATATTTATAAATCAGCAGTGTCCTGTGAGAGTGATAGGTGAACTATGACATGGAGAGGGGTTACTGTACTAAGTACTCCCTATAATTTGGCTTACAATGATTGCTCTGGCACTGAATGAGTGCCCATTTTTTGTCATCACAAAATTTACAATAATCTTTAAACATAGCATTTACTTTGCTTGCTATAAAGTTGAGTACTGTACTATAGAGATGATTAATATTCTACACTGTATTTTTGCTAATGCACTAAACTGTACATGTATTTGACCATTTTATAAACAATCTATGACTACTCTACATGAATTCTAATATATGTAGGTGGTTGTGGAACCAATCCCCTACAAACGTCAAGGGCTCAATTGAGTTCTTCTCTTAATATTTTGCTCATTTCCAGAAAAGTATGGTACAGTAAATTAACAAGATAAGAACATTCAACTTGTAGACTTTCAAAGATAGGAACCTGTGTGTGTGTAATAAAGAAAAAAGTTTAAAAATTTCAAATGTATTTTGTGAAGCAGAAATAGAAGGGAGGAATACTTGATACATACAGTATGTTGGATAGCTCACTATAGGCGGTTCTCAGGTTACGATGGTCTCACATTATGATGATTCGCCGTTACGAATGGGGTTCCAAAAGGGACTTAAAATAAGCGTAACTTGGTTTCAAGTAACAATGTTTGGTTTGTTAATACACCAAACTACTTGCCAAAGTGGAGAGGACGTAACGCCATTACCTGGCTGTGTAGTAGTGCATTACATGTTACTTTAGCATCAGTTCACCATCTTAGCTTATGATACATATTCAAGATTTTCATGCCTCTCTTTTTTGGACATTTTTGTGCCTTTTTTGGCTTTGCATCATGTCTGAAAAGCACAAAGGAGACGTTTGATGGCAGTACATCCAAAAAGAGAAAAGCCATGATAATAGAAATTGAAGATGACATAGTGAATTTACTAGAGGCTATATTTTCTCAGTTAACATAACGTGAGATGAGCTAGTGGCCAAGCTCTAATCCTCAGAATCTTGAGGGAATCATATGATATGCCATGGCATCCACATAAATAATATGTGACTGGCAATAAGCGCTTACTTTAGCGAACGTCAGGATATAGGATCAAAGACAACCCATTCAGTCTTCTGCCTCACAATCTAATTTAGTTTTATAGAGCGACTAGAATTGAGGTACTGCAAGGGTTTAGCAGCAGAACAAACTAAAGTATGTAAAGATTTCAAGGTTCTGTGTGAGGCTTTCAAATCTGTGCAGAGCAGTGAATGTTCAAAACCCTTACTAAATGAATCCCTATTAATTAAAATGACTAAATGGTGTTGGTTTAGGTTGGCAACGGGTTGAAAAGGACCAGAATTACCAAGACTAAGGGAGGACTCACTGGAATTCTGAAGCTTAACAAAGAAAGCAAGTGATGATAAGAGCTTGTGATGCCCATCACTATCAAAAGGCATGTGAATATCATCATCATCCCAGAATAATCAACTAGCCTAGCCTTCCCCGCCTTTCCCCTGCACTTACAGTAAGTTTCTTTAGACAAAGGTCAGTTCTGTATAGGATCTGATTATTACATTTACCTTGTGCTTAGTATGAAGTAAACATTTGTATTACCGTTTTCCAAAATTAAGGAAACACTATAAAGAAACAAAGAAGCATCAAATTGATGAAAAAGAAGACTTGGAAAACAGCAGCAACAGACGTTTATTTTATAAGGATGGAAATGGAAATATTATCAACAAAAGAGATGGAGTGATAAAAATTGCAGAGGATTTCTATAAAATGGTATACAATAGTAATATGAGAAATAACTTTGCCCATAGAAATAATGAAACATCTGAGTTGGTACCAAATGTAACAGTAGAAGTAAAGAAACATTAAAAGGAATAAAAAGAGGCAAATCAGCAGAAGATGGCCTAACAATTATTTTAATAATTGCTGAATTTTACACAAAATGTCTGCAAGAATGATCTATACCTACAGCTTGGAAAAACTTATCATTATACTAATTCACAAAAGAAGGAGTCACAAGAGACCTGAAAAATTACCGTGAAATACGTTTACTCTCCGTAACATATAAAATATTTACCAAGATCATATCAGACCAAACATAAAGACAACTAGACTTTAATCAACCAAGAGGGCAAGCAGGCTTACTATGTATGGAATTTACAGGCTATGAGAAAGCTTTTGAATCTATCAAAACTTTAGCAGTAATGAATGCCCTTCAAAGACAAGAATTAGATGAATCTTATGTTAGAAAACTTGAAGATATCTATACGGGAAGTACAGCAACCCTAAAATTACATAAAGATATTAAGAAAATTCTGATCGAGAAAGGAATTAGACAGGGAGACCCCATATTTCCTAAATTATTCACAGCATGCCTAGAAGAAGTTTTTAAGAATTTAGATTGGAAAAATGTAGGAATTAACATTAATGGGGAATACCTTAACAACTTAAGATTTGTAGATAACATAGTTCCATTTAATGGATCGTGGGAAGAATTGCAAAAGATGATAGAAGATTATAATAGAGAAAGCAAATATGTAGATCTGAAAATGAATACAGTATGAGTAAAACTAAGATAATGTCCAATGGAATGCAAAGAGAACAAATATAGGTTATGGATAAATATCTAGAGGTTTTTTATGAATATATGTACTTAGGACAGAGAGAAAGTGAAATTAAGAAAAGGATAAGCATGGGATGGGGAGTTTTTGGTAAACAAAATGAGATTATGAAAATTAAAATGTCACTTCCTCTAAAAAGAATATTTAATGAGATGATGCTACCAGTATTAACTTATGCATCAGAAACCTCTTACTAAAAGACTTAGAACATAAGCTAGTTACAACTCAAAGAGCTATGTTAAGAATAATGATGGGAATAACAATAAAAGACAGAAAAAGAACAACATGGATACGAGAGTAAACTAGAGGATATTCTAATAAGATGTAAGAAAAAGAAATGCAGTGAGCCCTCGCTACTTCGCGGTTCGACCATCGCGGATTCACCACTTGGCGGATTTTTTCATAACCCATGTATATACATATATCGCGGATTTTTCGGAAATTTCGAAAATACTGCGATGTGACCGATGGTGCGAGATTGGAGAAAATAAGGAAAATTGAATCATGATTGATTTTCAATATAAATGAAACTTTGAGGAGCAACAAAGATATCATTTGTTAGAGAGATAGAGAGAGGTAAGGAATGGGAGGTAGTGAAAAGTAGCCCACAGAGAGAGAGAGAGAGAGAGAGAGAGAGAGTAGAGAGAGAGAGAGAGAGAGAGAGGGTAGAGAGAGAGAGAGAGAGAGAGAGAGAGAGGTAGAGAGGGAGAGAGAGAGAGAGATAGAGAGAGAGAGGAGAGAGAGATAGAGGGGGGTTTAAATGTAATAAACAAAAAAAAATGATAGGTTATAACACATTGGTGCTTATGTAATATCAACAGTATACTGTAGACGGTTTGAATAAGTTAAGAAATGGTATAAACGATACTTTGTTAGTGTATTCGTACACTCTCAAGAGCGGCAGCTAGATGTCAGCTGATCTAATCAAAGCCAAAAGTAAAACAAAAAGAAGTCAACAATACTCGATTTTTAAAACACACCCGAAATCTAAAAACAAAAGTACACGCTTTCTTAATGTGCAATTAACTATTTAAAGAGTAGCAATTTTCTAGAATAAAATGATGTCTCCCAAAAAATAGTGGTTTGCTGATGAAATCGGATGCCGTATTTTTAGCTAAGATTGAAATGGATGTAGACTCGGCATAATTTTTTCGTTTCGTATTTAATTGACACTAAGAAAACTAATTTTAGTTTCTTCATCTAAATGTAAGTATTGTAGAGAGAGAGAGAGAGAGAGAGAGAGAGAGAGAGAGAGAGAGAAATGAATCAGCTGTTGTAATTGAATGCCGTGTTTTTGTTTCGTGAGAATTTCATCGCCACGACTATAACAACAACATACTGTACTGAACTTTACAGTATTATACAGACTACTGTAATATGATAAAGTAAAATATTTGTAATCTATTTTATATGAAATGGGGCTATTTTTTTTTTTTTTTTTAAAATTTACATTTACGTATGTAAAACAACTCTCTCTCTCTCTCTCTCCTCTCTCTCTCTCTCTCTCTCTTCTCTCTCTCCTCTCTCTCTCTCTCTCCTCTCTCTCTCTCTCTCTCGTAAATTGTTTTCCCTGCTCTTGCTACGTATGTATGATTTTATATAGATACGGTAAATAATATTTGTAATAACATATTTTATAAAAGCTTTTACTGTAATATCATTATTTATCACTTTCATCATGCACGTTAACTGCCTTCGTTTGTTTACTGAGCGTACTTTATTACGCCGTCGTTTCAGGCGGCGTCATAAAGAAAAACATTTCATTTGGAAGTCCTAGGAAAAATTAAGTAAAACATTGGTAATAACAAAATCAACATACTGTACTGAATAATCAATATAATCGATGCAAAAACTAACCTATACACAGATGTGTAAATGCATTTGTTTCTTCATTATGATCAGAGATAAACGTAAACAAAACATTGGTTGCCATTTTTTATCGTGCTTTTTGGCGTGTTTAGGAAACGCATGATATACAGTAAAGTCGCCTTTAATATTTGTGCCTGTTTTAGTTTAGGGTACTATAGTACATGCATTAAGTGTTCTGTACATTAAAGGGTAGTTTGTTAACAGTACTACGTACAAGGGAAGGTTTTAAAAGTCTGAATATACATGTTAAATAAATAAGTAAATATGGTGTCACTACTTCGCAGATTTTCACCTATTGCGGTCGGGTCTGGAACCTATCTACCGCGATAAACGAGGGTTCACTGTGGACGTAGGCAGGATATGTAATGAGAATGACAGATAATAGATGGACATTAAGAATAACAGAATGGATCCCTAAAGATTGCAAAAGAAGCAGGGGAAGGAAGAGAAGACGATGGATTAATGAGCTAAGAAAATTTGCGGGTACTGCATAGACTGGCATAGAAAAGGCTAAATAACGTCAGTTTCATTCTGTACTAAACTTTAGTAATGCCATAGGCATTTCAACATTCCTCAAATGAAATGAAGTTTTGTATCTTCTACCTTTTTCTCATTATCAGAGAAGTATAATATGCTAAGAAGACCTTGTCTTCATGCATTAGCTTTGTCTAGAGCCATGTATACCATGTAGAGTAAATTTATTTCATATCTCTTTGCCTTTGGAGAGCTTCAATTTCATCTGGATTTTCAAAAATCAATTATACAATGCTCCTCTTCTCTGTGGATCTAGCTCCAATAGCATACAGTATGTTAAAATTATTGTTGTTATTATCATAATTATTATTGGTATTAACCTATCACTAAACCAGTCTTACTTAAATCAAACAATCAATACTTATAGTATAAAACAAAATCATAAATTAAGAATGAACATGAAATGGTCATCATAAACCAGATAAAATCTTTGTAAGTTCAAGTAATTCTAGGACACATATCTTCGCTTATTCTAACTCAAGAGAAAATGCTTTATCTAAAACTGAGAAACTAACTTGAGAAAAAGATCTAGTGTCCAGCTGAGGATGCTGGAAATAGGGTTGGTATATCACTGGTGGAGGAGGTGGTGGAACAACCCCTTCACTTGGTCCTCCCTCATTTGTCCCATTGCTAATGACAGTTTCTTTTACATCTAAACTGCTAGATATAACACCACTGACAATGCTGGCTGTGGATTAGAAGTAAACATCTAATTAGTATTTATCACTTAAAAGCATGTTACTTTAGAAAAAAATAAAATTTTGGGTAATGTATCCGGATACATATAACTAAATTCACAATGAAACTATGATAGAAATACTTCACTGAATATTATTGTTGTTAAATAGGTATAAAAGTTAACCAATGTTGTGCTAAGTAGTAACTAATAATAATTTGAAAACTGACCAAATGCTACATTTTTTAAAAACAATTTGTATTTTTCCTAGCTATACAAACCTTAATCATTTAAACGAATTTTGAGCAAAGCGAAAAATCTATTTTTGGGTGAGATGCCCATGTCGTCCTGATGGAAGGTTCCTATAAGTAGCTTCCTAAGGGATATTTGACTACAGTGATATTCCCAGAGAATTTACCTTTAGGTCTCCAGAATTCTAACTCCTGGCGCGAATATCCTTAAAATTTCTCTTAAGGATATCGCATAAATCAGGGGACATATATCTTGATACAACATATAGCAATCTTCACCCCGAATAGCGTTTTCGCTTCGAGGGGGAAAGTGGCAAAATTACAAGGGGAGCCGATATCAAGGTTACCCTTCCTCCCTTACTACTACGAGTATCTAGATGGCGCTGTACATCCACCCCACGCGCTATTCCTTTGTAGTGTTGAGCATGGAGATACAGATATAGTAGTTTCGGGAGGGATCCTGCCAAAACCTTTTCTATAGAAAAGGAGGGCGGGTCCATCAGGACGACATGGCTATCTCACCCAAAAATAGATTTTTAGCTTTGCTCAAAATTCATTTTTTTGGACTCAGGCCATGTCGTCCTGATGGAAGGTTACCAGAGAATTATTTAGAAAGTACTGTATCTGTGGATTTTCCAAAAGTGCCTTAACCTCCGGACAGTTATTCCTTGGTCATCCAGACCATAGAGACATATGACGTTACCATTATACGTTATTACTGCTAATCATAATCCATGTTAGTGCTTCCTGCCCCCTGCAGGGAAGAGTCATTCTAGACATAGGAAAGGAGTCAAGGTTTGCATATAACATGAACAAACATAGCATCAAGTACATACAGGTCTCGCTGTATGTATGTCTGATTGAAGCAAGGATTGCCAGATAAAGTTTGTACTCGTATAAGAGCAAAGGTATTAGCTATATATCTTGTTCGTATAAATATATGCAGTTTATTAAAGGAAAATAAAACTCTGATATATTTTAATTGAAAATCAATTTTGGGCGAAATAAGACGCAAATACACATCAAGTATTTATTGGTAATAGATAACCAGCAGAATCAACATATATAACAATGTTAACATAATGTTAATAAAAGTAATAAGAAACATATTCTACAATCAAAGTCCAGAAAATGTTTGTTTCACCTGAAAGGAAAAAAAATATTAGAGCCACTGTAATCTGAAAATTTTTTTAATTTTCTAATATGCATTTCTGTGATATTGATTGTCTCTTTACACTGTATAAGAACACATGGCACAAGTGTTATCTCTATGTTTCTTCACCTCAAATAACTAGAACAGTCCTTGGCGTCACCATGGTGACGCTTATTTCAAAGTATTGCACTGTGAGGTGTCAATACCTTCACCCTTATATTGACAGTCCCAATCAATTCACTGTTCATCGCAGCACTAGACGACAGGTTTTAGTACACTACCTGACGCCACCACGAACCGCTTTAGTTATTGCACTTGCTTCGCACAACGCTTGAAGAACACTCTAGATGACTTCCATCCAGTGTATGAGCGAAGACTCTCAAAGTACATGTACTGAAAGAAATTCAGTGACGAAGCGATTTTTCTTCGATCATGACCTGCGGGTGTACTGTCAGGATCCGCTCTGCTAATAAAATAGGTGATCTTCGCCCTTAGTTGTTTTAGGGATAGGTTTGACCCTGAGGTTTCTCCTTTAAAGAGCTGTCCTCCCCTGAAGTCTGAAGTTTTTCGAAAATAGACCTTTAGACACTCCACTGGGCACAGCGAGACATCTTCCTTCAGAGGGCAGATTCTCCAGAGACCCCACCTTTTGGTGGGTAGCTCGTTCTTAGCGAGAAATGTTGGGTCAGGAAAAAGATTCAGTTCTCCCACTTCTGTGAACTGAATATGGCCCTCATCTCTGGATAGGGCCACTATTTCACTAACTCTGGCCCCCAAGGCTAGAGCAAACAAGAAAATAACTTTTTGGGTTAAGTCTTTCAGAGAGTAATCCTCATTGTTCACTGTTGAAGCAAAGTGTAGGACCTTGTCCAAGGACCACGAAATAGGCTTTGGAGTGGCTGCAGGCCTGAGTTTAGCACAAGCCTTAGGGATATTGTTAAAGATTTCGTTTGACAAGTCTACTTGGAAGGCGTATAACAGAGGTCTAGTCAAGGCTGATTTACACGTGGTTATCATATTGGCTGCCAAACCTTGCTTGTGAAGGTGGATAAAGAAGGACAAACAGAAGTCCGTTGAGATTTCTTTTGGTCCTTTTGCCTTGACGCAAAGCAACCCACTTTTTCCAAGATGACACATATTGTCTTCTGGTTGACTTAGACTTATATTCTTCTAGGAAGTCTATACTGTCTCTCGAGATCCCAAACCTTTTCTTTACTGCTAAAGAGAGAAAATCATAAGATGAAGGTTTTGGGTTCTCTGTGATGAAGAGAAGATAATCGACTTCTGTACTTGTTGAGACAGTACTGGGTCCGGTAGAGGGACCAGCCTCAGCTTCAGTTCCAGTACTAGAGGGAACTAATTGCTCTTTGGCCACTTGGGAGCCACTAGAGCTGCCGTTCTCCGAAAGGATCTCAGCTTGTTGAGGACCTTCATTAAGAGATTGGTTGGAGGGAACAGGTAAATCCGGTTCCATCTGTTCCAGTCGAGGGACATGGCGTCCATCGCTTCTGCTGGAGGGTCCTTGTATGGGGCCACATAACGAGGCAGTTTCTTGTTGTCTCTCGTCGCGAAGAGGTCGATCTGCAGTTCTGGGACTTGCTGTAAGACGAAGGAGAATGAGCCTGCGTCTAGGGACCATTCTGACTCTATCGGCATGAGCCTGGATAGAGCGTCCACCGTCACATTGCGGAACCCTTGAAGGTGAACTGCTGATAAATGCCATCTCTTCTTTTTCGCCAAGTGGAAGATGGCCGACATCACTTGGTTGATTTGGGGTGATCTCAAGCCTTGACGATTCAAACATCTCACTATCACCTCGCTGTCCAGGATCAGTCTTACAGTGAACCCTCGTTTATCGCGGTAGATAGGTTCCAGTCGCGGCCGCGATAGGTGAAAATCCGCGAAGTAGTGACACCATATTTACCTATTTATTCAACATGTATATTCAGACTTTTAAAACCTTCCCTTGTACGTAGTACTGTTAACAAACTACCCTTTAATATACAGAACACTTAATGCATGTACTACAGTACCCTAAACTAAAACAGGCACAAATATTAAAGGTGATTTTATATCATGCATTTCCTAAACATGCTAAAAAGCACGATAAAAAATGGCAACCAATGTTTTGTTTACATTTATCTCTGATCATAATGTAGGAACAAACTGGAGGTAGAGCTTTGCTTATTACCCAGACATATTTCCCATACTTTTCCCTTAGAACTACATCACATCTTCCTACTTTAGATATATAGATATATATATATATATATATATATATATATATATATATATATATATACATATATATATATATATGTATATATATATATATATATATATATATATATATATATATATATATATATGTGTGTGTGTGTATATATATATATATATATTTTTATGTATACACATATACATACCTACATATATACATAAATACATGCATACATATATATATATATATATATTACTGTATATAGCCTATATGGGTTATGGAAAAAATCCGCGAAGTGGTGAATCCGCGATGGTCGAACCGCGAAGTAGCGAGGGTTCACTGTATATGGACTGAATTGCGAGGGGACAGTTTCTTCAGCGTCAGAAAGACTGCCATGGCCTCCAAAATGTTGATGTGGAAGGTCTTGAATAGAGAAGACCAAGTCCCTTGGACTTTCTGTTGATGGAAGTGACCTCCCCATCCTTCCTTTGATGCATCCGTATGGATGATGACTGAAGGTAGAGGTGGTTGCAAGGGTACGGACCTCTTTAGGTTCTTGGCCTTCAACCATGGCTTGAGAAGTGATCATAGTCGAGTCGCTATTGGTCTTCTTAGATCTCTTCGAGCGTTTGATGCGTATCTTCTCCAGACTCCTGATGCATCTTTTAGCTGTGCTCTTAGCATTGGGTCTGTCACTGATGCAAACTGAAGAGAACCCAGTATTCTTTCCTGTTGGCGTCTTGATATCCTGTCGGATTTCAGTAGTCTCTTGACAGATCCCGCAATCTCTCCCCTCTTCCCTGGGGGAATGGAGAGACGGTGTGACTTTAAATTCCAATGTATTCCTAGCCATTGAAACTCTTGAGCTGGAGATAATCGAGACTTCTTGACGTTGATCTTGAATCCCAGATGTTCCAGGAATTGGATCACTTTCTTGGATGCTTGCATGCACTCCGTCCTGGATGCTGCCCACACCAGCCAGTCGTCCAGGTAGGCTACTACCAGGACACATTCTAGGCGTAGTTGTTGAAGGACTGCGTCTGCAAGCTTTGTAAAGATCCTTGGGGCTATATTTAGTCCGAAGGGCATGGCTCTGAAGACGTATTTCTTCTTTTGTAGCCTGAATCCTAGATAGGAGAAGGGGCGGTTGATTGGAATATGCCAGTAGGCATCTGCCAGGTCTATCGAGACTGTGTACGCCCCTTTTGGCAGCAAGGTCCTTATGTGTTGAAGGGTTAACATCCTGAACTTCTTGTTTTCTATAAACTTGTTGAGTGGCGACAAGTCCAGAATGACTCTGAGTTTGTCTGAGTCCTTCTTGGGAACACAACACAAAACAGCCTTCCTTGGAATTTGACGGACTTTTCCCTCCTTATCATCTGTTTGCTCAGAAGTTCTCGGGTGTATTCTTCCAGGACGGGGGTGGAGTGTTGGAAGAATTGAGGAAATGATGGTGGAGCTGTCCTCCAGCTCCATCCTAGTCAATTCTTGATTAGGCGGTGGGCCCAAGGATCGAAGGTCCAACGATCCTGAAATTGTTGGAGTCTTCCTCCTACCGGAAGCATCTCATTGCTTCGACTGTCCGGAGGACTTGCCTCCTTGACCACGTCCTCCCATACCCCACTCTTCCTCTTGGGGGGTATCTAGAGGAGCCCCTTTCCTCCCTCTACTTTTAGGACGAAAGGTAGTGGTCTGTCTCTCATACGCAGGATTAAATGCTGGTGACTGGGCAACCAGCTGCTGAGGCACCATCTGGTAAGTTGGTTGGGGTTGAGCCACCATCTGGGGAACCACGGTCATGGGAACTGCGGAAAGTTGTTGCTGCTGTTGTCTGACTGGGCGAGAGGGCAACCTGGGTCTTTTCGTCCTCCTCTTAGGCAGGGGACCCTCATGCGGGGAAGACTTCCTCTTCGCCGACATGCCCCAATTCTGGAGAAGATTTCTATTCTCCGTGGCGGCCTTATCTACTACTTTCTTGACCACTTCGCTCGGGAAGAGGTCCTTTCCCCAGATATTGGAAGCTATCAGCTTCCTGGGTTCGTGTTTTACTGCAGCCGAAGCAAACACGAACTCCCTACATGCACGTCTGGCTCTCACAAATCCATATAGGTCCTTGACCAGAGTAGCAAAATGTGATTTGGCCATGACCATGTTCATATCTGGGGTTCTGCTATTGCTTGCCGTTGCCTCCAAGCAAATCTGGAGGATCAGGGATGCGGCAAGTCTTTCCTTTGTCTCTTGCTCCCTACGCAAGAGAAAGTCAGACAGCTTAGGGAGGTTTTCGCTGAACTGACGTCCAGCAATATCTGCCTCCAACTTCCCAACTGAGAAGGTAAGGTGGATTTCCTTCCAGTCCTTATCCTCCGTAGGCAGGGCTGGGGATAAGGGTCTACACTCCTCGAGTGTAGGTCAAGGTTTGCCTGCCTCTATTGCCTTCATAACTGCCTTAAAACCTTTTGCAGTAAAGGGGAAGGCTAGGTTGGCCGGAGCAAGAAAAGTAGGGTGTTTCTTGCTAAGGACTGACACCTTCGAGTTAGTGAAGCCCTTCTCTTTCAGGCTACTTGACCAAAGACCCTGAGCTGTCTCATGGTCAAGAACTATGACCTCCTTTGGTTCTGTCTCCTCGTTGGACGTTGGTTCCACCTTCAAGCGGACGAAGCAGTCTGGGTAAGAGGGAAAGCTGGGCCAGAAATCGACTTCCTCTATAAGGACAGCCCCCAGCTTTTCTGATATGAATATCTTCCCATTGGTAATAAGCATGTATTCTGCATGCCTCCAAGGATTCACATCAGAGCAAGGTGGAAGATCTTTCACATTGAGTCTCCTCTGAGACCCACGGGACGCGGCGAGATGGTCCATCCTTCTCTTCAGTTCAGCGTCCCTTTCTTCGTTCTGCTTACGAAGATTCTCCATCATTGCCATAAGACTGGCCAATGTCTTATTCATATCATCTGATGGGGGAGCAGATGACGTAGAGGGTAATGGTTCCAGGGCCGGAACCGACGAAACGGACTCCGATTCGACATCATCCTCATCATCTTCAGGAGCCAAGGTAGACTCCTCTTCTAGACCTTCCGCTAGGAGGTCTTTCTCGGTGTCCTCAGACACCTCCGACATCCTCTCATCTAGGTGGATGTCCTTCATCGCGTCCGAGACTTCCGTATTTACGGTAATCTGAACACAAGGGATCTCAGGTCGAGGCTGGGGTATGACAGCTGCCACACCCGCCTTAGGGAACAGCAAGGCTCGCATCCGTTCACTCGGATGGTAAGGTCCCGTGGCGTTCTTTTGAAAGCCACGAATCCATCTGCGCAGCTTACTTCGCGCTGCATCCCTTAACTCCACCGTCTTGGGGTCATCAAAAGCCTCGGTAACCAAGGCCTTGCAAACATTGCAGTCCTGGGGGTCCCAGTATTTCAGAGGTCCCTTGGAGATGGAGCAGGGAGAATGAGCCCTGCACTCTTCATGGCCACAAGAGGAAACTTAAATGAGTATACGGTAGTTCATCTCACCTGATAAACTATATAAAATATTATCATTATTAATATTTTTGCATATAGCTTAGGATCGACAAGCTAGAAAAGAATTAGGAAAGACACATACTTGTGTTTCCTGTCCAGCTAATTGCTGCGACCTCCCCCATAATTAAAACCTAGAGTTTTCCTATTCAGGAAAGCCAATGGAAGAATTCTAACCTGTAAGGATAGGTAAGTGTAACTTAACACTGGCTTTCCAAAGGTTTTAATAATGTGAGTAAATAGTAACTGATCATCTATCAGTATGTTGAAAGAAATCTTTTCTTTCCATATATACTTGGTCTCAACAATAGACTGTGCAAGGATACAGAAGGTATGTTGGAAATTAACTACTGTATAATATATACTATAGTTTTCTGTCTGCAGTATGATCTATACTGCAAATATACTGGCTACTGTATAATCATATACTGTAGTTTTAGCCGGCAATATAGGCTAGCACCTGGCGGCACGATCCAACGCCGGCTGGGGTAGTACCGGGGGCACTGGTCCAGCTGGGGTAATGCCAGGCGGCACCCCTGCGGGCTAGGTTAGTACCTGGCAGCACTAGCTGATAGAGAGAGAGAAAGCATGGAGTGAAGGGTACCTTATTAAATGTTCATTAACAATAAATAAGGATGTAAGTACTTAATCTTACTGCCTTCCTCCAGAATGAGGGTTCAAATGGAAAGGGGAGAATGTATCATTCAAGCTTCCATCCAAACACAAACCGTTGCCGGTCACTGCCGGTCACTGGTATGTGGATGGCAGTCCAAGAGAGGACTGAAGAACACTCTACAGAATAGGGGTCTCCCACCAGCAGCCGGCCCAACCGGCACAGCTTTTCCCGGAGCCTTGCGTCCATAAGGGAAGGCTGAGCAACTAAGTAGCTGTTATGTAGGAGCCCCGGCCGGCCCCACAACCCGCCGGAAAGCGGTGAGATTGTAGGACGACGGCTAAAGGGTTGCGATGGCTAGGCCATCGCTAAAGGACAGCGGGGGTAGAGAAAAGGGTCCTGTATGAAGTGTGGGAGGAGGCGGCAGGGTTGCCGGTCCTACCACACCCCAAAAGAAACTGTTTCAATATTGGCGCCGTCCTAGGCGGTAGAAGAATATCTATTCTTCAACTTAGGGTCTGCCAATATAGTTAAGGGGACGGCGGCAATCTTACCGCTGCCTCTCAACATAGGAGAAACAGGGTTTCAGTGCCAGCGCCATCCTAGGCGGCAGAAGAATGTCTATTCTTCAGCCTAGGGTCTGCAAGCACAGGACTAGTCTTCTAGACCGCAGGGAAAAGGTAGCGGCATCATACAACCACTTCAAGTGCGGCCTAGGGAGGTCTAGCCTCCTATGTCGGCGGCTCAGTCTGGCAGGGGAATGACTATTCACCCTGCCGGCCGGCCGCCGGCAAAAGACTATATACTCTGAGGTTCTGACCAAAACCCAAACCCTGCTATCTGCTGGCCAAGGGAAGAGACAAAGAACGTTAGCCTAGTCAGGCCGGAGTGTCTACTCGACGGAAAGACTAAGATAGGGTTGTAGCCTAAGGCTGCACTCAGAGGGAAGAAGGGATTACCCTTAAATCGCCACTGGAGACGGGTATCGATTTATATAATAATTCAAGGAGATATCTATCTCCACCTGAATAGATAAAACGATACACGACGGTAAACCGCGACATGTATGAAAGTATACTAAAGCCACTAGGCTAGTAGCCTAGTGGCAGGCAAGATTCGACTACCTTAATCGCCGAAACTCTCTCGTATACAATCGCAGAGGAATAGGAATATATACAATCAATCTCTTACAAGTACAAATTGCCTAAATAGCTCCATATTTAATTGCTATCCCACTAGGAATGTCTATTATATCATGCATGAATGTAAACTAAAAGGCATAGGCTAGGAAGCCTAGCGTGAGCAAGGTTCGGTTACCTAAATCGCCGAAACTATCAAGAATACAATCGGCATAATATAAATCACTTCCTAGCAATAAAGACTGAATAGCTTCATAAATATTCATGCTATTAAAACCGGGAAAGTCGTTCAGGCTAACTAAATAACATATGCGTATGCGTTATGAACGACAGTGCCCATGGCGCTTCCGGTGAAGGCGAAGCTCCATCACTTAATTTAACCCAATTTCACTGTGAGGCAGGAGCTAAAATTTATGCACTGTAAAGATTGAATACTCAACTTTCCAGAGGTAGAAGAGGCTGGAGATTGCATGATATCCAGAAAAATCCAAAGCGTAACGAGAGATATAACGGGGAAATTCACCGAGCAAGACCGCTACACTTATAGGAATAGCGCGTGGGGTTGACGTACAGTGCCATCTAGATACTCGTAGTAGTAAGAGAGGAAGGGTAACCTTGATATCGGCTCCCCTTGTAATTTTGCCACTTTCCCCCTCGAAGCGAAAACGCTATTCGGGGTGAAGATTGCTATGTGTCGTATCAAGATACACATCCCCTGATTTATGCGATATCCTTAGGAGAAATTTTAAGGATATTTGTGCCAGGAGTTAGAATTCTGGAGACCTAAAGGTAAATTCTCTCGGAATATCACTGTAGTCAAATATCCCTTAGGAAGCTACTTATAGGAACCTTCCATCATGACGACATGGCCTGAGCCCAAAAAATGGGTTATTCTTAGTCTCGTTTCCTACAACCGGACTATCAAAAGAAAAAAAGAGTTTGATTGCATTACGATGCAGTTGCTAAGCAACCACAGTGCATAGCGGCGTGGGGCACCATCGCAAGATGCACTTCACTCTCTTCTGGTCAAAGACTTGTGGGGAAGCTGAGGCAAGACTTTGCTTAAAAAGACTCGGGTTTGTATAGCTGGCAAGAATAGAATTATTTCAAAAATTTATAGTTTATTCCTACGCAGATAGAAACTTCTGAGTCCTTTAAATGGGAGTCTTCCTTAGGTGGAGGGAAGTCTCCATTAAGAGGTATGCCCGTCCTCTCTGATAGATACAATTACCTATAAGAGTGAAATGTCAGAGGTGGATTAAATTGGAACTGCATAGCTGGCTTGTAAAGAGGCTTGGCCGTAAAGTTCAATCCACGAAGATTATTCTTGTGCCGAGGATGGAGCTATATGAACATCGAGAGTCGCATAAAGAATATATCCAATATATAATCAAAGATAACTGAAAAAAACATGGCATTCTTGCTTTCATTAGAGTGAATTCCAATAAAAGGCTTCAAGTCCATCTGTGATCACCATCTGCCTTGATCCAAATTACATACCTTTATAATGCAGAGAATAACTGATGACTGATAAAAAATTACATGTCCCATAGAGTGTAAGATTAAATTATTTGTTGTGCTGCAACAACAAGTCCTAAAGAGAAAGTATCCAGGGACCTATGAGTACATTCTCGAAAGTAATGGTCCATAAAAGTGTTTTGTCTCTTCCATACGTCAGCTTGGAGAAGTTGAGTGAAGACTTGTGCTACCGAGTGGTTTTTGCAGAAAGCTGGGGTTGCAGTGAGACCACGGATATCATATGCTATAGGGGGACCCTGGCGACGTTTCCCCTAAGGATTTATAAGCTATCATGATTGTTTCTCTTAACCAAAAGGAAACTGTGTTTTTGGATACTTTCTTTTTGGAGCAACCTGTGCTCACAAACAATTTGGAAATTTTAGGCCTAGAGTAAGCCATTGCCTTTAAATATTTTAGAATTGCTCTCATGGGACAAAGTAAAATATCATCCGGGTCATCAGTTACCTCTTTGAGAGACAAGATCGTGAAAGAGTCAAATCTCATATAATTTTCTACCAAATTTTGGGTTTTGGCCACAAATTTGGGAACAAATGATAGGGATAATTTCTACCCTCTGGAATATGACATAAGATAGACCATGTAGTTCACTTACTCTCTTGGTTGGAGCTAAGGCAAGGAGAAAGGCAAGTCTTTGGGGTAAGGTTCCTGTCTAAGGCTTTATGCATAGGTTTGTGGGGGCTTTCTTCAAAGACCCGAGTACCTTTTCACATCCAAGGAAGCGGGTTTGAGTTCTCGCGGAAGACAAGTCTGCTTGAAACCCCCTATGAAGAGAGATCAAGCCCTTTCAGTTTGAAAACCTGGCTCAAAGCTGAGCTGTAACCTTTTACCAGTGACGGAGAGGGCTTTCTTGTTCCTCAGGAACACCAAAAAGTCAGAAATCAGGAGAATAGTGGCCTTGGGTGGAGCAATATTGCCCCTATGATACCAATCACAGAAGATTTTTCACTTGGGCTGATAGACTGCTTTGGATGACTTTCGGAGATATCCAGAAAGTTGTTTCACAGTTGATCCTGAAAAGCCTTTCTTTCAAAGAAGCTGGATAGTCTTTAGCTTTGAAGCGACAGGCAATGAACTATTTTGCGGAACTTTCTTATGTGTGGTTGACGTAGTAAGTTTGGCTATTCTGGAAGTTCTCTTGGAACCTCCATGAGATGTTCCAGCAAATCTGGATACCACTCCGCTATTGGTCACTTTGGAGCTACTAGCATTATTCTGACTCCCTGGGATATTCAGACTCTGTTCAGGATCTGATGAATCAGACAGATTGGGGAGAACGCGTAAAAGTCCAGTCCATCCTATGGGTGCTGAAAGGCATCATCCATTACTGCAGATTGGTCTGGAACTGGTGAGCAATACACCAGGAGTTTGTAGTTCAGGTGAATAGTGAACATGTCCAGAGACACGGAACCCCCACAAAGTCAAAGGTCTCTTTGCCCCTGATTGAATCAGAGGTCGGCAATGACGTTCCTCTTCCCGCTTCCCGGAGATAAACCTCATTGAGAGGAATATTGCATTGGTCAGTGCCTACCTCTGTATCTCTACTGCCAGTTGGCAGAGTAGGAGAGAGGCTGCACCTCCTTGTTTAGAGATGTAGGTCACTACCATGGAGTTGTCGCTCATCTGCACGATGGAGTGACCATTTAGAGTCCCTGAGAAATGGAGTAACGTTAGCTGTCCTGCTTCCATTTCCACGAAATTGATGTGAAGGGTCCTGTCTTTTTCTAACCATAGGCCCGAAATTTGCTACCATCCTAGGTGAGAGCCCCACCCTTGGCAAGAAGCATCCGAGAACAGAAGGAATTGTGGGGGAGAAAACTGAAATGGGGCTCCCGCTAACAAGTTCTCCTTTCTCAGCCGCCAATGGAGGCTTGTCACAACCTCCTTGGGCACCGACAGAAAGGTTGCACGATGGTTGGATTTCTGCGACCACTGGCACTTCAGAGCCCTGTGCACCAAATGAAGATGCATTCTCCTGAATGGGATGATTTCCTCTAAAGAGGAGAGATGACAGAAATTTCTGCCAAGAGTGGGAAGGAAGTGATTTCCCTTCAAGAGAGGTTTCAGCTATTTTCCTGAGTCTCAGAATCCTGTTGGCAGATGGAAAAGCTCTGGCTTGGAACAAGTCTGTGTCCATGCCTAGATCCCTGATAGATTGTTAAGGGAAGAGCCTGGACTTCTCTAGGTTCAGTTAGATCCCTAACTCCTTGTAAAAGTCTAAGAGTAGATCACTATCGCATTATCAGTAGAGCTCAAGACTCTGTCAAGAGAAGCCAGTTGTCCAGGTACCTCAAAAGCCCAGGTTGAGACAGGGGCAAAGATTCTGTTAAAAACCTGAGGGGCTGGTGACAGGCCAAAGCATAGTATACTGAACTGGAAAATTCTGTCTCAAAATGGAAACCCTAGGTACTTCCTTGAGGCAGGATGAATGGGGACCTAACAGTAGGCGTCTTTCAGGTCTATGGCTAGAAGGAAATCGTTCTTTCTGATGGCCTGGAGAATGTTGGTCGGGGTTTACATTTTTAATCTTGTTTGTAGAACAAACAGATTCAAATAGGAAAGGTTTATGATGGGTCTCCAACCTCCCGTCAGCTTTTCTACTAGGAGTAGATTAACCTAGTATGTTGTTTAAGACCTCTTCCACAGCTCCTTTGGCCAATATTTTGGATACCTCCTCTAGCAAGAGGAGGTCCTTAACTGGGCCTTTCCAATAAAATGGTTGAGTCGTTAGAGTCCTGGTCAGAGGCGGCGGACAGTCTATGAAAGGCACTCGATATCCTGAACAATGGATTTCTACCGTCCAAGGATTGGCCTCAAAGGACTGCCCCCTGAGCCAATAGCTTTGTAGGCATCCCCCTGCTGGTGATAAGCTGGGGAACATGCCCATCTAGCGGGAGCCTCTGCGACCGCAACCTCTGCGTCTGAAGGGATATCCTCTACGTCAAAAGGTGGGTCTGTTGGCTTGCCTCCCGGGTTTGTTGTGACTCTGTTAGTGGCAGAAGTCTTCTTTGCTGAGAAACTTGTTTAAAAGGCAAGTTCCCTGCTGCTGCTGAGGAGCAGGCATCGTTGGTTCTGCTATTCTCCTCATTAGAGAAGCTTGTCCAAACCTGTCGACCTTTTCTATGGCCGTAGCCACATCCAAAGGAGGGAACAGAGAAGTACTCACCAAATATGAGTTTCTCAGGCATAACGCATCCCTAAAGGCAGGTGCTTGGACCATCTGGCCAAGACTGCATCGCATCCTTCTAGGATACAATTTCCCCAAAAGGAAAAAGTTTGATGTAATAGGAAATCTAGGATTTTGGCCCTTTAAGCTTTTCTGTGACCGAATAGCAGGACACCGCTCCAGATCAGTGGTTGAGCCAAGAACAGGATTGGATCGCGGACATGTTTGCATTCCTTAAAAGATGGAAAGGAGGCTGGACAGTCTATCAACTGGTATGTTCGGTACCAGGTTAACGTCAGCTTTAACAGGGAATGGGCTCTTAAAAGCACCAGAGTGGATACAGAATCTTTTCTGGCAAGAAAGGGCCAAGGGCAGTAACTTTGAAGATCTGCTGGCTTTGAGTGAATTTTCAGGCACTGAGATTTCCATGTTAAACAAATCTAGCATATCTTTACTTTGATTAGAGAACGCCACATCAAACCTGTGCCTAGGACTCAGTGATTACAGGAATATAGAATTAATAGCACATCGTCTGTTAACTGTTTGTGAGTGAGAAGGCTCATTCAGGACATCCAAATGACGGATATGACTCATGATTTTAATTAATTGCGATACTTCTGAACCAGACATTGAGATCTCGAGGGGGACTACATCAGCTGAGCAGGTGCTCGCGCATGCAGCGAGGTTCTACGTAGAGTCATTAATAGAGATAATATCATGGTCAAGTGGTAGCTCCACTTTCGGGATAACTCATTGTTCAACTTTGAAAGTTAATGGATGATTCTTGACAATTCCTTGGATGTCCTTCCTTTCTCTTGCCGCATTCATATAGTGGCAGGAATAGGAATCGGAGAAACAACAGAAGTCCAACTCACTCCTCTTATAAGAGTGTTCGCCTTTAGCAGCAGAGGGCGGGGCAGAAGTACAGTTGTCACGTAGACATCGCTTGAAACCCCTCTTGGAGGTCATGTAAATGACATAGGCCTGCTGGTTTGCCTGGGAATGCATGCTGCCTCAGCTTCCACCGGCAACAGGATTCTGTTGCTGTCTCAATTTGCAGACAAAGGGTTTTTGTTGTCACCTCATTGTTCTTACAGATTGCATGGGAAAGCTGCAGCCAGGAAACGAAGGGCTTCCGGATGAACATCCGGTTAGTGATAAAACGGACTACTACCTCGATACGCCTAGGACACGTGGCACCTGCCCACTGACGCCATCACCACGTCCTACGGTGTGCCATGCCTAACTGGCAGTTGGGACAGAGCCTTTGTCAGAGTTAAAGGGCTCGTATCGCTCCGTTGTTCAAGACCTTCAATATAAGTACTATGTGTAAAATTATACTCGGTCTTTTTTTAAGTAGATAGTTAAAGTGTGAGAACTAATCATATAACTTTTGTCTCCTCGTGGTTAGCTCGCTCAAAAGAATTGTGATGTTTGAAATGTAAAAGAGCACTTATCATTTTTGTGATATAAAGGACGCTCTGCAGAATTTTCAGTTAACTTAAACAAATCAGATGTGCTCAAGAATAAACTTGTAATTTGTTTACCTAAATACAAATTTGAACTGCAGTCAATCACTGTCTTATCCCGTTTCTTGAAATTTATTTTGTTTTGATTTGTCTGTTACTTGACACAGTACTGAATTACTTTTCTGAACTCAATATACGAGAGGAGAAGGATTTCTCCATTGGGTACCATTTGGAGCATCTATGACGCAGGCCTCGCCTACGGCACTTACCAAAAGTGGTGTCATCTGCATTAGATGGGGATGTAACTCGTGGGAAAAGAGGAAAAGCTTCCAGCACCCTTTCCACTCCCAGTACCTGAAAAGAAGATTCATCTTGAAGATAATATTGTCTTTGTTCCAAAGAATGCGTAATGTTTGAAGCATTACGAACATTGTTCAGGCAAAGCAATGGGTTTTTATTTCCATAACTTGTGGCTTTGGGATCGTGAGATGTAGCCTGTTGTTTATAAAATTCTGGGGAACTTTAAAATAATGTGTCAATGTAGCATGTCCACACTGAGTGATAAAACAAGAACAAAATTATGGCTGTCATCATTCGTGACATAAGTCTCAGCGGGTTCCTTATATGAAGGATAACTTTCAACACAGAAATAAACTTTTATTTCTTACAATTGCTGGAAGAAGACAAAGAAGGAGAGGGATCTTGCTTAGTTAGTTTCTTGCAACGAAAACGATATCTCTCCAATTAGGAGGACAGCCACTGAACATCTCTTAATATGGAAAGAGGGGCACAACCAGGATGAGGATCAACATCTACCCAATTCATGAAGGTGCCACAGTGACATCCATAAAGGCCAGAGCATGCACGCATGATATTAGGCTTACTAGCCATAATTGCACTCACTCATAACTCACAGATAATGATAGTAACGCAAGTGACAGTGAATAAAAAAGAAACACACAAGGCACAAGCACAAAGCAGTATAAGGGTATGCATGTTGAATGCGGATGTCCAGATCATAGAGAGAGGAAGGGATATATTCTCTTAACACGACGACCAGAAAGTAGTGAAGAGTGTCTTGCGATGGTGCCCAGCGCCGCCATGCACTGTGGTTACTTTGCAACCATATTATAATGAAATAAAGTCCTTTTTTTCTTTTCATTGAATGGTCATAGAATAGAAGATGAAGAGTAGCCCATTTCAGTTACCAAGAAGTTTGTATCCACGTAAGAATAAATAAGATATTAATATGACTGCATTTCCTTTAGTTCTCTAACCCTGGAAATTCACCATCCCATATCTTGTAAAGAACACAGGAGATGCCTTTAACACATGTTATCCTTCAAGTTTCAAATAAAGGAGCAATAACATGACAATCATCAGTACTGTATTCGCCTGCACCTATCTATTATTTTCTCAATGATGTTGCTTTTATCCCATTTTATGTTACCTAGAATAACCAAAAGTTCATAAGTAAATCGATATTCTTGGAAAGTTTATAAATCCTTACGTTAATAGCTCAAGGAGAAAATTAATCTTTACTTGAAGAAATATGATAGCAAGAGATTTTAGGATATAAAATTTTACAAAACAATACTACAGTGATCCTGATCTAGACACAGGTATGGAATTTCATGTGATCATTGCAGAACCTGAATATAAAATAAAGTTTTAAAGGTGCAACTTCTAGAATAAACTGTCCCCCTTTGCTCAGTATGATGTACACAATTTCCTTTATGAAACTATACCTTGTAAAATATTTCTACTAAACCAACATAGAACTTACTAATAATAACTTAATATAGTTGAGGCTATTCTTGTAAAATACTTCAGCTATAACAGCATTGTTTGCACTAATATTATTAGCTTAATAAATGATGTATTGTTACTGTTATTGAGGGGTTAAATAGGTAGGAAAGGCTATACACTGAACAATCCTTACAATGAGGAGGTTCAGGTGAGTTATCTTCAAGATTGAGCTGTTTACTAGGTGAATTCCGGACACTAGTAGACGTGGGTGGTGTCAGGTCATGAGGTGAGGACGGGGAGACAGGAGGAGGTTGTGTCACACCTAAACTCCCTCCCAAACCACCTGGAAATATACCCTCGAGTAAAATTGTTGTAGGTATGG
The DNA here is from genome assembly GCF_036898095.1 of Palaemon carinicauda. Taxonomy (NCBI): domain Eukaryota; kingdom Metazoa; phylum Arthropoda; class Malacostraca; order Decapoda; family Palaemonidae; genus Palaemon; species Palaemon carinicauda. The sequence continues at coordinate 40,133,479 of NC_090737.1, read as the reverse complement.
AGCACTTTCTCTACTCAATATTTATTATTAATTAGAATTATTTGAATTAATCAAGGGATACAGGTAATTAGGATTCTTACCTGAAGTTTGGCAATTGGTTTCCTTGTCTATGCCGGATTCTTTTTCTTTCGAGCTTCCCCCATTTGTGCTGCCTCCAACAATACCTGGACTTAGTTGTGGCGGATTATTTGGATCAAACCTATAAACTGAGCCATCTGAATTCATATATGGCTGCCCACTCTGAAAATATACATTTCATAATTAACCTTACAAATCCCCTAACACTTGGAAACAAAATGGGTTTTAAAGGTATTTAATTTTACATATTCTCATAACTGCTCAGTTCACTCAAATGTAAATCTAAATAAATTAAATTATATAAGAGTACAGGTGATGCATTTTATATACTGCTATGCACCTTGTAGGGTTTATAAATTAAAATCACCCAAATGTCATCATTCAGGACTTTAATATTTAGTCTTTAAGGAAATATGGTCAGTTGATGACAATCCCTATTTGACCCATAGGCATTGTTAAGAAATAAATATTTACATTTCAAGTTAAGCAACATTTAATTAGGCAATCTATGTTTGCCAAATTCATCAATTGTCTTATAGGTGTCTACTTTTAAATGCCATACTTGACTGATTAAAAACATGTAAAACACTGATATATCTAAGGTGATAAACTTTAAATTAGTCTGGTCTAATTTTTTTAACCATACAAACCTGAGTCCTGGCTGGAAAAATACAAACACATCCTGTGTGGGAGGCAAGCAAGAGTGTGAGGGAAAAGTGGGGATTAACCTGTTATCCCGCATGGTCCAATTTGCCTAGCCCTAGAGTTTGCGGGAAGGTGAGGTGGGAAGTAAACCTTTATAAAGGACTCAGATTTAAAGAGTTAGGAAAATTACAAATTACTAAAATTTGTTATTTGTTCTGATAGGAATGCAAACCCTTGTCCTCTAAGTAGGAGGCTCGCAGATAGGAGGAAACCATACTAACACTGACTGTGAGAAATTCCCAGGAAAAATAACCCATTTTCCTGGCATCTGTTCTCGAACCTATAGGCGGAAAGCAAGAACTAGATGTATCGCCACACAGGTTATTCCTCCTGGGGTAAAAACTTGAAAAGGAAGGTGTCATCAATCTAGGCTTAAGCCAAGTAACGGGTTTGTCTACTTTAATCTCCTCACCCTTTTGAGGAGTAGACCGATCCACGTGAATTAAACTCTCTTCTCTGTGAAAAGCACCTGGAAAACTTCTTTCAGCCAGGAGGAGAAAACGGGGAAGAAAAATTATGTACTCGCCCTTCACACGCTTCCACTCTGAGTCTGGGTTCAGATGTGATCTGAACATAACTAAATCACTTATTGGGCAGCTACGACCCACCCTGCAAAGAAGGTATCTAGAGACCTGTATGCAACCTTCCGCAGGTAGCGAGCTATGAAGGTAGACTGCCTCTTCCACATCCCTGCCTTCAACACCTGTCCTACCGAGGCGTTCTTTCTGAAGACCATTGTCGCATCCACCCCTTGTATTTCCTGAGCCTTAATGATTGGTCCTGCATAGTTCGTCACAAGGCCACAGGCAATTGGTGCAACGTGTTTGGCCATGATTCGAGACAGATATGCTGCTGCACCAGTGATTGGCATTTGGTAAGAGTAAGCAGCTCCTCATAAAATTGATTGACTTTTGGTATGGGGCTGATACCTCAGAATGGAACAGCTGCAGTGGCAGCTGTATGAACCCATGACCCAGCACCCTTACCGGTACAGAATTGAGTATTGTGTGGGAACCATCTCCTCTCAAAACAGCTAAAGATCAATCCAAGTCCCGTGGCACTTCCTGTAATCCTCCTTCCTGGACTACTTTGACTTCTTCTGAGAAGAATCATCAGAATCAGAAGGGAAGAGGAAGGAGGAGGAGGAGAATGGCTTCACACGACAGCATTTCATTACTCTCAATCACCTTGGAGTTGGTATTTTGTCCAGAAGAATTCATCACTGTTGCACCAGTCACTATTGCACCGGTATCATTTTACTGACATAACCAAAGGTATCGGTCTGGGAGAACAACTCCATAGCATCTCTAAGATGAACTTGCAGTAGCTGTTACAACAAACACATAATCACTAACTGACCCCACTGGTACCAGTCAGCATGCGAGCTTTATCAGCTACAAGCTGTAATGGCCCGAAAACTGTAAAATGATACCCATATTGACCTACTGCACAGTCATAGAAATTGGGCCAAAATAGGACCTTTAACCTGCAACTGATAAAACCAGGCTCACGATTACTGACCCCAAAGGTTCCAGTCAATGAGTGGCTTCGTATTGGCATGGGCAGGTAGCATGATTGATACCATAAATCATAAATGAAACTACTCGCAGGTCTGGTAACAGCGTAGACCTCATATACATCAACTCCCCTCGCAATATAACAAATAAGGTTGATTCTCTAGGGACATCTTATCACGCCTTGATTTTATTAGTAGTGAAGACTGAGCAGCCTGTCCCAGATGTGTCATACTTGTGTATTATTTATATAAAATCTCACACAGACTGGAATGGCATTTTGAGTGATCTTTTGGGTTGAATTGGTCATAATTATACAACAGTGTTGAGCCTGTTGTTCCCTTGAATGAGAATCTAGTCAACATAATTGATTAGTGTATACCTTCTCGTGTGCTAAGGTACCAAGTGAAAGACAAACCATGGTTCAATGATGATTGTAGACGTGCTTATTTGGAGAAGCAGGAGGCCTATCATCTTTAGAAGGGTAAGAGATCAGATTTGACTTGGAATAACTATACTCATCTTAGAGCTTTTTCTGAGAGTTTACGCTTCAACTGGAAAGAAATACAATTTAACCATAAAAAAACCCTTCTGGTACAACTCAGGATCATAAGTGGTGGGCTACCCTTAAATTTGCATTCTTTGGTGTAGACAGAGCAGTTCCTCATTTACTTAAACTAGATGGATCTGTCACTCACTGTCCAAAGGAAAAGGCAACCCTTTAGGCTGATGTGTTTGACAGTAAGCAGAGTAATGAGAAACTTTATCTTCCTCATTCCTGTTTCCAGAGGCTAAACTTAATAGTTTAGCTTTTCATTTTGTGAAATTAAAGCTCTCTTGATGTACCTTGAGGCTTATGGAGGTGTAGACCCAAATGGTATTTTTCCTTTTTATTATAAACACTCCAGATTTCTTAGCTCCAAAGTTATCTGTTATTTTGTGCAAGTTAGCAAGCAGAGGTTCTATTAGCGCTTATTAGAGAATTGGTAATGTTACTCCATTATGTAAATGCATTTGTGGTAGCTTAAAGCCAGCTGATTACCGCCCAGTTTCCATAACTCCTATATTATCTAAAGTTCTTCAACATCTTCTGGCAAAACATCTAAATGGGTTTGCAATTTGAGTTTCGTAAAGGCCTTGGAGCATGTGATGCCCTTCTTACAATCACTAATGCTATAAAGAAATCCCTTGATTGTAGTCAGGAAGTTTGTATGATTGGCCTTGACTTTAGGGCTGCCTTTAACCGTATTAATCATAAGACCCTTGTTTTCAAACTTGGGAGTTTGGGAGTGGGTAGGTCTTTTCTTAGCATCATTATTGAATTTTTAAGTAATGAATCGCAAAGAGTTGTAGATGATAGGCCACATAGTGAGTAAAGGAATGTGATATCTTGTGTCTCTCAGGGTAGTGTTCTTGGCCCATTACTTTTCATACTATATGCACATGACATGTGGTTTGGCCTAGAAAACAAGCTTATTGCATATGCAGGTGATGCTACTCTCCTTACATCAATTAAATCTCCTGAATGTAAATCTAGGATTGTTGAATCCTTTAATAGAGATCTAGCTCAAATTAGCGCATGATGCAAATTATGCAGCATGATGCTGAATCCTAAAAAACACTCAAAGTATGATTACAAGTAGGTCGAGGACAGTGGCTTCTAATCATCGGGAACTCATCATTGATAATGTTTCTTCAACGCTGTATGACTCATTTAGAGTTTTAGGTGTGATTCTTGACAGCAAATTTACTTTTGGGAAACACATTAGGACAGTCTCTTTTTCAACTGCACAAAAAATTGGCTTATTGAGTCTTATAAGATTTTCAGTGATCAGACTATTCTGAAGAAGTATTTTAATTCTTTCATTCTATTGTACCTTGTTTGGAGTATTGTTCTCCTGTCTGGTTTTCAGCCACTGATTCTCATCTTAATTTGCTGGGCAGGAACTTACAGTCTATGAAATTTCTTATTCCTGATCTAGATATTAACCCTTTTACCCCCAGGGTATTTGGGAATTTCCAACCCCTAACCCCCAAGGGTTATTTTTTTTTCAAGCACATTTTGCAGTATATTTTTTTTGAATTGCTCTAACAGCCTTAATTTTTGTCATAGAGAGGTCAGGTTGGTCTCATTCTCTTGAAAAATGCCTGAATTTTCTCAAAAAATTGACAAAAATATGCAAAAAAAATTTTAAATAGCATTTTTTGCAAGGACGTACCGGTACGTCCATGGGGGTAAAGGGATGAGTTTTGTGAAACGTACCAGTACGTCCTTAGGGGGTAAAAGGGTTAAGCTCTGGCAATGTTGTTTAATTAGTTCGTTATGCACGTTGATTAAGATTTATCATAATTCTGATCATACTTTACATTCAGATCTTTCCGGACAGTACCATCCTGTTAGCAACACCATGTTTGCTGTTTATTCTAATAGTCATGCCTTCTGCATCATGAGTTTTATTCTAGCTTTGACCAAGTTGTGGAATGATCTTCCTAATCGGGTAGTTGAATCGGTAGAACTTCAAACGTTCAAACTTGCAGCAAATGTTTATATGTTGAACAGGCTGACATAATCTCTTTTTATAGTTTATATATGAAATATCAGTTTTAATGTAGTTACTGTTCTTAAAATATTTTATTTCAATTTTCACCACTTCTCATTTAGTTTATTTCCTTATTTCCTTTCCTCACTGGGCTATTTTTCCTTGTTGGAGCCCTTAGGCTTATAGCATCCTGCTTTTCCAACTAGGGCTGTAGCTTAGTTAAAAATAATAATAATAATAATAATAATAATAATAATAATAATAATAATAATAATGATGATGATGATGATGATACAGTATTAATAATAAAAATCATAATACAAACCACAAGCCAACCATACAGTGCTAGAGATCAGTCCAGGTATATCTTTCAACTGTAACTGATTAAACGTAGGGTGGCTTTGATACCAAGCTCATTATCGGTAAGTGATCTTAAAGGTTTCAGTCTGCAGCAAGTTCCTAAAAAACAGATACCGTACCAACTTGAGGAACAATCCTCCAATCCCGTTAGAAATAGAAAAATTGGGCACATACACTCCTACCCTCGCCTGGACTAGGATGCAGATTTTTAGTTCCAGTAGGACTGCTCGCCTACTTCCAGTGCAATTACTAACTGTAAAACTGGCTTAAACTTGCTTGATTGACCTCGGAAGTACAAGGTAATGGGCGAGTACCATTATTCCCTCTCAAAGAAGGAAATTGCTCTAAGTCATAAGTTATTTATAGCATAGGGCCTTCCCGCCCAAAAATCTTTATCATCATCTCAAGGAAGAAATGTCTGCAAAAAATGAATGTAAGATGTCGATGAGATTGGTAATGGAGGATGAGAGGGGATGAACTTTTTCCCCTACCACCCAATTTTCCTTGCTGAAAAATAGGAGTCATGCCCTGGCCAAATGATAAGGAATGTGCTTCCTCGGAGGAGGAAGCTACAAGAGCTTCCTACACCACAACACAAACACTAAACTGGGAGTTTTGTCACCAGGGGAGCATGCGAACATTCACTTCATTACACAGAAATAACCATCCATAGAACACTGTCAGTGCTAGGTGTGCCTGCTATATAGATTTCACTATATGGCCCACAGATACTGGTAACTCTCTGAAAGAATCAGATAACTCCTTCCTGTGGCAGAGAAAATACCACAAAGCAAAACTAGTTAGTTATTCTCTGAGTTCATCGTCTTCCTGATCGAAAGAGTGAGAATACTACTCCAAAATGTGGGAAGGCTGCTGCTTACAGTCATTCCTTTACAAAAGTACACTACACATGGAGAGTTGAATGCTTGAATCCTCATAGAAACAAAATTCCCTCTACCACAGGCTTACCTTTCAGTGTGCTTCAGCTTACAGTTTGAGTACTCAGAAACACAAAATAAAAACAACACTTACCACAAACAAATACAAGAAATATCTAAAAGTTGTGACCAAAGTCAAAAGTGGCTATCTCTGATAAGTGGGTTGGTGGGGCTTCCCCCTTGCTCTAGCTGTCATTAATCCAACACCATGTCTATGATTCAAGGGCTATTCCATTGCCTCTGAAGACATATTGCTATTCTCAAGTTAGAAATGTTTTCATACTACAGGAACAAACATACATACATACAATGAACAGCTGAAGAAAATATGATATGCAAACAACAGAACAATTACATACAGTACCTGTGGATTAATTAACATAGCGCCTGGTGGTACAGCTTCCATGTCTGTAACTGCCCACATCACAGCTTGGCTATCCCCATCACATCCCCACATCCCAATACTCTGAAATATCAAATGCATTAGTAATTTTTAATGGGCTCATAGCTTTAGAAGACATAATTATCTTCCCTTGAGAGGAAAATAATTATGCCATTATATGGATCAGTGGATTCTATCTATAACAGACAATAAAACAGCTCTAAATAAATGAGACACGCAAACCTGAGGTCGCTGTTTGGGAGCTGGTCAAAACCCCCTTGATAAGGGTAATTGATCAGTCTGCTGTGTACTAAATCCCCACCATTCAATCAGACTATAACCATTACTTTTCTTTCTGGGATTAATAATACCTATAGTAGTGATATCATGTATTGGATGACTTTTGGAATTGTAAATGTTTATAATTGGAGACAAAGCAAGTTTCCCTCAAAGGATGTAATGATGAACCTTCTACTAATGAGGGAAAGGAAAATTCAATACACATTTAGAAACTGATGACAATAAATTTATGGTATGTGTCTGACCCCTGATGATAGGCCTGTAACAGATAGTGCTAGTAGTATTAATATTACCAGCTAAGCTACAACCCTAGTTGGAAAAGCAGGATGCTACAGGCAAAAGTAAAGAAGATCCATAACTTGTGATTAGAGGTAGAAGATGAAGGGAAACAAATCTTACCTTCTATTATGCTATATAACTTAGCTTGAATCCTTCTTTGTCCCTGTATCTGGTATATTGCATGTGAGTGCCTAAATCTTTCTTATATTCAATAGTCTCTAGACATTAGGTTCTGAGAATGAGATTCAACAAAAATGGAAGACATACCTAGTTATCTATAAAGAAAGCAGAAATGTATACCCAAAAATAAGAAGGAACTTCCAAAAAAGATACATAAAGGAAATGGATGTAGTTGGATTGTCTGATGGGAAAAGAATGATTGACTTTGAAAAAGGAGCCATATGTTTAATCACCCTGCCTGAGGTCATGGCTTCCCGTATTACTAGAGGAGGGTTAGGTGAGTATTGTACCCAGAAAGAAAATTCTTGGAATTTTACAATGGATACTTGGATCTCTTCCTTCTGTAAAATAATAACGAATGAGCCTATGTAGGGTTTGTTGAAATCATTATTAATGTGATAGAAAGGTATGAAATGCTTTGGTCAAAACCCTCCCCATATGTATATCATAGTTATTTTTCTGAGAACTTATAATGGAGCTTTTGATAACAGGGTAAACCTACAAATTACGCATAGATAACAAAGTAGTCATACCTCTCGACACGAAAGAATCTGCTTGCGAAATTTCATTCTGCGAAACGAGATGCGATGAATTTTACAACTCGTATCACAAAAAACGTTTCGGGCTACGAAAGGAGGTACGATACGAGACCAGACATGTCCAAGACTGATTTTAGAATTCGCGCCGCCAGCCCGTAAACTCGCCACCATCCTCCTCTGCTCCCATTGGTTATCTCCCTACTCAGATACTAGTTACCAACATAAGATCCTGCTCTCCTATTGATTACCATCCTTACTGTCCTCCCTTCAGTTGAAGTGGCTATCCTGGAGGATATTTAGCCTTGCATGGTGTATCGGCTCCTCCATGTTGACCAGTTTTTCCGACTCTTTACTATAGTCTATGGGTATCATCAATCACTTTATTTATAATTCTGTACATATTGTTTTTGTTATAATTCTTGTTAATCTAGTTTTTAAGTATGATGTCTCTTTTTTATTTCTATTAATTCTTATGCTGTCTGGAGACATTGAGCGAAATCCAGGACCAGTACGTCCTAGATTTCGTCAATGTCGTCTTCTGTATTGCAATATTCGTGGTCTTCATGCAAATATCCAAGACCTTACAGTTGCGTCAAACAGTATGATATTCTTTTGAGCTCAGAAACTTTGGTTTCTAATATGAGGCACTCGTCTGAGCTCCTTATAACTGGTTTTAAGAAGCCAATAATGTTGAAACGTGATGCCATCCCGAGGGCCAGGGAAATGGCGGTGTATATTAGGACCGAGTACCCTGCTTCTCATAAGTCCTGCTATCAATGTGGATGTCATGAGATTCAGGTAATAAAAGTTTGTGGCAGGCATAACAACTTTTATTTGTGTTCGATCTACCGGAATCCAGACATGGATGATTCTATCTTCGATTGTCTTCTTACCATTATGGCTAAGATACAAGATGATAGAAAGGCTTCTTTTGTCTTTGTTGGTGATTTTAATGCTCACACTAGGGAGTGGTTAAGTTCTATCTCTCCTACCGATCGCCATGGCTTAAGAGCTTTAGACTTTGCCTCTGAATCAGGCTGTGAGCAAATCATAAATGAAGCTACTCACAGGTCTGGTAATTGCTTGGACCTCGTATACACTGACTCCCCTGGCGTTATAACTAGTAAGGTTGGTTCTCCAGTTAGGACATCTGATCATGCCTTGATTTCATTAGTAGTGAAGACTGAGCAGCCTGTCCCTGATATATCATACTCTTGCAAAATTTATATGAAATCCCAAGCAGACAGCAATGGGATTTTGCATTGGTCACAATTATATATTAGTGTAGATCCTGTTGTCCCTTTGAATGAGAATCTAGTCAACATAATTGATAGGCGTATCCCTTCTCGTGTGCTAAGGTACCGAGTGAAGGACAAACCGTGGTTCAATGATTGTAGACGTGCTTATTTGGAGAAGCAGGAGGCCTATCACCTTTGGAAGGGTAACAGATCAGATTTGACCTAGAACAACTATACTCAGCTTCGAGCTTTTGCTCAGAGAGTTTATGCCTCAACTGAAAAGGAATACAATTTAACCATAAAAGAAACCCTTTCTGGTACAACTCAGGAACATAAATGGTGGTCTACCCTTAAATCTGCACTCTTTGGTGTAGATGCAACAGTTCCTCCTTTACTTAAACCAGATGGCTCAGTCACTCACTGTCCAAAGGAAAAGGCAACCCTTTTGGCTGATGTTTTTGACAGTAACAGAGTAATGAAAAACTTGAACTTCCTCATTCCTGTTTTCCTGAGGCTAAACTAACTAGTTTAGCTTTTCGATCTCGTGAGATTAAAGCTCTGTTGATGGACCTTGATGCTTATGGAGATGTAGACCCAAATGGTATTTTTCCCTTGTTTTTTTATAAAGACAACAGATTTTTTAGCTCCAAAGTTATCTGTTATTTTGCGCAAGTTACTCCTCTATGTAAATGTGTTTGTGGTAGCTCAAGTCCCACTGATTACCGCCCAATTTCCATAACTCCCATATTATCTAAAGTTTTTGAACGTCTTCTGGCAAAACATCTTAATAGGTTTGCTGAAGGTAATCACCTACTCCCTAGTTTGCAATTTGGTTTTCGTAAAGGCCTTGGAGCATGTGATGCCCTTCTTACAATCTCCAATGCTGTAGAGAAATCCCTTGATTGTGGTCAGGAAGTTCGTATGATTGGCCTTGATTTTAGTGCTGCCTTTGACCGTGTTAATCATGAGGCCCTTGTTTTCAAACTGAAACAGTTGGGAGTGGGTGGGTCATTTCTTAGTATTATCATTGAATTTTTAAGTAATAGATCTCAAAGAGTTGTTGTTGATGGGCACCATAGTGTGTATAGGAATGTGATATCCGGTGTTCCACAGGGTAGTGTTCTTGGCCCATTACTTTTCATACTATATACACATGACATGTGGTTTGGCATAGAAAACAAGCTTGTTGCATATGCAGATGATGCTACTCTCTTTTCATCAATTCCATCCCCTGAATGTAGATCTGGGATTGGTGAATCCCTTAAAATTATTGAAGGCTAAGGAAAGAGAAAGTTAAAAGATTGGTGAGAACGCAACCATAATTCGATGTTTACATTTTGTCAGCTGATGTTTATAAACGAAAGTCACAGCATTTCAGTTTAAATTTCTTTCATTTTAACTAATTCATTTTTTAAACACCGGTAATACAATAATACCAGCACTAAAAATGAAATAAGGATGCATGGAGTTTAGTGCAGGTAAAAGTAGCTAGCGTAACCTGGGTTAGATTAACCTAAGCTTACGGTAGGTCTCAAACTTTATCTACGATGTATAAGACGCAGGGCGATATTTTTAGCCAAAATTTTTGGGAAAAAAGTGCGTCCTATAGGCCGTCAAATACAGTAGTTTAAATCTTTTTGATATCAAGAGAGGGGCGCTTGCTTATAGTCACACCTTCACAAAGGTACACATCCCATGGGGATTTTAAAGTTTGTACCCTGAGTCGAGAGAGCGATATGATGTGTCTATTTCCGATGGGGCCAAAGACAAAAGTGACTATTCTGTGATAGGTGAGTGGGCTTCTCTACCCCTACACTGCCACATGTCATTTCCCAATTACCTTGTTAATGATTCAATGGCTGTTTCAATGCCTCTGAAGACATATCCATATTTTAAAGGACAAGAGTTTTGTATAAACATAGGGACAAGTTAAACACAAGAATCCCTACCCTATCAGAGAAGCAAACTGTTGCTATCCCTCAGAAAATAGGAAAACAGTGCTTGCAAGATGGAAAAAAAAAGATATCATGAAAGTTAACTTGCCTGGCAGAGCTTTAAATCACCCAAGTAATAGAAATTATACTATATTCCCTTATTAAGTGGACAAAATACAGAATATTTCTGAAATGAAAATGGTAGGATATAATGAAATGAAATATACTTATTCTTATAGAAATTGAGAAAGTTTCAGGAGATTGTGGTATGTAAACTTGATTACATGTACAAAAGAAGTCACAAGATGATTACTGTACTGGACAGCTGAGGATCATATGAGTAGGCCAACATGTGCATACTTATTTACATACATCTAATGTCTACTGCTGCTTTCATTACCAAGAACTGAATTTGTTTGGGATAATCCATTGAACATAAATGTGGGCTATCATAAATAATGGGTTGTTTGTGAAACAAATAATGGGTTATTTTATGAAACAAAAAAATATGCATCAATTAGAGGAAAATTCAAATTTACTAATGTATATACAGTACTGTATACCTAACTCCAACAAATAACAAAGTCAGTTGTTTACCAATAAATAAATCTAAAAAAAATCTTTTGCCTTTACTTTTTCAAAAATTAACAATTTCTTTTTGCTTTTCAAAAATTTTCTCTTAAAATGAAACTTTAGTGATACAAAATTGATACTGGCTGAGTTTTGATTAATTCTAATATGAAAACACTCCCATATTTGTACCAAATTGAGAGATATTTTGATGAGGCTTCAAACATTTCACAAGTCAAAATACATAACAAAGTTTCTATTCGTCTTAGTGGCACCATTTCCAAGTTAATATGATAAAACTTCCTATTTATCTTAGTAAAGTAATCATATAACATGTCTGTGCTTCATAACAATTACTTATCAACTTCAATGTGTTCTCAACTTACCTGACTACTTGCTGAGTGTTGGTGTTGACTAGTTGTGGGCGATGGAGTGGTTGAGAGTGTGTTTGAGACATTTGTAGAACTAGTATCCTGCCTCTGTGTTTTATAGCCTGAGCTGCTACTGTGATCACTTATTCGACTACTGGTGGAGTCTGAAAATGAAGTTGAATAAGTCAACTTTTTGTAATTAATCTTACTTGCAATTCTTGCTGATAAAGGGATTTGTAACATAAATACAACACAAGAATCCTTAATGCATAAAAATAAGATAAATGCACTAAAACAAAATAAAAGTGATTGCTAACATTTAAAAAACAGAACCTATTTTGAATGAAAAATAGAATTTCTCATGAAATGGCAAACTTTCCAAATAAATCATACTTTATTCATTACTTTCGGAGAAAGTAGGCTATTCCAAATTGATATCAGTGGAGTACCACCAAAGATGGATGCTAATATGCATATGCATAAATCTCTCTCTCTCTCTCTCTCTCTCTCTCTCTCTCTCTCTCTCTCTCTCTCTCTCTCTGTATGTGTGTGTGTGTGTGAGAGAGTACATGTACAGAATTCTTTGACTGTTCTGTTGTGAGTAGAAAGAATTCATCTTAACAGTACAGGTTGTTCTCTTAATAAGCAAGTTTTTAGTATGTTCATAAATAATAATTTTAACAAAGTAAATGGCTTGAAATTATACAGGTTAGTTCTGCATTCCTTATACCTTTATGTATATACTTATGTTATTGTGTCATTGAGGATAAATTTTATCCATAAATGTTGGTAAAAATTAGAGAAAAAACTGATAAATAAAGTGCAAGAGATTGAGTGACATCACCCATATTCATTTAGTTCCATTTAAAGTTGTTTCGGAAGGCAAATCTTTACAATACAAAGCATTTTTTTTACTGTATTCTTACATATTAAAAGAAGAGTTGTTAGATAGAGAGAGAGTGAGAGAGAGTTTCATTATCAAATAATCCCAAAAGTCAAATAAACTTAAAACATTATAGTACAGCACTTCTATACAAATCTACAATATAATCATGTCATACAAATTCAAACCTTAAGAATGGTTTTATAGAATTCAGTTTAAAAAAAAAATAGAAAAGCACTCTAAGAGTGCAGACCTCTGTCATGGCAGCTTATTTCTGGACCTTTTGCTTGACCTTGACTTTAACCTTTGACTTAGGACTTTCAAAATTGAATCACTACGATGTCTCAACATAACAATTAATCCCTGAAAGTTTCACTATTCTATGAGTAAAATTGTTCCCAGGAAGTTGTTCACAAACAGAGAGACAAACAGACAAACAGTCGCGAAAACATAACCTCCTCCCACCTTGGTTGGGGAAGGTAAAATATTGGTTGTCATCAGAAAAGTGGTCAGAGAGTGATTGGTCATGCTTTTGGGTAAGGAAAGTTTTTGTCCGGACAGGTGAAAAGTTTCTTATCGATCAATTTCATATACACGCTTGCTTTTTATTAAAGTAAAAACTAAGCAGTCGCAAAAATCATGCCAAAGATGGGTAGAGCAAAAAGTAAATCAGTTGGGCAGACAAAAAAGTCATAAAATTATTGAAATATGAAAATACTAAATACAAAAGTAAATGATTAGAGGAGCATATAAAAATGATATTTTGATTATAAATTAAATTTTTGAATATACTTACCCGGTGAATATATAATAGCTGACGTCTCCGACGGCTCGACAGAATCCAAAAACTCGCGAGCGATCGCCATGAAGGTAGCGGGTGTGCCCACCAGCGCCGACTATCGGCCAGATACCGCATATACATGTAAACAGCTCCAGTTCTTCTCATCCCGCTGGGTCTCTATCGGGGAGGAAGGGGGGGCCTTTAATTTATATATTCACCGGGTAAGTATATTCAAAAATTTATTTTATAATCAAAATATCATTTTTAAATATTAAACTTAGCCGGTGAATATATAATAGCTGATTCACACCCATGGTGGTGGGTAGAGACCAGTATTAATACAGTTTACGGCGTATATGCTTAGAGTTTTTGACAGTTATATCATAACAAAACCCAAATAAATATAGGTACCTGGTAAGGAAGCTGACTCTAACGATTACTCTGCCTTGTTAGTCTGCTTTCCTCACGAAGCCCAGCCATCCTCTTAGGATGCTGAAAGACTCCCAGGAGCTGAAGTATCCAGGGCGACAACCCATACAACAGGACCTCATCAAAACCCTTAATCTGGGCGCTCTCAAGAAATGACATTTGACCACCCGCCAAATCAAAAAGGATGCGAAAGGCTTCTTAGCCTTCCGTACAACCCAATTAAAAACATTTCAAGAGAAGATTAAAAGGATATTGGAATTAAGGGAATGTAGTGGTAGAACCCTTACCCACTACTGCACTCGCTGCAACAAATGGACCCAGTGTGTATCAGTCCTCATAAAGAGTCTGGACATCTTTTAAGTAAAATGACGCGAATACCGACTTGCTTCTCCAAAAGGTCGCGTCCATAATACTTCGCAGAGATCTGTTTTGCTTAAAGGCCACGGAAGTTGCTATAGCTCTTACTTCGTGCGTCTTAACCTTAAGCAAGCAACGATCTTTTTCACTCAAGTGAGAATGAGCCTCTCGGATTAAAAATCTAATAAAATATGACAAAGCATTCTTTGACATAGGCAATGAAGGCTTCTTAACTGAGCACCACAAGGCCTCAGATCCACCTCGTAAGGATTTAGTCCGAGCTAAATAAAACTTCAGAGCTCTAACTGGACACAGCACTCTTTCAAGCTCGTTGCCTATGATCTCTGACAGGCAAGGTATATCAAATGACTTAGGCCAAGGACGAGAAGGCAGTTCATTTTTGGCCAAGAAAACCAAGCTGAAGTGAACATGTGGCTTTATCTGTAGAAAAGCCGATGTTCCTACTGAAGGCATGGATCTCACTGACCCTTTTAGCCGAAGCCAAGCACACTAAGAAAAGCGTCTTGAGGGTGAGATCCTTCAGGGAGGCTGAATGTAATGGCTCAAACCTGTCGGACATTAGGAACCTTAGGACCACGTCTAAGTTCCATCCAGGAGTTGCCATACGATGCTCCTTAGAGGTCTCGAAGGACTTAAGGAGATCTTGGAGATCTTTATTATTGGACAGATCTAAGCCTCTATGTCTGAACACAGACGCCAACATGCTCCTGTAGCCCTTAATAGTGGGCGCTGAGAAGGAGCGAACATTTCTCAGATGTAGGAGAAAGTCTGCAATTTGGGCTACAGAGGTACTGGAAGAGGAAATGGATGATGACTTGCACCAGTCTCTAAAGACTTCCCACTTCGACTGGTAGACCTTGATGGTAGATGCTCTCCTAGCTCTCGCAATCGCTCTGGCTGCCTCCTTCGAAAATCCTCGAGCTCTTGAGAGTCTTTCGATAGTCTGAAGGCAGTCAGACGAAGCGCGGGGAGGCTTTGATGAAGACTCCTTACGTGGGGCTGCCGTAAGAGATCCATCCTTAAAGGTAGACTCCTTGGAACGTCTACCAGCCATTGAAGTACCTCTGTGAACCACTCTCTCGTGGGCCAGAGTGGAGCAACCAATGTCAACCTGGTCCCTTCGTGAGAGGTGAACTTCTGCAGCACCTTGTCTAGGATCTTGAAAGGTGGAAAGGCATAAACGTCCAGGTGAGACCAGTCCAGCAGGAAAGCGTCTATGTGGGCTGCCTCTGGATCTGGAACTGGAAAACAGTAAGTCGAGAGCCTCTTTGTCAGAGAGAGTCGCAAAAAGATCTATGGTGGGTTGACCCCATGTCATCCATAGCTTCTCGCACACAGTCTTATGCAACGTCCACTCCATGGAGATGACTTGTCCTCTTCTGCTGAGGCCGTCCGCCAAGACATTCATTTCCTTGCACAAATCTCGCCAAAGGAGAGATGTTACTGCCTTAAATGGAGTTCCTTCTGATCCGTGGATCAAAGACCCGAGCCTTCCAGACTGTCCAGTGGAGCTCCCTAACCCAAATCCGATGCATTTGAAAACAACACATGGTTTGGGTTCTTGATCGCAAGAGAAAGACCTTCTCGAAGTCTGATGTTGCTGTCCCACCAAGTCAGACATGTCTAGACTGAGTTGGAGATTGGGAAAGAGATACTCACTAAGCCCTTCTCCTTGTTCCAATGTTTTAGGTGAAATCGGAAAGGGCATAGGTTGAGTCTCCCCAGAGAGATAACTACTCCAGCGATGAAAGAGTTCCCACGAGGCTAGTTCAAACTCTTACAGAGCAACTGTTTTTCTCTTGCAAGTGAAGGACTTTTAACAGAGCTTGTTCCATTCTTGCGGGAGACAAAAAGGGCCGAAAAATCAGACACTGTATCTCCATTCCCAAAAAAAGAATAGTCTGGGATGGGGTACTGTAAGTTACGACTTCTCTACGTTCACTATGAGACCTAGCTCCTTGGTTAGGTCTAATGTCCATTAGAGGCTCTCCAGACAGCGATATAATGACGACGCCCTGATCAGCCAGTCGTCAAAATAAAGGGAGGCTCTGAATCCTCAAACAATGTAGAAAGCTTGCTACATTTTGCAAGGGCCTTGTAAAAACAAGAGGAGCAGGAATGAGGTCGGAGTACAGTGCTCGACAGTGGTACATTACTTTCCCGTCCACAAACCTCAGATGTAGTTGAAAGTTTGGATGAATCGGGATGTGGAAGTATGCATCCTGAAGGTCGAGAGAGACCATCCAGTCGCCTTCCCTTAATGCTGTCAAGACAGCTTTGGTAGTCTTCATCGTGAAGTTTGTCTTGACAATGAACACATTGAGCACACTTACATCTTAAGTACTCCTGCAGTGAACGTGGCTGCCAGATCATTGGAGCCATCCCTGATAGTCTTGTTCCTGCAGAGAAAGTGGCTGTCAGATCATTGGAGCCATACCTGATAGCTTTGTTCATGCATGACATAATTGTACAGCAAAACTTCAAACGCTCGAAAAACTCCTAACAGGAGATGGTCTAGCTCTGAAGCCGACCATAAAATCTTGGAGCGTCTCATGGCCAGGCGCCGGGGAGAGTCTATGAGGCTTGAGAAGTCTCTCTGGGCAAAGGCAGGAACTCCCAAGCCGAGAACTTCTCCCGTGTCATACCAGACGCTCGCTCTATAAGCCAGTTTAAAAGAAGGGAAAGCAAAGGCTGTCTCCCCCAAACTCCTCCTGGTGATCAACCAGTCGCCTAGCAAACGTAAAGCTCTCTTAGAAGAGCGAGAGAGCACTAGCTTAGAAAACAACGGCTTCGAAGTAGCTAGGCCTGGTGTAAACTCTGACGTTTAGGCGAACGAGGAGCAGCAGTTACAAAATGGTCAGGACAAAGATCATTAAAAATCAGCATGATTTACTTAAAGTCCATAGAGGGCTGAGCAGCTTTAGGCTCCTCTCCGTCTGACAAAGTCCCCAAGGGAATATCAGTAGGAGGGGGATCAGCAACTTCCTCATCTGAAGGAACCTCGTCCGACAATTGCCGAGTCTCATGAAAAGGAGAGACCTGCCGCGGTGGCAATGCTTGACAGGCAAAGTCCACACGCAAAGGAGCAGCAGTAGCAGTCAAGGAAGCGACGTCATGTCGCTGCTGAAAGGACTGACCAGTAACAACAACAGGAGTTGATGGACGCTCGACGTCAAGTCGAGACTGCCTTGACTGCCTAGACTGAGCAGTCAAAACAACCCTTGACTGCGGTGCTTGACGCTCAACGTCAAAACAAGGCAACTGAGCTGGTTGGCGAACGTCCTGAACGTTAACACGAGCATGCGGCAGCGGCTGAACGTCAACAAGCGGCTGAAAGTCAACACGGGACTGCATCGAGTGAGGCTCCAAGTCACGTGACTGACGTGACTTTGTAACGTCAACGTCAACAGGACGAGCAAAGGCTCGTTTGGGCGGCTGACGGCCAGGATCTCGATAAGCGTAACGGCGAGGATCATCGTGAACCTGCTCAACGGTATACTCCTCCATAAGGGAGGCAAGCTTATTCTGCATATCCTGCAGGACAACCCATCTAGGATCAACGGGAGTCGGTACGGGTCGAGACGATGGTAACGTCTGTGACGGCAAAACATTGCCTAAACTAAGACTCTCAGAGCCCGTGTTACGCTTTTGTTTAGGCGGCGAGCAGTCTTCCGATGACTGCACAGGGTCAGAGCTGTCCCCATGGCTACAGCCAGGACGCTGGACCTGTCCTGAAGGGACTGACTTCCGCTTTAAGGGTCTAGAAACTTTGCTCCAAGGTTTCTTTTGCGAGAAGCCTTCGGATGACGAGGAGAAAACAGCCTCGCTCGTCTTATGGTAGGGGCGATCTTGCGAGACACGCCCGATACCATAGAGGGAACGTCTGTTCGTTGGTTAAAGCCTCTCGTCCCCATAAGTCCTACGACATTACTTCTCCCTGGTAGCATGGGAGCCTGAAAGAGGTCTCGGACTAGGTGAACGACAAGCACGAACAGACGAACCCTCGGTCGCAACACTAAAAAACACTTTGCGCAATTATCACTTTATCACTACGATTTTCTGTTTTTGCACTTACGTACTTCACTGATATCGTATTTTTCAATAATTTCACATTAGGCATGAATAAAACTGATTTCTACCTGAAGCACGCAATTCTCCCTTACATCAAAAGGTTATAATTGCGAGATGAGTCGTATAATGTAAGCACATTAGTACAAGCAAAAAACAGTAAACATATATATCGAATAAAACGGAAATATATAAAGTTAAAAAGGATCAGTGACTGGGGAGGAGACTAAACACTAGTTCATTAAAGACTACGTTTTCAATCTCTCACCGTACAGTGCCTTGGGACGAGAATAAAAAACTAAAAACGTTTTATCCTTTCTCCCCGTACAGAGACTTGGGACGAGAGTAAAAAACTGAATCGAGAATAACGTTACTCGCTCCCAAACTCCTTACTTGGGACGATAATAAAGATTGGATCGTTTTCTCTTCCTCTCTCTCTCTCCGTCTCTCTCTCTCTCTCTCTCTTGATTTCACACAGAAGAGAAATGCCCACTCACCCTTCGTCAATAAACAGGTTATTTGACCAAAGGAAAAAACTGAAAGGACTAAGAAATTGAAAATTAACAAGTTCCTTTAAATTAGTATTTAAAACACTTCAGTTTGAAAGAAGAATGAACAAAACGTCAAAATCGATTTACTCCTTCTGCAAAGTGAAACCGTGATTCTCTCTTTCTCTATCGTAACGATAGAGCGCAAACTGCGTAGCATAAATAAACCAAACGTTAGTTCATCTTTGAAACAGCACGAAGACTATTCAAAGAAAATCTTTCATAAAATATCTACTAAAAAATATTCATTTCATAACTCTTACAGAGCAAATGATTTAAACTTAACGAAAATAAAAGTTGAATGGGCTCAACGTTGTTTAACTTCGGTTTCCAAGTTATGACCGCCTACTCTCGGACTAGGGGAGGAATAGGTAAGGCCGCATATAAACAAAACATAAAATTTATCTTGATGTTTAGTATAAATGGAAAGCTAATCGAAGAGGCCTAATAAAGGCGGGTGAGATATAAAATATATAGAGGAAAATCTATAATTAACAACAACAATTTATAACGTGATAAGATAATTGCTAAAAGCCTAAAACACACTTCCGTACACTAAGGGAAGGGTCGGCCATCTTTACTCTTTGGAAAAAAACCAGAGATAAAAGAGCAAGGGCAAAACACTTTTACTCCAAACTCATCAACAATAATCTATCCAAAAAAGGGTTCAAGAGTTTTAATTGAAGATAAAAACACCTGCACTGCGAAAGCTCAAAACAAAAAAGAAGTACTTCACCAAGAATGACGAAAAACTCCAGGTCAACAGCGAGTAATGGAATCAACTTGTCGACAAGACCGACAGAGAAGAACTGGAGCTGTTTACATGTATATGCGGTATCTGGCCGATAGTCGGCGCTGGTGGGCACACCCGCTACCTTCATGGCGATCGCTCGCGAGTTTTTGGATTCTGTCGAGCCGTCGGAGACGTCAGCTATTATATATTCACCGGCTAAGTTTAATATTTAAAAATCTCAAATTAAAACAATTAAAAGGCAATATAAGAAGTACAGGACTGATTACTTATCTTCAGAAAAAGTAATCTTGAACCAATTTTTTAAATTCAAACTCAATTATCACAAAAGGCTCTATCTGTTCTGAAATTACTCTCCAGCTGCACTAACTAGATTTTAAAAGACAGCATCAGTTCTTACTAGACAGTTACATCCCACTCTTTGATCCTGTTCTCCTACTGGTATATTTAACCCATGAATCGAATGAATGTAGGGAAGGGAGGGGTGAACATTTTCTCATTACAGTAATACCTTGGGATACGAGCTTAATGCGTTCCGGGACCTGAGCTCGTATGTCAATGCGCTCGTATCTCGGATCAATTTTTCCGCATATAAAATAACTAAAAAAAATTAATCTGTTCCCACCCTCTGAAAAAGCATCTAAAACCAGTATATTACAGTGGAAAAACACCTTTTTAATTGTTCTAATTCACAACCTTTTAATTGTTCTAATTCACAACCTATACAGTACTCACAAAATAACAAATACCTATGTACTGTATATGATCTGCAATTAAATGTGACACTATTATGGAGTTCTTACCTTCGAGACAGACGGTAGCGGCTAACGGCGGTGTATGCGGAAGAGGAGGGGGGAAAAAAGGGGAGGAGAGAGACTTGACGGCAACACGTTCGGTATGCTATACTTTTGTAACACTATGTAATATAACTTAAACTTTAAATTCAACTTAAATGAAATTAGCTTACTGTACACACACTTAAAAATAAATGTTAATCTTACGTTACACTAACTTAATTCTAATTAAGCTGCTTCCCCATGCCTCACAACTGAGTGTGTCCCAGTCCGTTTCTTTAAATTATCCAAACAGCCACAACTGGCTTTGATAATTTCCGCTGGCATCGAAGTCTCCCCTCTCTCAGCTGCTTGCTTTCCTTTTAAGACATAGTAGATTCCGCTGGCCTTTTCACAGATGATAGTCTCGGTCATGCTACCTCTCGCCAACTGTTTCTCCTTTATCCACATTAAAAGAAGCCTCTCCATCTCGTCATGAATATCACTGCGCAGCTTGGAAAGGATGGTTAGTCCTTTGGAAGGCTTGGTGCTCTTTATAGCACCCTTCTGCTTGAGGATGGTACATATTGTTGATGTACTCCTCTCATATTGGTGAGCCAGCTCAGTCACTTGTACACTAATCTCATGTTTCTCGAATATTTCATGCTTTATCTCGATTGCCATCATACGCTTTTTCTTTTCACTACCCTTGTTTGCACTCACTTGCTTTGAACCCATTGCTTATTCACTTAATTCTGTACTGATTAGGTTAGGTTAGGTTAGGTTACGCAAAGACCAAATAAAAAATCCAAACACTACGGCCGCTGCTCGGAGATAACTTAACACGATGGAGATTCGACGGGAAAAAGCGAGCGATGCTGTCCTCGTGAGCAGCCTCTTGCACACTCGGCCACCTAGCAGCCGCATAGGGAACCGTCTCGTATCCTCGTATCTCAAATTTGTCTCGTATCTCGGGGCAAAAATTTGCTCTAAACTTTCCTCGTATCTCAAATTTCTCGTTTGTTGGAACACTCGTATGTCGAGGTATTACTGTACTTGCATATGAAACAAGGCATTCAGATGCATTTAAAGTTGAAAATAGTAAAAACTGTTTTGTACCCTGCATGGGAAAATCTTCTGTAGGCTTGAGTGCTCACCATGTTGAGGTTTTCTATTTCCTCATACTCCTTTGCAGTGCCACAGAAAAAGTGTTATAAGAGACAATAGAAGACCAGATACAGTATCAAGTAACTCCTTTCCCATCTACTGAGTAACTTGTCCCATTGCACTCACCAGACCAAGGGAGAAAACATCCAGTATGTCTTGAGTTAAGTCTATGATATTCAATTTGAAGAAGGTGAACTACCATTCAATGTTATGTTTGCTTTATAGATAGAAATTGCATGGACCTCAAGGGCTGGATTGTATGGGGTTTACAAATTTGGAATATATAGCCAAGTGCTGGGGTGCTATCCTTAGCTAAGTCAGATTTTACTGTAATACCTTTAGATAGGGCTTGAGATTAAATGTCTAAGCCATAAAAAGGCAAGGCACTAAGCAAGTCTAGTGGCATTCATCAAATATGAATATTTGCTATCATAATTACTGAATTGTTTTTTTTTTTTTTTTTTTTTGTGAAATGAAGTGAATTTTTTGAAAAACTTGGATTCTTTTCAAATTATTTCCCTCTAAATTTTACTGATGAATTTGTAAATTAAAGAAAAAAAATGCTTTTGATATAATCTAATCACTTTAAGAAAGGAAGACAAAGCACTCACCACGGAATAACTGCTAAAGCTGACAACCCATCAATGGACCACGTTTAAGTGAATCTTGCACATGGTAGTGAGCCATCGCTTACCTCTGAGGTATGTCATAGTATCTATATAAAAGCTGATTTTATAATTATGGGTATTCTTTTAGAAACTGCTATACAGAAATTTTAAAAAAATATGCCAAGTTTTGTTTACACTAACATTATAAAAGTCCCTCATTGGGAAAAATGTTTGACTGTACAATTAATGGATAGTATTTAGTAATATCATTAACTCTGCATGTAAGTACAAAAAAATACTGTATAATGAAATGCACTCATTATTAAGTGGAACATTATGGGTAGAAGTATAAAGATCGTGAAGTACTTGAATTGATAAAAGTAGGAAAATTTGGAAACATAAAACCTAAGCAATCTACCTCCATAGGGCGCGAGAATTACAGTCAATCATTCAGTACTGTGGGTATCCACTCGTCTTAACCTGAGTGAGGCGTAAATTATCTGTTTCCATAGAAAATGAAGGCATCTCCTACTCTTACTCGACAATAGTCCATGCAGTGTTGGCAAGGCAAAGCAGAAGGAGAGGATCTGTTATTAAATGCACCTTCTGAAGTCTCTAGTAGACCTAATAAGATCATGTCTACCTTCTCCAATGTGGGGGAGGAAGGAGAAGGAATGGCAAGTAAGGAAGTTTTAAGTTTAGTAGTCACAAAAATTGACATAAACCTCAAACCTTAAAGACAATCACAATGACCTTAGGGCGTCAACTCACACCGGATCATTATCTGAAAATTTGTCAGGCTCATGAACTACCTGAGAACTACCCGCCACTCTAGGAGAAGCGGGCAAGACAAACTTCTTCGGAGTTTGCTCTAAGGTTAATTTAATTTCAAGGCTGCTATCCGTCTCACCCAACAGGGGAGAAGGGAAGTAGAGGGTTCGGAATCCTGAGTACCAGAGAACCAGAGAAAGGAGAGAAATGATTACTGGAACTAGGGAGGAGTATCGATATAAAATATAGATATCAAATGGATATTAAATGAAGAATATCGGTATCGATACCAAAAAGGTAATATCAATAATGAGAGTGTAACAGTTGGCTATATATATACATAAATATATATAAAAATATATATATATATATATATATATATATATATATATATATATATATATATATATATATATATATATATATATATATATATATATTTGGGCTCAGGCCATGTCGTCCTAATGGAAGGTTCCTTTAAGTAGCTTCCTATTGTATATTTGACTACAGTGATATTCCCAGAGAATTTAACTTAAGGTCTCCAGAATTCTAACTCCTGGCACGAATATCCTTAAAATTTCCTTTTAGGATATCGCATAATATCAGGAGACGTATTCTTGACACGCTACATAGCAATCTGCACCCCGCATAGCGTTTACGCTTCGAGGGCGAAAAGTGGCAAAATAAAAGAGGAGCCGTTAATAAGGTTCCCTTTCTCCGTTACTGTTTGAGTACTCAGATGGCGCCATAATCGTCGGCCATCTTTATTCCTTTTTCTGTAGCGGTTTCGCTCGGTGGTTTTCCCAGTGCTCTCCTGTTATCAGGATTTATTATGCAATCTCCAGCCTCTTCTGCCTCTGGAAAGTTGAGTATTTGATTCTTATGCTGTATAAATTTAGCTCTGGCTATAAAGTAAGAATGAATTCAAATTAAACTAATTTTTGGCAGAGCTATTGCCTTGACCGGAGGCGCCTTCAGCGCTGTCGTTCGTAATGCACGAGTTATTTAGTTAGCCAGAACGACTTTCCCGGTATAATAGCTTAAATAAAAATAATTAGCTATTTAGTCTTCATTACTAGGAATTAATTATATTATGCCGATAGTATTCACATTAGTTTCGGCAAATTAGGTAGCCTACCTTGTTTACACTAGGCTTCCTAGCCTAGGCGTTATAGTTTACTCTCTTGCATGATATAATAAGTGTTCCTGGTGCTATTAAATTTAAATGAAGATAAAAGGCAATTTATACATGTAAGATATATGGATTGCATATAAAATTTCCTCTTCTAAGATAGTATACGAGAGAGCTTCGATGAGTTAGGTAGTCGATCTCACTGTCGCTAGGCTAGTAGCCTTGTAGCTTTAGTATACTTTCATACAATCTCCCCGGTTACCCTCATATATAGGGTAATCCCTCCTTCCCTCTGAGTGTAGCCTATGGCTACAATCCTAGTTGGTCTTGCCTCGAATTGTCATTTTGGCAAGGTTAGGCTAGGGTTTTTCTGCCCCTTCACCTAGCTACAGTACTGATGGTGAGCTTTGGGTTTGGGTCAGAACCTCAGAATACTTGTCGTGTGCCAGCAACTGATTGATAGGGTGAATGTACTTCCCTGTCGGATCTTGTTGGTTGGCATAGGAGGCTTTGCCTCCCTAGACTGCACTTGAAGGGGTCATGTGATACCCTTCTCCCTGTGGTTTAGTCGACTAGTCCTGTGCTCGCAGACCCTAGGCTGAAGAATAGTGATTATTTTTCTGCTGGGATGGCGCCGGCAGTGGGACTCTGTTTCTCTATGATTAAGGGTGGCGGCTAGATGATTGCCGGGCTCCCTTACTGTATTGGCAGACCCTAGGCTGGGGAATGTATTCTCCTTCCGCCTAGGATGGCGCCGATACTGAAACAGAGCTTTCTCTAGGTGTGGTAGGGCCGACATGCCGTCAGCTCCTCTCACACCTTATACAGGACCCTTTCCCCTTCCCATTCTGTCCTTTTCAACTTGCTTGAAAAAAACACTAATACACTTTTAAACTAGTTACAGTATTCTAAAATTTGCATTTTATTTTTAAGCTGGTTTTTTGGTTATTATGGATTTGCTGTACTTAAAAATAAACATTATTAAGGTTAGTATTTTCAGCTACTGACGGTTATGTATAAGAAAAAAAAACATTAAACTGTGGATAAATTAAGTACAGTATATAATTTCTATTATTTTCTTATTTTCACATTAAATGAATGCTACTTTTCCTTAATATCGATATAAATATATTTAGAAAATAATAGGTATTAATATCGATACCAAAATTTCCGATATTTTAACATCTCTGATTGGAAATCTTCGACTTCAAGGCACACCACGGAGGAGAAATATCTAACATAGCTTTTTTTTCTCCTCTTGCTGTACTCAAGCCATTACGATGATGGCCGCGATTTACATTCCTTGCAAGGTGATGACTCCTCACAGTCACGACCCTTGCATGATGGGCACAATGAATGGGTATCCAATGAGCTCTTGCTCATAAACATTGCACATTTACAGCCAGGAACACTAAAGCAGGACTGCATGCCCACACATGGTTTTTACATTTGCAAAAAGGGAGCGTACAGGGGCCAGGGCTTCCCTGCCACCCACCTATAACTACTGACACCTTGTTATAAAATCTTAACAGTTGACTTCCAGCTTTGCTAAAATCATACTCCTCTTAAAATTCAAAGAGTTCTAACCATGTAGGAACAAATACAATTTTGTACATACAGACATAAAGAGGTGAAATTGACTAACCAATAAATTCTATATATAATTCTATCACAAGAACATTATTTGGTTGACAAAATAAATTTTTAATAAACATTACTCCATATCTGTTGCTAAGAAATCTCAAGACTCGTTAACATTTTTCACTGCTATTTAGTTTATATTTTAGTGTTGTGTAGATGTATTTCTTACCTTGTTTACTTAGTCTAGAAGATGAAAGGTTACTGGATACAGATTCTCCTCTGGATAATACTGTTACTCCTCCACTGTAACCGCCAAAGCTATGAGATTTGAATACAGGTGGCCGTAATGATTTCGGATGAAGAGTTTCTCTACTTTCAAAGGACTCTACTTTAGGTAATCTTCCAGGCCTATAATGAAGAGTAAAAGAAACTTTTGATATGCATTATACAATAGACAAGTAATATTCTCTAGATGCAATTTTGTATTTTCAAACTTGAGTTCTTTAAGATACAAGGATTGTGTCAAAATACTGTAATTTTACAATGCATGGGTTAAGCAAAAAGATATGTCCTAAAATTGGTTTCCTGCCTAATAAAATGTCTGGAGACTTTCACAGTCAAGTGGGTCTTAAGTAATTGTATTCCATTAAACAGGCAAAGAAAATTTTCCTTCACCTAAAATTACTGTGTATACTAAATTAAATTGAACATTTGGTAACTTAAATTCCATACTAATACCTTCTCTACTTTAGAGGCAACCTTCTTTTACCTAAACCTGATAAAGTTAATAGCACAGAAAGTATGCTAGGAAGACAAATGAAGGCATAAATGTGTATCTAACATATATAGATGAAAAATCAATCTTAATCATTTTCTTAATTTCTATACTCACCAGATATTCATATTGCTTCTCTCTTGAAACTTGCTTATATAAACTTTTAACCCCAAATAATAAAATATTTCTTGTTTTCTTTCCCTTCTATAGCCTTAGGCCTCTAACATATTACAGTATTGAGACAATCTAGCATCTAATGGCAATAACCATGATGTGGATAATCCATGCAACACTATTGAATGGGAAGGATGGTGGACAGGTATATGATCCTCAGAGGAGCATATAGAAATAAATCTTATTATTAAAATTCAGTTTATTTTTATGAACCTCCCTGATGTCCATATAGCTGATTCCATACTCTGATGGAGATGGGTCTGCCAAAGAAAGAGATAGCTCATTAACAGAACTACCTTATTCAATACACTAGATGCATCTCTTCATGTAGTATCTTGGCAACAGACAGTCTAAAACTGAAGTTTGTAATATTGCGCTTTGATTCCTCTGAATGTGTTCTAAAGTTTATAATAACCTGATTCTCCTGATTATGCTCTAAATACAGTACCTTTCTTTTATCTAATCACTTGATTTACCCAGAGCTTTATTCCAAATGAAAAATTGAATCAAAATTCACTCGTTTAATGGAAACAAACCAATTTGATTTGATCCATCAGCAGCAGCATCTACAGTAGATCATCTAAAGACCAGCAATCTGATAAAAAACCAAGATTTCTTTAAGACAAAGCTTAAACAGGAGTGACAGGCCCAGGGGAGACTGACATAGGGGAATGGTACTGAAGTTAATCACAGGGGACGGGCACCGGGACATACATACAGGCTTACCGGCCAGGGAGCCTTCTACACACTACACTTTGGCACTTCTTCCACAGGGGTGGAGCCTAGCGTGGATCATTGGTACTGAGATCACTGACACTGTAATCACTGCTGTCACTACTGGTACTGACTCTGGGGACACTATAGCAATGTAGCCTTAGCTACCTGCTTCCTCAAGATATCAAGGGCCTACCAGCATGTCAGAGCATCCAGCAAATGTTGTGGTCCGGCAACGATCTCCCACCATAAAATTAGGGAAAAAATGGAGAATAAGCAGTCTTATTGGACCATCAAATAAGAGAAGACATAAAATAAAGTTAGTGCAGAGACACTTATTATTTGGTCAGCTACCATCTGAACTTATTTTCCCTTAAAGGGACCGGCCAGCTAATGCCAGGGTGTACAAGATGAAAAAACCGAAAATCCTGAAATAAATCAAAGAGTTTTATATGGAAATGAAGAATGCGTATATGAAATATTTCGGTAAAATTTAGCTTATTTTCATAGTTACAGTGTAATTAGTAAAAGTATCTCAATACGCCAAAAATAGTGATACATATAGAAAATGTAATATTCCTTCTGCTATCGTAAAATTTGACAATCATAACATTTTAAATCAAACAAATATTGAGCAATAGCATCTTTAGAGATGCAATGAGTCACTAATCGGGATGTTGTGAGCTTTACAAGGCTCAGCGTGAGCACAAATCTAATGTAGATCAGACATACATTTTTCATCTCTGACACATCCGTTTTTCTTTGTTTTGGCAAGAATTTCATCATGCCAAGGAGGAAAACACTAGCAAGACATCTTATTTTCATGATGAAGAAGAGAATTAGATTTAGTAAGAGTTTAGAAACGTCTATTCTCGGCAATATTATCAGAGTTAGTGATGGAGAGACAGAGGGTGTTGTTGAGGAAGGAGCAGAACCAGGAGCCAAAAGAAGCAAGATATTGAGGAAAGGGATCTTCATTTATAATTTAATTATGATAAATAATAAAGTTTTGTGTTATTTTTACCCAAAAATAGAACATAGTAATCACAATAATCATAATCTATTAACAATGTCTTTGTAAAAATACAAAGAAAAACTTATAATGACCGTATCTCAAAACTATACTTATTGACCTTCAAATTCCTACTTCTCGCTTACTTTTAAAGCTATAGTACTGAAATTTGGTATGCAAGTTATAGAGAGTTGTAAGAACAAATTAATCATTCTCTTTTTTCCAATTTCTATTTAATTTTTATCTTACTTTTTTCCCTAATCTTTATTGTTAATTTTTTTTACAAAAATTAAAAGAATTCATGTGTCGAAAAGAAATGACTTAAGAAGAACATAAGACTCATTGTTTTCAAGGTCTACATCAGGTCTATACATGGTAGTAATCCAAGATCTTAATATTAATCACTGAGGGATTAATAGAAACTTAAAAAATCCTTACTTTCAGGATTTATGACATATTTGTTTTTGATGTTGTTAATAGTTTATATATGACATGTCTGTTTTGATGTTGTTACTTATTTTAGAATGATATATTGTTAATTTTTTCTCTTCATTTATTTATTTCCTTATTTCCTTTCCTCACTAGGCTATTTTTCCCTGTTGGAGCCCCTGAGCTTATAGCATCTTGCTTTTCCAACTAGGGTTGTAGCTTGGATAGTAATAATAATAATAATAATAAATCGCACTGGCATCACAAAACCGAAGGTCAGGTACAAAAATCATATGCATTTTGGAGATGTACCAAGTCAACCTATTAAATGGTTGGAATGTCAAAGTCCTATCCTTAAAAGCGGCATTAGCCGGCTGGCCCCTTAAGAAGAACAGAAAGGCCTTTGCATTTTTTCAATGCTTATCTAAAACAAAATACTGGCCCTGGCACGAGACACAAAGAGCAAGAGGAGCAAGAATGGCCAGAAACAGTTCCCTTGAACAATCTACACAGTAATTATCAACAAATCCAAGACATCCCTTACAAACACTAATAACCAAAATAACATTTACATCAGGAGAATTCACACAGAGTAAAGTCAACTTGCTTAAGCAAGATTGATGAAGAGACTGAAAGACAAAAGAGAGTAAGGCCTACCATTAACCTCTAGATTGTCTCAATACTACACCAGAGGCCTAGGCTATTTAAAGGAGAGAAAATGTGAATATTTTATAGCTTTAGGGGTAAAGTTGATATAAGCAAGCTCCAGGTGAAAAGCAATATGAACATCAGGGTATGTTCATTGAAATACTGTAATGTACAATAGATAATCATCATAATAAAATCATAACTAGGCATAGCTATTCAACTGCACAAAAATCTATATATGGTACTAAACATGACATTTTCCTGAATAATCTAGCATAACAAATTCTAAGCCTAATTTGTATTTTTCCTAGCTATACAAATAGGAGTTTTAAAAAGGGATACAGTATGTCTAAAGTAGTGCTTGAACAGCCATCAAATCGTTAACAAGGCAGTTATTAATAATGTGTGGCACAAGGGTGGTGAGGGAGCCTCAGCCACTTGCCTGTCACAGAATAGCCTTTTTGTCCTTACGCCTAGGACTGAGAGGGTTGATTGAGGAGGAAAATTAAATTCAAAGGACTAAGGTTTGCATACCTTGGAAAAATACAAACTCTTTAAAATTGACTTGCTCCTATGTGCATATAAACCTTTCGTTCTTAAAAATAAGGACCCTCACTCATTGGTGGGATTAAGTCCATTAGAACCATAGTGAAAGGTACTTTTTTTCTGGACATGTCACACTTCATGAACAAATACAACAACGAGAAAGATAACTTCAACAATCTCATATAAGCTAAGCATACGGTTGTAGAAGCTGATAGGGACTCGGTCAGTAATGGCTTAAAAGGAAACCAACACTAGGACATGGAAAGCAAATTTCCCTAACTTAAAGATGACGTCGACAGTGTCAACAAGACACATCAAGAGAAATGTTTGGTTAGGCACCAATCAATCCTCTCCTTGCCTGGAGGATAGGAGAATTGCTTATTGGCAAATGTAGTCTGCCAGAAGAGTGCTGTCATGTAACTCACCAATACCAGACGTCCGACCAGCATGTAACAGTTAAGGTTGCTGCATCACATTAAGAGGAGAAAAAGAGAGGTAGAAGCGACAATCATTCTGCCTCTCCTTGAGACTTACTGAATGTGTTACCTTATACAAAATGCCTACTATGACATATAAGGGAGTTGGGAGTATTTGACAACTACTGAGCAGCCACCTCACGACACAAGGAATGAGGTCCAAGGGCCTGTGAGCAAAGTCCATGAGGTACAGAGGTAAAGGTGACATGAACCTTCAGACTCAACCCTCAGCTCTAAGAATGCTGATATGTAAATCAAATGGCTGTTAACATGGCTAGGCTTGTGAATTCTTCCTTGAGATAGCAGAGGTACACACATATCAAAGTTGTATCTGTAGGCAAACAATCTCACTGTCAGGACAGCGTTTGGACAATTTTTCCTTGTTCCTGCTGATACTATTGAGAAGGCTGTAACATCAACTCACAAGGTGTTGAGTCCCCAACAAATAGTGCTGCCGTGCTCTGATATGATACCAGACATCCTAGTGTCAACTTGCACAGAGGGATTGGATTAAAAAAGTTCCAGAAATGGTGTTTGAGACCAACTGATACTTTCCTCATCAGTCTGCGAGATCACCATGGCAGCAAAACGTTAATCCCTCAAAATTCTGACATCACGAAGAGCCTGAAACTCTCATACTCTCTTGCTGATGCAGAGAAGACAGACAGTCTTGAGCAAAAGATCACTATGATACCCTCCTCAGGTTAACAGTAAGCGCTTGTACTAGTGCCCTGAACATGAAAACCTTCCCACCAGGGGATCCAAGACTCAAAATCGGCAAGACTGCTCAAAACTCCCTTCAAACATGGACTGATTCCATGTGAAGGCATGATCCTTATAATACTAAAAATCTCCCTTCAAACATGGACTGATGTCCCAAGAATGAAGGATCCATGTAATACCAGGGGAAACTCCCTTCAAACATGGACTGATGCCCTGTGAAGGAAGAATCCATATAATACAAAAGAGTGTCTTCTCTAATTTTCTTGCCAAATTAAAGAAGAGAGAGTTTTGAAAGATAGACCATACGATGCCCTACTCAGGTTATCAATAGGAGTGTGCGGCCATGCCATGAAGATCATGACTATTCACCCTGGGACTGAAGTCCCAGGTAAGGTAAGACTTCTCAAAGTTTCTTTGAGCATGGATTATTCTCCAGAGGGAAATTCCAACCTCTAGGCATTGGCAAGTGATTGAGTCTGAGATCTACTCTAAATGTGCTCTGGTATGAGAAACATGTACTCTATGACCTCCATCATAGTGTCTCTCTCTTGGGACCCACCCATGAGCAAGAGGAAATGGACACGACTCAACTTGGGGCCACCCCAGTGTGTTCCACAGAAGGAACCATTGAGTTGGACTTACACATTCCACTCCCTGGATAGCGCAGGTATTAGATCCCTGAAGGGACCATTACCTGATGCTGTAACGTCAGAAGGACTTTCCATACCATGCTTAAAGTCCAGCTGATGGAAATCTGGGAAATGGTCCTTAGGTAAGCTCCAACATTCCTGTCCAGAGGCTGGGGATTCAAGGGCAGAGTATAGCCTACCTTTACCTGGCCTATGGTGCGTGTGAGACAGCTCACCTGCAACCAGTGCCACAGCGGTAGCTGTCACACTGGGCTCATAATTCGGTCGATGGACCCTGAAGTACGAGAGCTCTGTTACTCCCTCCTGAGGAAGGAGAATGCCTCTTTAAGGGCTAGGACGCTCCTATCATGGTAGAAATGGGAAATGTGGATGAAACGTCTCCCCTTCGCCTGGCTTATGGAGTCAGTGTTGACTATTCACCAACATCCAATTCAAGTATGAAAGCCATCACATAAGGATTACAGAAGTTCAACCAACTCCGAAGGGATCAGCCAAAGGATGAGCTCTGATACTCATTCCAGAAGAGCAAGGGCTGCTTCATTTCACGAAAAGAAAGATGAAGGTGGAAGCAAGGACTGAACATTAAGGTAACGATCAGTGGGTGACATCCGTCACTCCCCTCCCAAAGGAGAAGAGAGAATGCTAGATGTCCCAAGGAACTTTTTTGCAAGAGGCTTCCTGTGCAACTACTTGCACTTCATTCTGAGAAGATATCTGAAGAATAGAAGAAGAAGGGGAGGAGAAGTTGGTATTGTAGAAGAAAGAATAATTTAATCTTCTTCCCTAGCTACCATGACGGGTTCAGTGGTTCCTAATGAACAGGAAGAGATAGAGATATGTTCTTCTCTGAGTTTGTCAATATCAGTACAAGGAAAAATTTCCAGTTGAATAACATTCCCAGGTATTTTCCTTTGCTTGCGTATGAGATCAGACTTCCTTCAAAACCCGAACCTCGGATCGCCAAAAGACTAAGTAGTTTTAATTTTATACTGGAAAGACTCCTAACAGATCATTCCAAATGGATTAAGCTTAACACTCATGTGAGCACCAGAGGAACAAAAATATTGCTTTTGAAAGCCTGTATGTACTTCAAGTCTTTCGAATTGCCAAAAGCAAAAAGTCTTCCTCTCTCAAGGCTGGACATGGAGTAAAAGTTCCAACTGAAAGTAGCATCACAAGAACCAATTTGGCTGAGAGGAGTATAAACTTGAGCTCAGTTCCTGTGAGGACACATTAAGATAGTTGAGTACTGGAGAAGGTCATACAAAACTTCCAGTGCAAAAATTCAGGATCAATCCACCTCTGACACATGTCCAAAGATGAAACCTGGAAGGTAGGTATGGAACGGATTTGGAGGTTATGTGCAAGGCAAAACATCACTTTACTGACAGCCAGGGACATACCTCTTCTTCATTTCACCCCCTTCTTCCTTGTAAAACCTCTCTTGGATTGAGCTTGGAAGGGGCAAGAACAGGTTCAACTCCTTTTTGGAGGAAAATGCTGGTATTGGTCATTGTTGGGAATCGGAGAAAGCTGGGACCTTCCTCAAATCCAAGCCAGACTGCATGACTGTCCCCAAAGGTTTGGCTGTGGTCTCCCTAGAAAGACCAAAGCCATTGAGAAATACCACATAGTGGATGAGGGAGTATTGGTACATGGCCTCCCCTTCCACAGCAACCCCAAAATAACCCTTCAGAGAGATAGATGAGGAGTCCAGCAGCTATCTGATATTTAGAGCAACAACTGTCCCTGTGCCCACAAAGTGCTACTATGTCCGATCACTGTCAATTGATGGTACATCAAGGCTACCAATGGTACCTTAAATCTACTGACTGTGCTCATTAGCCCATTCTAAGAATTGTTTCCTCTCCCCAGAATAAAAATAGTCAAATCTGAATGGATTGAGAAACATATCGTACACTTAATCAGTATGCAGATGAATTGAGCATAAATGGTTTCCTTTCATGCATGAAAACAATCCCTAGTGCCAGAGAGCAAGAGTGATACAGTATCCCCTCCCTCTGGTAAACGGGTGAGATCATGTGGTTGACATGACTCGGTGCTAGGAAGACCGGAGCATGGACCAGTCACTGATCAGCTTGGCACAGTGTACAACAAGCTAGAAAGCAGGACCACTACTGAGCAGTGGTGTCTCCTCTTCTGGAGATACCAAAGTAACTCATGACAGAAAAGAGACCGATGAAGCACTACTTCGACCAGATAAATATGAGAGAGGGCGCTCCAGCTCCTCGATCACTTGGTCCATGCTATGATCAGCTTTGCAGGTGATTGATCCCACACAGGACCAATAAGCCACAGCCATGTGATGGGCAAAGCACACTAGCTATCGACCCACGGTCGTGTATGATTGGCTGCATCCCCCCCACCCACCCCCCGTAATATGGGACCGAGTGGTCATAGCACCAATGGCAAAGGTGATTGGTTCTTCACAGGACTGATAGGCCTCCAGTATGGGTGATCAGCCCCCCCAGCATCTATCATGGGTAGACTGCTTTAGCTGGATAAGGAATTAGCAACCTATGACATGATGACGTCATGAGTACATCTTCCCGTTCATTGAGCTGTCAGGCCGAATAATGGAAACAGGTGCAAAACTTTCATTTCTTGTTTTTGTCAATCTTTCTAGTGTGTTAACAGTCCAAGGGGGCAAGAAGGAGACTGCTGATATGGAGCACATGACTACCATGAGAAGAGCACCTGTGGTGGTGTCAGCTATTTCCTAAAATGCCAGAAAATGAAGTGCCATAATATGCTTTACCCTCCCTTAACGTTTGATGACGACAGATAAAAAAGTATCATTCAGCGATAGAAGACAGAATCTTGCTGTAACTATTATAACCAACTGTCAGAAGGCTAAGGACTTCATCAAGTCAAATTATGATACTGTATAACAATATCCCTTGTGCTATTTGACTATGAAAACTACTTGATATTAACTTTCCCCACGGTGGGGCAACGCTATGTCATAGTGAATTTGGCTTCGTTAATCAAAGTCATACTTCATAGAAGTATGTATGACTAGTTTATAACCTGAATTTTAGCCTTATACTCCTTCCCTTTTAGTAAGCCTAAGTGTGAAGGAATTATTGTACAAGAAAAGTAAATAAAACCAATAGAAAACAGTGACCTTGAAGAATAAATTTACCATCCAACCCCTCACCTACCCTATGAACCTTATTTTGTTTCAGACCCCTGGAGCATACTAAGAGAGCCCTTTTATCAATTTAAAACCAGGTAGGGTGTGACACATCAGACAGGTACAGCTGCTACTGATAAAATGGTGATTGTTGTCACACCAGGCTCCCAATTGCCAACAAACCTAGAGCATACAGGCCACTGAGTGAGCTCTGTAACAGCACAGAGTAGTGTGCATGGATAAGGAATAATCCTCTTATATCAGTATAGAAACTGGTAAGTTGGGCACATGAACCCCAACCTCCTGGCCTATAGCATTGGTGTTCTGAATGAGAAGGATTGCTCACCTGCACCCCGTGCAAAAGCACTACCTGGAACACTATTCACATTCTGCTTGACTGAACCCAATGACATCAGTGGATAAGTACTGTCACTCCCTCCCAAAAGAGGTGTAAGTTCTAAGGAACTTCAAGTAAAAGGCCTCCCCACATGATTATCTTCTGTATCTTCTCAAGGAAGAAGTGTCCAACGAAGAGAAAGCAATCGTGAAAAGAGGTTGACAGATAGGGGAGCGGCGAGAGAGAGAGAGAGAGCTTCACCTTCTCCCTATCGCCAGTCATTATTCCTTGCTGTCACAGACACACAGGAGTCATAGTTTGGGCAACCAATAATAACTGCCTTCCCTTGGAGGAGGAAGCTACAAGACATCTTTTACCATAACACAAACAACTAGACTGAAAGTTTTGTCACAAGAGGATCACTGGAAACACTCAATGACAGTGTTCTATACAAGGAGCACCATTCGTGGAGCACTGTTGATGCCATGTGTGATGTGTGCCTACCAGAAGAATAATTTTCCCTATTGGGCACAAAGGTATGGGCAACACTGTCTAAATAAGATAATTCCCTCCAAAGGCAGAGAAATTACCAATAAGCAAGACAAGTTATTCTCTGAGTTTATCGTCTCCTTGATCAGATCAGCGAAATCAATACACTGAATGGGAGAGGAGGGGGTTCCGTTGCAGTCACCTCTTCACAAAGGTACACAATACGTGGGGTTTTGAAGGTTTGTATCTTTATAGGCGCAAACTTCACTTCACAACATGCTTATGTTTTAGTGCACTTCTGCTTACAAGTGAGAGATCTCACATAAGCAAAAAACAAAAACAAACACCTATAACAAACAAATGTAAGGAAAGGTCCAACCATCAAGAGAGCAGTGCAACGGTATGACAATATCTGGTGTGGCCAAAGTCAAAACTGGCTATTTTGTGATAAGCAGGTTGGAGGGCTTCCTCCTCATACTGCATATGTCATTACCAATTACTGTACACTGTTAATACGTTGATAAACGTACCAGCACTGCTGAAGACATATCTCTTTTCTAAAGGATGAAAGCTCTGTATACCCGAAGGATCGAATAGCAATAATGTATAAAAGATTATGTTTAACACCATGAACCAAAGTAGAGCGGTACAATTTGCTTATATAGTACTAAAGGATCTTTGCAACATTATCATCATTTTCCAACTTAGGTGTATGTCTTGAACTTGACACACTTCAATTTTGACTATATTCCAGAAAATATAATTTGGGTTAATTGATTAAGAAACTAGAAATGCATCTCTGGTTTCATTAAACTAATTTCTAATAAAAATAATAATGATAATAAGATCTGTGGCATAAAACGATAATGACATATACCATTTAATATGCCTAGCTTATATATATTTAATGATGTAAAAGTTTTGATCACATTACATGAGCTTAAAGTGATAAAAACTCCTAATTTCAGAGGAAATAAGGAAATTAATCTGAAAAGCAATTACCCTACACAGATAAGCTTGCCACATTTCAATCATGATGTTGAATACTTGCAGCACTTTCTCTTTGCCTGTAAATGCATCAACAAGAATGGCATATTCTACACATACGGCAACACTACTCATGCCATCCTCATCTTCATATAAATTCACAGCCTTTGGATTATAAAACTCAAAATGAGAAGATAAACTATCAGCAGATGTGCTCAAGGTTGGAGAAAATTGGTGTATTGGAAAATGGAACTTGTGAAAAGATACAGCAAAATATTAAAATATTAGTTCTCAAGTTACTGAATAACACTAAAACACACTTACAGCAGAATTTCTTTTTTTTCTTTATCACATTCAAAAGCATTACTGAGTATGGCTCAAATCTAATTCATCCAGGACTGGCGAATATAAATTCTAAAGTTGCACAGCCTAGTGATTAAAGAATATGGTCTGATTTGAACGAGATATTTTATGTGTAAAAAATCAAGCCTCAGACTTTTTCAGGATTCTTTAGAGAATTATGCCTGAAGTGGTTTATACTTACTTAATGTCCCTAGGGTATAACAAAGTAATTGAATAGACAAACATAATAAATGCCAATACTATGATGATAAATTACTATGCAGAAAACCAATATCTTGTCAAGGTGAAACAAGCGTTCAATTATTGGAATGACAAATACCAAAAAAAATCTTCCACCGATTTAAAACAAAATAACTTGAGACACCTAGTAACCTAGAATTCCTCAAAAATCTGTTTTGATGAAAATTAAGATTTTTTTCTTCCATTGATGCGCAAATGTCTTGATAAAATGTAGAACCTTTGGACAGCTTGAAATTAATATGGAAATGAATAAGACCCTAAAAAATATCTCTAAAAGCTTGTTTCTCAGAAATCAAAAGAGTATGTAATAACTATTATGGCGACAAAAAGCTTGACAAAAAAAAAAGAAAGTACCTTACAGGAATGGGTAAGAAAAAAGGATGGCAGGCTTCAAATTGTTCAAATGACTGTGGTAATTATGCAGAAAATGTTATTTTGATTATAAAATAAATTTTTGAATATACTTACCCGGTGATTATATAGCTGCAACTCTGTTGCTCGACAGACAACTCTACGGAAAAAACTCGCCAGCGATCGCTACACAGGTTGCGGGTGTGCCCAACAGCGCCATCTGTCGACCAGATACCCAGCTCTCAATGTAAACAAAGACTCAATTTTCTCCTCGTCCCACTGCGTCTCTATTGGGGAGGAAGGGAGGGTCATTTAATTTATAATCACCGGGTAAGTATATTCAAAAATTTATTTTATAATCAAAATAACATTTTTCAATATTTAACTTAGCCGGTGATTATATAGCTGATTCACACCCAGGATGGTGGGTAGAGACCAGTAATATATGTTTACACTTTTATGAGCTAAGAGTTTTTTATTTCATTTTAGAAGTTATCAAAATAACAAAAACAAAATAAATAGGTACCTGGTAAGGAAGTCGACTTGAACAATTACTCTGCCTTTTAAGTACGTCTTCCTTACAGAGCCTCGCGATCCTCTTAGGATGCTGATCGACCCCTAGGATCTGAAGTATCAAGGGTTGCAACCCATACAACAGGACCTCATCAAACCCCTAATCTAGGCGCTCTCAAGAAATGACTTTGACCACCCGCCAAATCAACCAGGATGCGAAAGGCTTCTTAGCCTTCCGGACAACCCATAAAAAAAAACAACATTTCAAGAGACAGATTATAAGGATAAGGAATTAGGGAATTGTAGTGGTTGAGCCCTCACCCACTACTGCACTCGCTGCTACGAATGGTCCCAGTGTGTAGCAGTTCTTGTAAAGAGACTGGACATCTTTCAAGTAAAATGACGCGAACACTGACTTGCTTCTCCAATAGGTTGCGTCCATTATACTTTGCAGATATATTTTGCTTAAAGGCCACGGAAGTTGTTACAGCTCTAACTTCGTGCGTCTTCACCTTAAGCAAAGTTCGGTCTTCCTCACTCAGATGTGAATGAGCTTCTCGTATTAACAATCTGATAAAGTCTGACCAAGCATTCTTTGACATAGGCAAGGATGGTTTCTTAACTGAACACCATAAAGCTTCAGATTGGCCTTGTAATGGTTTAGTACGCTTTAAATAGAACTTAAGAGCTCTAACAGGGCATAAGACTCTTTCTAGTTCATTACCTATGATCTCCGATAAGCTGGGGATATCGAAAGATTTAGGCCAAGGCCGAGAAGGCAGCTCATTTTTGGCTAGAAAACCAAGTTGCAGCGAACAAGTGGCTTTTTCTGACGAAAATCCGATGTTCTTGCTGAAGGCATGAATCTCACTGACTCTTTTAGCCGAGGCTAAGCATACCAGGAAAAGAGTCTTAAGAGTGAGATCTTTCAGGGAGGCTGATTGTAACGGCTCCAACCTGTCTGACATGAAGAATCTTAGTACCACGTCTAAATTCCAACCAGGGGTAGCCAAACGACGCTCCTTGGTGGTCTCAAAAGACTTAAGGAGGTCTTGCAGATCTTTATGTTTGGAAAGATCTAAGCCTCTATGCCGGAAGACCGATGCCAACATGTTTCTGTAGCCCTTGATAGTGGGAGCTGAAAGGGATTGTCCTTTTCTCAGGTATAAGAGAAAAACAGCTATTTGAGCTACAGAGGTACTGGTCGAGGATACAGAAACTGACTTGCACCAGTCTCGGAAGACTTCCCACTTCGATTGGTAGACTCTAATGGAAGACGCTCTCCTTGCTCTAGCAATCGCACTGGCTGCTTCCTTCGAAAAGCCTCTAGCTCTCGAGAGTCTATCGATAGTCTGAAGGCAGTCAGACGAAGAGCGTGGAGGCTTTGGAGTACCTTCTTTACGTGTGGCTGACGTAGAAGGTCTACCCTTAGAGGAAGACTACTGGGAACGTCTACTAACCATCGAAGTATCTCGGTGAACCATTCTCTCGCGGGCCAGAGGGAAGCAACTAACGTCAACCTTGTCCCTTCGTGAGAGGCGAACTTCTGCAGTACCTTGTTGACAATCTTGAACGGTGGGAATGCGTAGAGATCCAGATGTGACCAATCTAGGAGGAAAGCATCTATATGTATTGCTGCTGGGTCCGGGACTGGAGAGCAATAGATTGGAAGCCTCTTGGTCAGTGAGGTTGCAAAGAGATCTATGGATGGTTTTACCCCAAGTGGCCCAAAGTCTCTTGCACACATCCTTGTGGAGGGTCCATTCGGTTGGAATTACTTGCCCTTTCCGACTGAGACAATCTGCTATGACGTTCAAGTCGCCTTGGATGAACCTCGTTATTAGGGAGATGTCTTGACCTTTTGACCAGATGAGCAGGTCCCTTGCGATCTCGTACAACGTCAGTGAGTGGGTACCTCCTTGTTTGGAGAAGTACGCCAAGGCCGTGGTGATGTCCGAGTTAACTTCCACCACTTTGCCTCGAAGGAGAGACTTGAAGCTTTTCAAGGCCAGATGTACTGCCAACAGCTCCTTGCAGTTGATATGCATGCTCCTCTGACTCGAGTTCCACAGTCCTGAGCATTCCCGACCGTCTAGTGTCGCGCCCCAGCCCACGTCCGATGCGTCCGAGAAGAGAACGTGGTTGGGAGTCTGAACAGCCAGGGGAAGACCCTCTCTTAGGTTGATATCGTCCTTCCACCAAGTCAGACAAGACTTTATCTTTTCGGAAACCGGGATCGAGACCGCTTCTAGCGTCTTGTCCTTTTTCCAGTGAAAAGCTAGATGGTATTGAAGAGGACGGAGGAGTAGTCTTCCTAGTGACACAAATTGTTCCACGGATGACAGCGTCCCTACCAGACTCATCCACAGCCTGACTGAGCAGCGTTCCTTCTTCAGCATCTTCTGGATGGATAGCAGGGCTTGATCTATTCTGGGGGCTGATCGTCTTGTTGTTCAGCAACGTCCTCATCAGAGGGTTCCTCATCCGAAAACTGATGAGGAAACGGCAACGGAGTGGGCAACGTCTGGCTCGCTGAGTCCAGTCGCACTGGTGCATGCGTGACGGAGCCGGACGCAACATCATGAAACTGCTGCACAGTCTGTGAACTGTCAACAACCATGGGTGCGCGAGGAAGCACAGCGTCAACCCGAGACTGTCTAGACCGTCTGGGTTGTGCAGTCAACACCCTACCGGGTTGCTGAGGTTGACGCACTGCGTCAAAACAAGTCACCTCTGCTGGTTGTTGAACGTCCTGAACGTCAACAACCACCTCCGAGCGTCGCTTAACGTCAACGTGCGGCTGGCAACCCACACTGGGTCGCATCGGTGGAGGAACCACCTCAACTGGCAGACGCGAGTAGGTTACCTCAGCGTCAACAGGGCGCACAACCGACCGGTTGGAAGGTTGTTGGCCAGAAGGTTCGGTAGCAACCTTCTCCGCATTAAAGTCCTCTATCAAGGATGCAAGCTTGGACTGCATGTCTTGCAGCAAAGCCCATTTAGGGTCTACGGGAGCAGGTGCGGCAACAGACGGGGTTAGCGGCTGAGGCGGTACCGCTTACCATCCCTGAAAGCCTTGTTATGCATGACATAATTGTACAGCAAAACTTCAAAGGCTCGAAAACAGCTGTGAAGTTGACCTGTAAAAAACTTGGAGCGTCTCCTGGCCAGGCGCCAGGGAGAGTCTACGAGAATTGAGAAGTCTATCTGGGCAGAGGCATGAACTCCCAAGCCGAGAACTTCTCTCGTGTCATATCAGACTCTCGCTCTATAAACCAGTTTAAAAGAAGGGAAAGCAAAGGCTGTATCCCCCAAACTCCTCCTGGTGAAAAACCAGTCGCCTAGCCAACGTAAAGCTCTCTAGGAGAGCGAGAGAGCACTAGCTTAAAAACAACGGCTTCGAAGTAGCTAGGCCTAGTGTAAGCTCTGACGTTTAGGCGAACGAGGAGCAGCAGTTACAAAAAGATCCGGACAAAGATCCTTAAAAAAATCATCATGATTTAATTAAAGTCCATAGGGGGCTAAGCAGCTTTAGGCTCCTCTCCATCTGACAGAGTCCTCAAGGGAATATCAGTAGGAGGGGGAACAGCAACTTCCCCATCTACAGGAACCTTGTCCGATAAAAGCTGAGTCTCAAGCAAGGGAGAGACCTACCGTGGTGGCAATGCTTTACAAGCAGAGTCCACACTCACTGGTGCATTAGTAGCGGACCAGAACGCAACGTCATGTAACTGCTTGACAGTCTGTGAACTGTCAACAACTGAACTGTCAACCACAACAGGTGCGTGAGGACGCACAGCGTCCACTCGAGACTGCTTTGACTGCCTAGACTGAGCAGTCAAAACAACTCTAGAATGCGGAGGTTGACGAACAGCGTCAAAACAAGTCAACTCCGATTGTTAGTGAACGTCTTGAACGTCAACAGGAGCATCAGCAAGTGGCCTAGCGTCCAAATGCGGCTGAAAAACCACACGAGACCGCATCGAGTGTGGTTCTAAACAACCTGACTGACGTGACTAAGCTACGCCAACGTCAACAGTAAGCACAAAGGAACGTTAGGTTGGCTGAAAGCCAGGATATCGATGAGATAAACGGCTAGACTCAACGGACTAATCGGCAGAATAGTCTTCCATAAGGGAGGCAAGCATATACTGCATGTCTTGCCATACAACCCATTAAGGATCAACGGAAATGGTTGTGGTAAGAGACGAGGGTAACGTCTGTGACCGCAACACTTTGCCAACAAAAAAGACTCTCGGAGTCTGTGTTACGCTTTTGTTAGGCGGCGAGCAGTTATCCGATGACTGCATAGGGTCAGAGCTGTCCTAATGGTTGTAACCAGGACGCTGGACCTGTCCTGAAAGGACTGACTTTCGCTTAAGGGCTTCGAAACCTTGTGACAGGTTTCTTATGCGAAAAGCCTTCGGATGACGAGGAGAAACAACGTCTCTCTCGTCTTATGGTAGGGGAGATCTTGGTAAGATACACCCGATACCATAGAGGGAAAACGTCTGTTCGTTGATCAAGGCCTCTCGAACCCATAAGTCGTTTGACATTACTTCTCCCCTGGGCTTGGGAGCATGCAAGAGGTCCCGGACTAGGTGAACGACAGGCACGAACAGACGAACCCTCGGACGCAA
This sequence comes from Palaemon carinicauda, assembly GCF_036898095.1. Lineage (NCBI taxonomy): Eukaryota > Metazoa > Arthropoda > Malacostraca > Decapoda > Palaemonidae > Palaemon > Palaemon carinicauda. The sequence continues at coordinate 40,090,457 of NC_090737.1, read as the reverse complement.
CACTGTAACACTTTGCGCATATCACTTTATCACTTCGATTTTCTGTTTTGCACTTATTTCACTGAAATCAAAACTTTTACTGATTTCTACCTGAAACACGCAATTCTACCCTTCATTAAAAGGTAGTAATTGCGAAATCAGTCGTATAATGCAAGCTCATTAATACCAGCAAAAAACAGAAAACATATTTTAAGATAAAAAAATCAGTGGCTGGGAAAGAGACTAAACACTAGTTCATATAAACTACGTTTTCAATCTCTCACCGCACATAGCCTGGGGACGAGAATAAAAACCTAAAAACGTTTTATCCTTCCTCCCCGTACAGAGACTAGGGACGAGAGTAACTCGAGAACAACGTTACCCGCTTGAACGGAACGTTTTCTCTCCTCTCTCTCCCTCCGTCTCTATCTCTCTCTCTCTTTCTCTCTTGATTTCGCACCTAAGAGAAGAGCCCAATTATATTTCGTCAAAAAAAATGTTATTTTCCTTAGTAAAATAAATTTTTGAATATACTATTCGATGATCATATAGCTGCATCCCTGCTGCCCGACAGAAAAAACCTACGGGCGGAATACGCCAGCGATCGCTATACAGGTGGGGGTGTACATCAACAGCGCCATCTGTCAAGTAGGTACTCAAGTACTCGATGTCAACAAAGAACCAATTTTCTCCTCTGTTCCACTGGGTCTCTATTGGGGAGGAAGGGTGGGTCCTTTAATTTATGATCATCGGGTAAGTATATTCAAAAATTTATTTTACTAAGGAAAATAACATTTTTCAATATCAAACTTACCCGATGATCATATAGCTGATTCACACCCAGGGGGGTGGGTAGAGACCAGCATTACATGTTGACATTATGAGCTAAGTATTCCGTATTTCATTTTAGCAGTTATTCAAAATAACAAGCATAAAATAAATAAGTACCTGGTAAGGAAGACGACTTGAACAATTACTCTGCCTTTTTAAGTACGTCTTCCTTACTGAGCCTCGCGATCCTCATAGGATGCTGAGCGACTCCTAGGAGCTGAAGTATGAAGGGTTGCAACCCATACTAAAGGTCCTCATCAAAACCTCTAATCTAGGCGCTTCTCAAGAAATGATTTTGACCACCCGCCAAATCAAGTAGGATGCGAAAGGCTTCTTAGCCTTCCGGACAACCCAAAAATATTTCAAGAGAAAGATTAAAAAGGTTCTGGAATTAGAGAATTGTAGTGGTGGAGCCCCCACCACTACTGCACTCGTTGCTACGAATGGTCCCAGAGTGTAGCAGTTCTCGTAAAGAGACTGGACATTCTTAAGATAAAAGACGCGAACACTGATTTGCTTTTCCAATAGGTTGCGTCGAATATACTTTGCAGAGATCTATTTTGTTTAAAGGCCACGGAAGTTGTGACAGCTCTAACTTCGTGTGTCCTTACCTTCAGCCAAGCTTGGTCTTCCTCATTCAGATGGGAATGAGCTTCTCGAATTAACAGACTGATAAAATAGGATAAAGAATTCTCTGACATAGGCAAAGATGGATTCTTAACTGAACACCATAAAGCTTCAGACGGGCCTCGTAAAGGTTTTTAAAATAGAACTTAAGAGCTCTTACAGGACATAATACTCTTTCTAGTTCATTTGCAACCATACGATAAGTTTGGAATATCGAACGATATTGGTCAAGGCCGAGAAGGCAGCTCGTGTTTGGCTAGAAAACCAAGATGTAGAACATGTAGCCGTTTCGGATGAGAATCCGATGTTCTTGCTGAAGGCATGAATCTCACTGACTCTTTTAGCTGTGGTTAAGCATATCAGGAAAAGAGTCTTAAAGGTGAGATCTTTCAGGGAGGCTGATTGAAGTGGTTCGAACCTGTCTGACATAAGGAATCTTAGAACCACGTCTAAATTCCAACCAGGTGTAACCAAACGACGCTCCTTCGTGGTCTCAAAAGACTTAAGGAGGTCCTGTAGATCTTTATTGTTGGAAAGATCTAAGCCTCTGTGACGGAAGACTGATGCCAACATGCTTCTGTAACCCTTGATAGTGGGAGCTGAAAGAGATCGTTCTTTCCTCAGATATAAGAGGAAGTCAGCTTTTGAGTTACAGAGGTACTGGTCGAGGATACGGATACTGACTTGCACCAGTTTCGGAAGATTTCCCACTTCGATTGGTAGACTCTAAGGGTGGATGTTCTCCTTGCTCTAGCAATCGCTCTGGTTGCCTCCTTCGAAAAACCTCTAGCTCTCGAGAGTCTTTCGATATTCTGAAGGCAGTCAGACGAAGAGCGTGGAGGCCTTGGAGTACCTTCTTTACGCGTGGCAGACGTAGCAGGTCCACCCTTAGGGGAAGTGTTCTGGGAACGTCTACTAGCCATCGAAGTACCTCGGTAAGTTATTCTCTCGCGGGCCAGAGGGAAGCAACTAGCGTCAACTTTGTCCCTTCGTGAGAGGCGAACTTCTGCAGTACCTTGTTGACAATCTAGAACGGAGGGAATGCATATAGATCTAGATGAGACCAATCTAGTAGAAAGGCATCTATATGAACTACTGCTGGGTCCGGGATAGGTGAGCAAAGAATTGGGAGCCTCTTGGTCATCGAGGTTGCGAAGAGATCTATGGTTGGCTGGCCCCAGGGGACCCAAAGTCTCTTGCATACATCCTTGTGGAGGGTCCAATATGTTGGAATTATTGTCCCTTCCTACTGAGACAATCTGCTATGACATTCAAGTTGCCTTGGATGAACCTCGTTACTAGTGAAAAGTCTAGACCTGTTGAACAGGAGAGGAGGTCACTTGCGAACTCGTACCATGTCAGAGAGTAGGTCCCTCCTTGCTTGGAGATGTACGTCAAAGCAGGGAGTTGACCGTGTTCACCTCCACCACTTTGCCTTGAAGGAGAGACCTGAAGCTTTTCCAGGTCAGACGTACTGCCAGAAGCTTCTTGTAGTTGAAATGCATTGTCCTTTGACTCGAGTTCCATAATCCCGAGCATTCCCTACCGCCTAATGTCGCACCCCAGCCTACGCCCGATGCGTCCGAGAAGAGAACGTGGTTGGGAGTCTGAACAGTCAGGGGAAGACCCTTTCAAAGGTTGATAAAGTCCTTTCACCAAGTCAGACCAGACTTTATCTTTCCGGAAACCGGGATCGAGACCGCTTCTAGCGTCTTGTCCTTTTCCAGTGAAAAGCTAGATGATACAGAAGAGGACGAAGGTGTAGTCTTCCAAGTGACACAAATTGAACCACGGATGACAGTGTCCTAACCAGACTCATCCACAGCCTGACAGGGCAGTGTTCCTTCTTCAGCATCTTCTGGATGGATAGCAGGGCTGGGGGTTGATCGTCTTGTTCAGCAATGTCCTCATCAGAGGGTTCCTCATCCGAAACTGATGAGGAAACGGCAACGGAGTGGGCAACGTCTGACTCGCTGAATCCGGTCGCACTGGTGGATGCGTGACGGAGCCGGACACAAGATCATGGTACTGCTGCACAGTCTGTGAACTGTCAACCATGGGGACGCGAGGAAGTACAGCGTCAACCCGAAACTGTCTAGACTGTCTGGGTTGTGCAGTCAACCCCCTACCGGGTTGCTGAGGTTGCCGCACTGCGTCACAACAAGTCACCTCTGCTGGTTGTTGAACGTCTTCCTAGTGACACACTGAACGTCCACAACCACCTCCGAGAGTCGCTTAACGTCAACGTGCGACTGGCAACCCACACTGGGTCGCACCGGTGGAGGAACCATCTCAACTGGCGGACGTGAGTAGGATACCTCAGCGTCAACAGGGCGTACAACCAACCGGTAGGAAGGTTGTTGGCTAGAAGGTTCTTCTCCGTAAAAAATCCTCTATCAAGGACTAAGCTTGGACTGCATGTCTTGCAACAAAGCCTATTAGGGTCTATGGGAGCAGGTGTGGCAACAGACGGGGTTAGCGACTGAAGCGGAACCATTTACCATCCCTGGAAGCATTGTTATGCTTTAATTAAAGTCCATAGGAGGCTAAGCAGCTTAAGGCTCCTCTCCAAATGACAGAGTCCTCAAAGGAATATCAGAAGGAGGGAGAACAGCACTTTCTCATCTACAGGAACCATGTCCGAAAAAAGCTAGGTTATCTCAGTGAGGGTCTCACTGGTGCATAAGCAGCAGACCAGAAGGCAACGTTATGTAACTGCTTGACAGTCTGTGAACTGTCAAAAACTGAACTGTCAACCACAACAGGTGCGTGAGGACATACAGCACTGGTGCATTAGTAGCAGACCAGAAGGCAACGTCATGTAACTGCTTGACAGTCTGTGAGCTGGCAACAACCAAAGCTGTGTGGGGAAGCCTCAACTCCTGACTGACTAGTCTGCTGCGGGCGAGTGGCGGTAACCACAGTGGGTGCGGAGGCTGACACATCGTGTCAAAACACGGCAGCTTGTGGTAGCTCACGCACGGCAACGGAGTGCTCCGTGTGTCTGTGGGAGTCAGCATGCGTCTGGCAGGGTCGACTGCGCATGGGTGGAGGAGCTCTCACAACAAGAGTGTGGGAGCAGGCAGCCATGCTGGGCGCACAACCGTGGCAGGTTGTAGGCAAACGGGTGCATCGTCAACCTTCTCCGCAGTCGGAGTGTGGGAGCAGGCAACAACCAAAGCGGAGTGGTGGTGCGTGGTGGGGACTGCCGTGGGTTGCGGAAACTAACGCATCGCGTCAAAACACGGCAGCTTGACTCCACCTTCCCACTGCTGATGCGGTAGCTCACGCATGTTAACGGAGGGAGCCGCACGTCGGCTAACGTTAACATGCGTCTGGCAGGGTCGATAGCGCATCGAAGGTGGAGCTCTCCGCAGCCGGAGTGTGGGAGCAGGCAGCCTCAGCGTGAGCTGGGCGCACAACCGTGGCAGGTTGTAGGCTAACGAGAGCAGTGTAAACCTTCTCCGTACGAAACTCCTGCATAACCGCAGCTAACTGAGTCTGCATAGACTGCAGTAAAGACCACTTAGGGTCTACAGAAAACGGCAACAAACGGAGCTACTGTCCGTTGTGACTGAGGGTCTAAAACAGCTGGTGCGGCAACAGACGGAGTTACTGCCTGTTGCGGTACCACCTTGCCTCTGTTGGGAGGTGTGCAGTCGTCGGATGACTGCAGCGAGTCCGAACTGACCCAGTGGCTACACCTAGGCCGTTGGACTTGCGCGGAAGGGACCGACTTGCACTTAAAAGCTGCAAGATTTGGTCCATGGTTTCTACGAGAAACCTCTTCCGCAGACGAGGAAAAAATGGGCTCTCTCGTCTTTGTGTGGGTGGGGCGATCTCACGTCGGCAACGTGTGTAGAAACACCCGAAACCACGGAGGGAAAAACGTCTGTTCGTCGATCAAGGCCTGTGGAACCCATAAGTCGTTCGACATTACTTCTCCCCTGGGCTTGGGAGCTTGTAAGAGGTCCCGGACTAGGTGAACAACTGGCACGAACAGACGAACCCTCGGACGCAACACTGTAACACTTTGCGCATATCACTTTATCACTTTTGATTTTCTGTTTGCACTTATTTCACTGAAATCGAAACTTTAACTGATTTCTACCTGAAACACGCAATCCTATCCTTCATTAAAAGGTAGTAATTGCGAAAACAGTTTTACAATGCAACAGAAAAACATAAATAAAGATAAAGAATTCAGTGGCTGGAAAAGAGACTAAACACTAGATCCAATAAACTACGTTTACAATCTCTCACCGCATAAAGCCTGGGAACAAGAATAAAACTCTAGAAACGTTTTACCTTCTTCCCCTACAGCGACTAGGGAGAAGAGTAAAAAACGAGAACAACGTTACCCGCTTGAACGAAACGTTTATTCTCCTCTCTCTCCCTCCGTCTCTATCTCTCTCTCTCTTCTCTCATGACTTAGCACCTGAGAGAAGAGCCCAATTATATATCGTTAAAACATGTTATTTGCTAAAGGAAAAAACTGAAAGGTTTCCCAAATAAAAAGTTCCTTTATTCAGAATTTAAACCATTTAAGCTAAGAAAGAATGAACGAAACGCTAGAATCGGTTTACTCTTACTGCAACGTGAAACCGTGAAACACTCTCTCTCTATCGTAACGATAGAGCGCATGTTGAACGTTCTGAACGTCAACAACTGCGGAGACTAAAAACTAAACGTTAGTTCATCTTTGAAAACAGTACGAGACTATCAAAGAAATTCTTTCATAAAACATTAAAATTAAAAAAGTATAAATTCTTAAAAGGTTAAATACGATATGACGGGCTCAATGTTAAATAACTTCGGTTCCAAGTAAGGACCGCCTACTATTAGGAAAGGTCGCATATAAACAAACATAAAAATTAATTTTTATAAGTTTATAATAAATGGAAAGTTAATCGAAGAGGCCTATAAAGGCGGAGAGATATAAAATAAATAGATCTATAACTTGTTAAGCAAAATTACCAAAAACCTAAACACACTTCCGTCTAAGGGAAGGGTCGGCCATTTAAAAGTGAAAGAGAGTCCATACTCTCTTCGTCACCATAATTAAATCTATCCAAAACGAGTTCAAGTTTTGAAATGAAGATAAAACCCCTGCATAGCGAAAGCTCAAAACTGGAATAGTGTACTTCACCAAATCGTTGTGAAAACAAATCCAGTTAGGGACGGCGTATTTAGTAGGTCTTGCCAGTGGCACGACAGAGGGAAAATTGGTTCTTTGTTGACATCGAGTACTTGAGTACCTACTTGACAGATGGCGCTGTTGATGTACACCCCCACCTGTATAGCGATCGCTGGCGTATTCCGCCCGTAGGTTTTTTCTGTCGGGCAGCAGGGATGCAGCTATATGATCATCGGGTAAGTTTGATATTGAAAAACATGTTATTTGACTAAAGGAAAAAACTGAAAGGTTTTTCAAATAAAAAGTTCCTTTAAAATAGAATTTAAAACATTTAAGCTAAGAAAGAATGAACAAAACGTCAGAATCGATTTACTCTTACTGCAAAGTGAAACCGTGATACACTCTCTCTCTATCGTAACAATAGAGCGCATGTTGAACGTCCTGAACGTCAACAACTGCGTAGCATAAATAAACTAAACGTTAGTTCATCTTTGAAAACAGTAAGAAGACTATCAAAGAAATTCTTTCATAAAATATTACATTTAAAAAGTTTTAAATCCTTAGCTCTTTAAAAGCTAATTACGATATAAAGGGCTCAACGTTGATTAACTTCGGTTTCCAAGTTAGGACCGCCTACTCTCAGGAAAGGTCGCATATAAACAAAAAATTAAAATTTATTTTTATATGT
>NC_090737.1:39975695-40078195 GCF_036898095.1 Palaemon carinicauda | reverse complement strand
AGAACAACTGAATCCTATCATTTGCAGGTAAGAAAGGGGTCTTTTGAATGGGTTAGTTCTGGCATTCTAATATAAAGAAAGGGATCTATTGGCATTGCTCAAGTAAGAGTTAAATCTTCACATCTAACTGACGTCAGCTATACTTTCGTGTACAATAAATAATGTTGGTCAGTCTTCGGGTATTATAATTATGCAATTATAATTACATTATAATTATAGGCTTTTAATTGAGGATATATGACTACATTAAAGAAAAGCCAATCTTTGCCATTTCCTGATAAGACTATGGCAGGACCCTTAGACGTAAGTGATCATTAATTCTGTAAAACAAAATGACATTGCTTTTCTTGTATGAATTTATGCCTTTGAAACATAATAATGCTTAAGATATGACAAATTCGAGCATTTCGGATAAGCTAAAAGGTTATTTGATGCTTTTAATGTAGTCATGCATCCTTAATTAAAAGTCTATAATCATAATGTAATGTTTATATTAAGAGGAACTTGAATGTTCATATTTACATCAAATATATGCGTAAAATGTGTCTCTCAGTTGTCCATTACCATTAGGCTGTTCACATCAGACTAATATCTATATTGCTATCATCACTATCTATCTCAATAAAGTATCCATTAAACCATATAATGTTACATGAGCTGTCTATAAGTTGGTTCAAGCTGCATGCCACATTCTGGCCACAAAATTTGTTCTCACAATTTTCTTCTTAACACCAGCTTTGCAAAGTAGGACACTACTTATGGCTATTACTCTCAGTCTGTGGAATGGCTATTTTAATTCTTTGGCCTGTATGCCATCTGAAATACTCTGAATTGATGATGGCTAATTGGATCACATTTTCTTGCACCAAACAGAACACATGTATATTCTTCAATCACTTTGATAGTAATGTTATCCACTGGTCCAGTTGTTATTATAGAGAATACCTGGACGAATCTTCTATTGTCCTGAAGTATAGCAAATGGATATTTCATCCCTTTTCTTTAGAAGGCTGCAGTGTAGCCACAACCAGTGTATGCATTAAATTTGGGGAATGCTAAGCAGTACTCATGACCTAATCTTCAGGCAATTGCAGAGATGCTTACATAACATCTATTTCCACACCCTGAAGTTCCCATGTCCATTGAAACATTTGACATTACTCTTTGCAAGTGGTGTAATAGTATGACCAAAATATCAATGCCAGGTGCCCATACAACAATGTCACAACTGGGATTATTAAGGTCAGCATCAATCACATAAAGACACCATGTATCTGCTTCTGGGTGATTATAGTTCAAATACATACAGTAATTGATTGTTTCTTTACTAAACTATCCACGACCACACAGTACAGTACTTAAAGCATTCTCCATCAACACCTGGATAAACATCTCCATCATTTTATACTGATGTGATGTCCTGAAGACCATCCCTCCATGAAGAAGTGAGGTAGCTCTTACTTGACCAATGATGACTTGGGGCTTTCACCACTTGGTCTGGACCAGATATAACGCATATGTTCTTTTCAACAGCCCTATTGTCACATTTTCTGGCCTTTATTGAGGGCTCCTCATATGAATCAGACATGATATCTATTCTCTGTGAGGGGTGAGTCAAGACAGTATGCATTACTGCATGCGAAAAGCAACCATATTTAGGAGAAAAATTTAATGGAATGCTGTGGAGTAAGAACTTCCCATCAATGACATGTGAGCAGATGCATTTTTGGGGGGTTTCCAAGTTCCCGTACCTTTTATTCCAGTAAGGAGAACACTGGCCCCTTATCTGTATGTGCCTATATTCCACCAGTGCTACATAAAGAGAGTGGCAATGATGTTAATGAATATGTAAGTAGAAACTCTAGATAAGCTTTCTTATGAGAGGCAATGAATGCAATCCTTCAAAACAAGTCTCTAGTACATTAAAGGTGTCCGACGAAGGCATTATGTGATTAGTTGCTCTTAGCCTATTAGTCCACAAATGTCTTTAGGTTTTTAGTACATCCCTGAACAAATGCATCATGGCATTTCCTATGTTATTCTTTAATGTTCAGTAGGGAATCAGACATTTCTGGAAGAGTACTTTTCCCAGTATGTAAATTTTTCAGTATGTCTGACTCAAAATTGAATAGGTCAGCAGAGGTTTTAATGATGTTAATAACTTTGCTAAGTAATCCAGCAGTAAGCATTTCCTTGCGGCAAAGTTGAGTTATAGGGAGATTCATAAAGTCCAAATATTTTTTTGTCATCTATCTAGCATAGTTTTGATCATTTGTGACAGAGAATAAATGTGACAGAATAAAGAATATAAATAAACAAATTTCATCCTTTTCTTGAGCTGCTCTATTCACCATATGGAATAGATTGACCTGGGAACATAATCCAAATGGAATCTGGTAGTCTTACCCAATTGCCCAGCCAGTGTCTGACGAGTGAATAAACTGTATTCTTCAAACATTTTGTGAAACGCAAATGACAACAAAAGATTTTCAAGGACTGCATGTAGTCAAGAATTAATATTTTTATGATAGACTTCACTTTGCCGATGTTCCAATAAAATACACATAATTTATGGAAATGCAATCATGCAAGAGCCAATGCTAATTTTGGATGAATGAGTTTACAGCAGTTGAGGTTTGTGCATTGGATAAAGCCTCTCATTGAACCATAAATACAGCTATCAATGTTCATAGTTTTCATAGTTATGATATTGTTTGTAAAACTCAATTTTATTCCTAGCATTCTAACCGGTCCTTTGCTTAAAATTTACAATTTTCAATAAGTTTCCTTATTATATGAACATACACGTCCATGTCCACTCTCTTTTTGGGCTAATAATTTTATTTATATATATATATATATATATATATATATATATATATATATATATATATATATATATATATATATATATATACAGTGGAACCTCTACATACGAATTTAATCCGTTCCAGAACCAACTTCGGATGTAGAAATTGATCGGATATCGAAACGAATTTTCCCATAAGAATACATTGAAATAGGATTAATCCGTGGTTGAGCCCAAAAACCTATGATAACTTCTTAATAAACTACTACACATAATTTTCCCATGAGAATAATGAACACTAAATTAGATAATAGACATGTAAATAAGAAGAATAGACATGTAAATAAGAAGAATTAGCAAAAAATGATAAATAAGAAACGGGTTTTTAGCGTCACTTTACCTTAGAAACTCCAGCGCAGGTGTTGTTCGTCTTCGCTACGCAGAGAGGAGAGAGGAGACGGACGGACGGCGAGGAGGTAGAGAGGTTAACTACGATAAACGTAACACTACCGTAACTTATTCTAACTTACACTAAGTGAACTTTAACATAACTTAGCTTATTTTTTTTTTATTTTTATATTTTATATTTTTTTTTACATTTTCTTTTTTTCTTTTTGATGATTACGTAATTTTAATCACTATCACTTACATTTAAAATTGACTGAATTTCTTTTGCTTCACTCTTTTCCGTTTTCTGTGTTTCACTTTCTTCCTCTTCACTCTTTGCCGTTTTCTTCGGTTCACTTACATCCTCTTCATCGCGAGTTCGCTTCGCAGTTTTTTTAAAGAAAGCATCGATAGATAATTGCTTCGTACGGCTTTTCAGAATGTTTCGAAAGTGCGTTAGGCAAACATCATCGAATTGAGAAACTACACGACAAACCTGCAATTTCTTTGGATGGTATTTGTCGATGAAGTCGACCACGTCTTGATATTTTCCTAACACCTCTTTTATTTGCGCTGAACCTAACACATGTTCTACCTCCTCGCTCTCTTCCTCGTCATCACTCATGTGCTCCGACATAGCATGGAGTTCCTTGAGCTCATCCGTCGTCAGTTCGTCGTGATGTTCGGCGACGAGTTCCGTAACGTCATCTGCGTCGACCTCCAGACCCATGGACTTGCCAAGGGAGACGATTTCCTCTACGGCTTCCGCTGCACCGACCACGGGATCAGGTTCGGGGTTAAAACCCTCGAAATCTCGGGGAGAAACTGCATCAGGCCACAGCTTCTTCCATGCAGAATTGAGGGTCCGTCGAGTTAATCCCACCCAAGCCTGATCAATGATCTTTAAGCAGTGCACGATATTGAAGTGGCCCCTCCAAAATTCACGCAAAGTTAAGTTGGTGCTTTGCGTGACATTAAAGCACTGCTTGAATAAGTGCTTGGTGTACAGCTTCTTAAAATTAGAGATGACTTGCTGGTCCATGGGCTGGAGGATAGAGGTGGTATTTGGTGGAAGATACAGCACCTTTATGAACTTGAATTCATCGAAGATATCATCTTCAAGTCCGGGGGGGTGAGCGGGTGCATTGTCAAGGCATAGCAGGCACTTTAAAGGCAATTTCTGCTCATGAAGATACTTCTTCACAGAAGGACCGAAAACTTGGTTTACCCATTGCACAAAGAATTGCCTAGTGACCCAGGCCTTCGAGTTGGATCGCCAGAAAACATGAAGCTGATCCTTATCGACGTTGTGTGCTTTAAAGGCCCTAGGGTTCTCTGAATGGTAAACAAGCAAGGGCTTAACTTTAAAGTCCCCGCTAGCGTTGGCACATAGAGCAAGAGTCAACCGATCCTTCATTGGCTTATGCCCAGGCAATTTCTTCTCTTCAGCAGTGATGTAGGTTCGACTCGGCATCTTCTTCCAAAACAGCCCGGTTTCATCACAATTGAACACCTGCTGCTCTACGTAGCCTTCTTCCTTTACGATATTTTCGAATTTCTTAACAAAGTCAGTTGCAGCCTTTGTGTCCGCACTAGCAGCCTCTCCGTGGCGAACAACTGAATGAATCCCGGACCGTTTCTTAAATTTCTCGAACCAGCCACGAGATGCCTTGAAATCATCTAAGGAAGGCTCGGTTGAACTCTCCCCAGCATCACCCACAGAGCTCTCCTCCTTCAAGTCCGTAAAGATGGCGTGCGCCTTCTCGCAGATGACTGTTTCGGTGATGGTGTCGCCAACGATCTCTCTATCCTTAATCCACACTAGTAGAAGTCGTTCCATCTCTTCTATGATAGGGGTACGGCGTTTGGAAATTATAGTGATCCCCTTAGAAGGTTTCACTGCTTTAATAGCTTCCTTCTGTTTAAGGATTGTCGAGATCGTCGACATATTACGGCCATACTGTTTAGCAAGTTCACTCACGCGGATGCCACGCTCATGTTTTTCAATAATTTCCTGCTTAATTTCTATAGAAAGCATTTCCTTCTTCCTTTTCTCACCACTACCACTACCACTGGCAAAACTAAGCCTTTTTGGACCCATGATTTACGTAAATTATCGTTAATGGATGCACGTAAAAAATCACGATTAATTCACAGTTAATATCACAACGCAAAGAGCACAACCACACGAAGCCGGCGAGAACAGAGGACTGACCCAAGCCGCGCTAATTGAGCGTCCCTCCGAGGTCGATGTGCTGCCTTCTATCGGCGGAAATAAAAAACACTTCAGGCGCTATGAGCACCGACTACGCGTACGAGTATTGTTTACTTCGGGTGTCGAAAAAAACATTCGGGTGTAGAGTCGGAACGTGTTCGAATTGTACTTCGCGTGTCGAAAAATTCGGATACAACCGGTACGACGAAAATTGCTACTTCGTGTGTCGAAATAAAATTCGGGTGTAGAGTCAAAAATTTGCTCGAATTTTACTTCGGATGTTGGAAAATTCGGATGTAGATACGATCGTGTGTAGAGGTTCCACTGTATATATATATATAAATATATATATATATATAAATATATATATATATATATATATATATATATATATATATATATATATATATATATATATATAAATAATAACAATAATAATAATAACAATAATAATAATAATAATAACAATAATAATAATAATAATAATAATAATAATAATAATAATAATAATAACAATGATAAAATAATAATAATAATAATAATAATAATAATAATAATAATAATAATAATAATAATAATGTTTATTGGACAAAATATTTACAAAGATGGTATTTACAATAAAGATTCAGTCCAAGTCCATGTGGAGCAGAGCTCTTCTGACAATACAGCTAGAATAATGTTGTAAATGAGAAAAAATAAAAATTGATATACATATACACATACAGTATATACTGTATGTGTATATGTATATCAATTTTTATTTTTTTCTCATTTACGACATTATTCTAGCTGTATTGTCAGAAGAGCTCTGCTCCACATGGACTTGGACTGAATCTTTATTGTAAATACCATCTATGTAAATATTTTGTCCAATAAACCTTATTATTATTATTATTATTATTATTATTATTATTATTATTATTATTATTATTACCAAAACAAATATGTCTTCAGAATGTTTCTTTGATTTACACAACTTTCAGTGTATATTATACCCACTTCAGGCCTCTTAACATTGACTCACCAAAATGTACTTGTATCACAGAATACGTTTCTCACTTGCAAACCAAACTGATACCGAATGTGATTTTTGAAAGAGTTTGGATACGCACCCCGCCCTAACACCATAAATGTGGAACTCAAGAAATGGATTTCCTCTCTTACTTTTCCTACATATAAGGAAAAACATCATCAAAACTTTTATACTCAATAGTGTAATTAACTTAAACTAGCTCTCGGTCTAATTGCTATAATAGCATAAAGAAAATACAAATACGATAAAGACCATTGGCTTCTCATGCATGATACAGTTAATTCATAATTGCCATCTGTAAATTAGAAACAATTTAATAAACTTAACTTAGGTTAACTGAAGCATTGTAAGAATCTTGTACAGCTAAGTAGCAAAATTAATCAATTAGCCTTGACCAAGTTGCCTAAGTTTTTTATCTTATGTATGACCATTTGCAAGCTACATGTCTCTCAAGAAAAGTTGGTCATTATTAAGTATATTTTATATGTTTTAGATAATGCTGGCAAGCCATTGCATGGAATATCTAACAATTTTGAATAAAGAAGAAAAGGTTTCCATATTCTTCAAATTCTTCAAGTCAGAGGATACCAGCAATAATAGTATGTACCGTATTCTCAACTTCATGTGGTGGGTTCTGGACAAGGAATATCTTATGATTAGAAGAAATGTATACATAATAGAGGCTAAACAGCATACACAACTGAGCGTCCCATGAGACCAGTTAAGTTAGTTATAGGTACCTTCAATCAAAACCTTGTAAATTTCTTTAATCTATTACTGCTTCTGTAACTACTAATCAATAAACAGTAAAAGATACAGTTGGACAATTTGGTCTGAAGAAGAGCACCCAGCCACACCCTTATAGTGTGGCAAGTTCCTGTGTTAAGCCCCACCCACCACCTATGCCATATCTCCCTATACTATCTGTTTGATTACTCGCTGCAAAGTAAGGGTGTGACAAGGTGCACTTCTTCAGAGCGAGATTTGCCAGGGACACACTTGTAAGTCCAACTGTACATATAGTTTCACTACAGAATAAGAATAAAAAGCTTATTTGAAACAGAATGAGATTGTGTGAATTGGAATTTCTAAATGATTTTGTTAGATTTTAAACAAAATGAAAAATATTTAAAGTAAATACTTCAATTTGTATTTTACATAGCCATACAAACCAAAGTCATTTAAATTGGGAGATGTTTCCGGTGAGAGCTGGAATGGAAGGTGAATTTGTTAATGAGGTAGTTAATCACAGGTGGTGTACATGAACGAGAAGCTTCGCCACTACACCTGTCAGATCTTAATTTTGATTTTTCAGCTCAGGACTTAGAAGTGTAGTTGAGGAAGGAGGTTTAACTTAAAGGACCCACGTTTCCATTGCTAGGAAAAATACAAATGACTTTAAAAATTTATTATTGATTCCTACACATATACAACCTCTTTTCCTTTAAATAGAGAGAATCAAAGTTTGGTGGGTTGGAAGTCGCCCTAGAACTGAACTGGTGGGCTCTTTTGCCTCCCTAGAAATATCAAATTACTTGGTCCGGTTAGGGAGCGAAGAGGACTCCAGCATCCTTCTATCTGTTTCTAATAAGGATGAGATGTGGTCAACTGAGAAATTGCTTCCCCCGAATTGTATACCTAGCAAATGATGATCAATGGGTTGGTACAAACGTCACGATCTTCCCTCATGTTAGGGAGGATAGGGGAGACATTGAAGAATGGAGCTCAGAAGTGTAACTTACCAGCATCAAGACAGATCTAGCGTGTAACATTTTTTACCACTTTGCCACCAAGAGAAGGGGCAGAAGAAATAAAGGACAAGAGCCAGTAATTCTGCTTTTAATTTTAGACTTATATCTATATGTTACCATAAACAAGTTTCTTCCTGTCACAAGTGGGAGCTGCACTGGCTACACAACTACATGAACTGTCACCACAGGACCAAGCACAAAGATATCAAGGGTCTTGTGAGAATATTCCTGTTAATAAAATATAGTGAAGGTGGTCGTGCATTTCCAAACCCCAGCCTTCAACTCCTGATTAACTGAATGGTTCCTCTTGCAGGCTAGGGTGGGGCCTATGCCTCTGACTTTGTGAGCTCTGGTCCTTCCTGGTATCTTAATCCTCTCATCAGCTAATCCATACACTACACAGATAGTCTCATGAAGCCAGAAAGAGATCATGTTCCCTGATACTTCTTTCTTGGTCCTGCCAGTGCTAAACAAGAGTCACTGACACAAAGGCCTGAGGTATTGGGTTCCCCTCTTCAGATAGTACAACAGAGCCCTCACAAGACACAAAAGCATCTACTTTCTATCATCATCAAACAGTTCATTTAAAGAGAGAATGGGGGGTCTTGAACCAGGTGTTTTTTCCACCTATTTCCACATCTCAGCATTGGTGACAGTAAAAGAGGCCTTGCATCTCGCTTACTCTCTTTGCTGATGCTAAGGCTAGCCAAAACACAGTCTTATGAGTCAGGTCTTTGTCTGTCAACCTACTTGGAGGGTCAAATGGAGTATGAGTTAGAGCTTTGAAAACAATGGTCATATCCCAGTCTGGGGGCCTGAGGTCCTATAGAAAACTCCCATCAGGAGGTAAGGTCTATTCCTTCAGCTGAAAGACCATGCCTAAGGTTGAACGAGGCTTTTGACAGCCACGGCTGAGAGGTACTGCTCTCCACAAAGGAAGACATGGAAATCTGTAATCTGTGCTAGAGTCGCTCTGACCAGAGAAGTGCCCCTTCTATGGTACCAATTGCAGAAAATGGTCCACCTCCCAAGGCAGACAGATGCAGAGGTCCTGATTGGGGACTAGGAATAGGTTCGGGCTCCTTCCTTTCACTCACTCCCAAAGGCATAGCTGAGCCCAAGGGTTTGGATACAGTTTCCTTCGAGGGGCCAGAGCCCTTAAAGGAGACTGTGTACTGGATCAGATAGTACTGCAAAGCAGTCCTCCACTTCTCCACCGCCACCTGCAAGCAACTACTATGAAAAAGAGACATTGCCACCTACACCGAAGAGTTCTGAAGTACCAGAGCTACCCCTGTGCCAACTTACTTTGAGAAACTGGAAACCAAAGGATTCCTTCTCTTCTAAATCCAGTTGGCTCACTAGTTTGTTGCCTGGTGTGCCCAGGAGGTCACTGACCTCCCTACTGACAGAATGCGATTCTTGTACTTCTCGAAAGACTCCTGGGTAGATAACCCATTTGACTTTGCGAAGTACATCACTGTACCTGATCACTTATCCAGCCTAGAGACAACTTGCAGGGAGGCCATGGCAGACAATGCTATGGCTGCTGATAAAGATGTATCTTCAGCCTTGAATCTCTCCAAGGAGTCTCCCTGTCAGCGTGCATACAGGCGGGTCAACCTGCAGAAGAGATGAAGCAGCATGCTCTGATACATAGAACCTTCTCTGCCTCAGGAGTCCGGGGTGATCTTGTTTGATCAACTAGATTAAAAAGAGTTCTTAGATCCACAGATCTGATCCTCAACTTGATCCAGGGCCAAACCAACCAGATCTCAACAGGACAACTCTAAGGGTGGTTTCGACCCTTGAGGGGCACCAAAGTGCTGATCAATAATCAAGGGCTTATTCGAAGGTGTTGCCAAGGTTGCCTCCCCCAGACTGTTGTAGTCTCGGATAATACAAAGAACGTCAATTAAGGAATACTCTGTCTTGGAATTGTCCATCTCCGTAGGCATGGTACAAAGTCAAAATGTCTTAGGGGCAGACAAATCCTGAGTACCCTCATACCCTGCCAGGGAAGGGTGCAGCAGGCTGCTTCAGCAATTCATTCCCCCCACAAATAAGACTATTCAGTCCCAAAGACAACTGGGAAAGTAATTGGGGGGCTGAAGAAATCCTGGGAAGGCCAACAACAGCAGGAGAAGAATCCCTAGCACTGATCAAAGCAGAGATGTATGGTGTAGCTTGTACTCGTCCTTCTGCTGATTGGGTTGAGGGGACAGTCATATCGCCGTGCCACGAAGCACGGGGAAAAGGTCCCTCCGCCCCACTCTTGGCCTTCCAATGCATGCAAAATCAAACCATTGTTCTCTAGTCTTAGGTAGTGCCATAGCCTCTGTACCATGGTCTTCCACAGTCTTGGGTTAGAGTTCTCTTACTTGAGGGTACACTTGAGCACACTATTCTATCTTATTTCTCTATCTCTTGTTTTGTTAAAGTTTTTATAGTTTATATAAGAGATATTTTAATGTTGTTACTCTTCTTAAAATATTCTATTTTCACTTGTTTCCTTTCCTCACCGAGCTATTTTCCCTATTGGAGCTCCTAGGCCAATAGCATTCTGCTTTTCCAACTAGAGTTGTAGCTTAGCAAACAATAATAATAATAATAATCACACAAAAATAGCCTTGAGTGGTGCCATTCTTTGAACTTGCTCTATCAAAGTATCGTGGAATGAGGGAGGAGCAGGAGTTTACCATCCAGGTAGGAAGGGTGATGGAGGGTGCCAAAACTCCTCAATCAACCAAGGAATAGAAAGTGGACAGGACTGTACATTCCTGTCCTCTCTGGCTATCAGGGTAATTGGTCACACCCAAGCTGCAGGGGTGCTTGGCCATGACACCGAGTCATGGCCTTGGACCTGTGCACCAGCCCTAGGGGACTGCAACATGGCACCGGTAACAACTTGGGTGCCGTTCAACCACCCCACCCCACAAAGAGAGGTGGAATCGTACGGAGCCCCTCCTTATGACTATGGCTGGGCTTTCCAGACTTCTTCAACCTCCTCCTCTTCTCATCCCTCACTCCATGCTCTGCAAGTAGCGAAGTTGAGGTCGGAGTAACCAAAGATAATGACATTCACCCAAGGGCAGAAATCACAAGGGTTGCTCCAATGTGAATCATAACATGGTGAACACTGTCATTGTTAAAGGGGTTAGGCACAATTAAACGGACCCGTGACACAGACACAAGCAGGTTCATAAGGACAAATGGAGCAGGACACACAGAATCCAGACCCCAAGGACCATGGGATGGGGTGCCAGGCACAGGTGACCAGGTCAAGCATGATGTACGGGGTAACACCCATCACCAGTGCAACACATTTTCGACCCTGAGGCAGACTTACGACCAATCTTAGGTGTGACATCTAGAGGGGCTGGAGCTTTTTCCATCAATAATGGTGTCACATTAGAAGCCTTTTGAGATTGGGGGGAGGGGGGAATTAACTGACACTTTAAGCACAACCATAACCATGCATTTCACAACTGGCATCAACAAGGGAGACACTGGCATTTGTGACACTGGGTAAGAGGTAGCCTTAGCAACCAGCTCCCTCAACAAAGTCATAAAGAGCCAACCTGAAAGACCTATGGAGACCCAAGCATTTCTAAGGTCAAACTCGTCATCAGTAGTCTGCACGGAAATGGACGAAGGGTGCGGAATTGGTGATAGGGTGCGGAAAACACTGGGGAAACATAACCTGAATAGACACCCAACATAGATCTGAGGGGTGCTTGCTCCTGACGCATACTCCCTAGGAACCGAGCTAGGTCGTATTTGCAGAGGTGGCAGTAGCAGACGCACTCAATGAGGAAACGGAAGAAGCAAAAGACTTTCATTGAATTCTTGGGCTTTGCTAAGACAGACTCCGGAGAAGGCTTATCTCTCTCCATCCTGCTCAAGGCCTACACCTGCAAATACACAGGAGAGCATGACCTACACTCAGCACACAAGGAAGATTGCAAACAATCATTCCCCTTACAAGAAGTACAGTACAGTGAGAGTGTTGATCTACAACTGGTTTAAACATAAACCATTTTCAATGTCCACCCTTTCTCTGGCAAGTACAAATCTCTTGCTTCACATTCATCACAAAAGCAATCAACAGCCAGCATTCACTTTCTGAAAAAAAAAAAAAAAGTGTTCACTTAAGGGTAAATCAGTACAGCTGTACTCATTGCGGCTGAAAAACAAAATGATGATCTTTTGACCTATTATTAACTACCTCATTAATAAATTCAGCGGACCTTCCAGCTCATGCTAGAAATATTTTCCTATCTAAAGGACTAAAGGTTTGTTTGTGTATGACCAAATTGTGTACGAAGGAAACTTCCACAGAGTTTGACCTACAATTTTCTTCTTTTATACCCACAGATTGTAAAAAGTATTTCATAAAAACTCTTACTAGTAATTATTATATTCAGGGCTACTGTAGCTTATATTTTAAGTTTTATTGTGTAAAAAACATTAGATATCTGGATTCATTAAAAAATTCACTATTATTAAAAATCTTCAAAACTTAATATTTCATGATATCTAAAAAAGCTACAGCAAGAAGAGTTACATTTTTTCCTTTCTTCACCCTAGTAAAGATAACTATTCTTAAAACTATATTAACACAACTACAAGAATTTTCCAAATAGGTCTGTCTAAATAGTTATTTGCAGGCCAAATTATATACTGTAATGCAAAAATATTTGAAGTTCAACAACAAAGTACTGTACCTAGAAAACTACCATACATCCAAATATGTAGAGTAGCATCTCAATTTATCAGATGTTTTTGGGGGTATAGCCTTCCAATAAGAAGGGAAATTAAATAAATTTAAATCCTATAGTACAGCCTATACTTTAACATTCAAGAAATCCCATAGTCAAACATTCAAGACATCCCAAAGAGAGCACACTTAGCTTGTAGAGACAGTATCAAAACAACACCAATCAGGAACAGTTACAAGAATATTGTTGGGGGCAGTTAAGGGAGTAGTAAAAAATAGAGGGTTTGGCATGAATGTAAAGAGAGTTCTATATGAGAAAGTGATTGTACCAACTGTGATGTATGGATCGGAGTTGTGGGGGAATGAAAGTGATGGAGAGACAGAAAATGAATGTGTTTGAGATGAAGTGTCTAAGGAGTATGGCTGGTGTATCTCGAGTAGATAGGGTTAGGAACGAAGTGGTGAGGGTGAGAACGGGTGTAAGAAATGAGTTAGCAGCTAGAGTGGATATGAATGTGTTGAGGTGGTTTGGCCATGTTGAGAGAATGGAAATGGCTATCTGCTAAAGAAGGTGATGAATGCAAGAGTTGATGGGAGAAGTACAAGAGGAAGGCCAAGGTTTGGGTGGATGGATGGAGGGAAGAAAGCTCTGGGTGATAGGAGGATAGATGTGAGAGAGGCAAGAGAGTGTGCAAGAAATAGGAATGAATGGCGAGCGATTGTGACACAGTTCCAGTAGGCCCTGCTGCTTCCTCCGGTGCCTTAGATGACCGCGGAGGTAGCAGCAGTAGGGGATTCAGCATTATGAAGCTTCATCTGTGGTGGATAACGGGGGAGGGTGGGCTGTGGCACCCTAGCATTACCAGCTGAACTCGGTTGAGTCCCTTGTCAGGCTGGGAGGAACGTAAGAGGTCCCCTTTTTGTTTTGTTTCATTTGTTGATGTCGGCTACCCCCAAAATTGGGGGAAGTGCCTTGGTATATGTATGTATGTATGTATGTATCTTTATATCTTGTCCCAGTAAACAAAAGATACTCTGTCACCTGATCACCTATACTAGGATATTGTGAACACTGATGATCTAACTTATTAGTATTGCAGTCAAGACAATAAGTAGGTCTTTTAAAAGAAGAAGCCATACCTAATACAGTACCGTCGTTACATCTACGACTAATTGAGGAAAGGATGACTAATTGTAATTACTAATAATAAATAATGGCCTTAGTATGACATGAGGGGGAGGGGTTGTGTAACAAGTATGCATGACTAAATCTGATGTACTGGACAAAGATGATATCCGGTCAAACTACTACATTCTTTTCCGGTGACATGGCATAGCAATAACTTGGTAGTTGGTCCCGGAGATGGCTATAGTGTGAGTAGAGGTATTGATTCATTTTTTATTTATTTCAAGGTTATGAAGCATGTACTTCTATAGCTTATGAATTGAAGGTAAGATTCATAGAAAAAATTAAATTCAATGTCTAATTAAACCTAGCCTATATTCCAAATTTATACTTGAATTTCAGAGATTTAGCAGCAAAATGCATCCCTTCTATATTGATAGACAAGCAAAAAGCCACCATAACAATGAAGTTGAGAAGTCCTATCTACAAATGATATGCTTACATCATATACAAACTGCACAGCATTCAAACACACCTATAACATAAATAAAGTATATACTACCAACGTGTTTTGTTTTGATTTTTAACATTTTAGTACAGAAAGTTTTACAGAAGAACATAGAAGGTGTATGTTGTACTGTAACTAACGAATTTACAGCAGCAAACTTTTATAATACAATACTAATTGCAAAACAAAAAGATGTACAATACTATAATGTACATGAATAAATAACAAGCAATAATGTACAACATAGC
Organism: Palaemon carinicauda; assembly: GCF_036898095.1. Taxonomy (NCBI): domain Eukaryota; kingdom Metazoa; phylum Arthropoda; class Malacostraca; order Decapoda; family Palaemonidae; genus Palaemon; species Palaemon carinicauda. The sequence continues at coordinate 40,063,398 of NC_090737.1, read as the reverse complement.
AATTCTATTCATTTTACCTTGCAGATGACAATGAAGGCTGTAAGTAAATACAGCAAAGGAGACAAAACATGAGGCAGTCACTTTCAACAAGTAAAATCCTATCATTCATTTATTTCAAATTAGGATTAATATATCACCTTGTCTTTCAGGGCCCATTTGGCAAAATTTAGCATAGAATGATATACTATCTAAAAAAAAAAAATGTGAACACAATTCAACATTCAAGGCCTTTTCATTAAAGTAATTGAGCTGAATTTAAAAATATTCAATATAAAAGAGCAACAACATAAAAACAAAAATTGGTATATCATTAGACCTGCAGCAAGTATGCAAAAACAAAGGACAGAGAATACATCGGGTAAGTAAGAAAATCACTGCGTAGGGTATGACTAATCTGTTGCCCTGGAAACAAATATCCATAAGCTTACAACTTCAGCAAGAGAGCATCGTTCATACTTGTTTTTGTAAAAGGAATGCTTTGTGTTTACCTTCTTCTTCTTTGTCTACATCTTTTCCCACTTCTATGTGGGGTTGATGTTTGTTTACCATATTATGAAAATTAAGAAATATTATTTTCTCAACTTATCTTTAAAATTTTTCAATAATTACAAAAATACAATAAATATTAGTCAAAAAAGTAGATGTGCAATTGTATACAGTGGCGCCTCAAGAGATCAAACATGATTTTTTCAAAGCCCTGTTTGAACACTGAATCAATTATCCCCTTAAGAATACAAAAAGAAATGAGTAGTAGTAGTAGTAGTAGTAGTAGTAGTAGTAGTAGTAGTAGTAGTAGTAGTAGTAGTAGTAGCTAAGCTACAAGCCTAGTTGGAAAAGCAGGATGGTATAAGCCCAAGGGCTCCAACAGAGAAAAAGGAAATAAGAAAATAAATACACTAAAAGAGAAGTGATGAACAATTAAAATAAAATATTTTAAGAAAAGTCAAAATATTAAAACACAGGTTTCATATATAAACTATAAAAAGAGACTTGTGTCAGCCTGTTCAACATAAAAAATATTTAAAAGCTTGAACTTTTGAAGTTGATTCCCCATCCAAAGATGCCTCTATTTTTACAATACTCTATATTTACAATACTATAATAGAGTACACAGTATTTATAAGCATACCCAAAACAATAAAAAAGTTATAACTTACAGAATAAATGAACACTAAACTTCACATTACCTGTAGTAGGGAAAGTGGGTGGTCTGAGTGGAGGGTGGTGAGGAGAACAAGAGGTATTAGTGTTGCTTGGAAGGGGAGTTCTACTCCATATAAACTTTGGGTAATTAACCTTCAGGCATCATTTCTTTCTACCTTTTTTATAGTAATAACTGTGACTCACTTGAGGATTTTTTAATAAAAACTGATCAAGATTGGCTTGTTTCCACCTCTGATTTAAGATGTTTCTGAAATAACTCAATGGATTACCATCATAAAATTGCCAGCTCTGCTGGCTACTGTTATTTAAATGATATCTTTTCTACAAAAATTGTATAATGAAGCCCATTTTGCTATTATTTTCTTTACAAATGAACTAGGGCAAGGATCCCTTCTCTCCTTTGAAGATACTGTATGTTCTCTTTTGCCATTATGTACTGACATACACAAAATAGCCCCAAAATAAATGAAATTAAAAAAAAGTTAATGGAATGATATCTGTGGGTCTGGACTAGACAGAGAGGTTCTTTGAAGTTCAACTTCAAAAATTTTTATTCCATCTCTGGGGCACAAAATATTCGAAAATTTAGTTTGATCACCAAATTGTTTAAGTTTTGGGGCCTTTGATCTCCAAAGTACAACTGTACTGTACAGTACTTATACAGTTTATCATTATTATCATCCTAGTGGCTCTGGTCATTAGAGCTAGAGTGCCTCTGGTTTCAACTGAGGTAGCTGTAGTTGTTTTGGTCACACCTCTCGTCATCGACATAGCTCTAGTCATTAAAATCAGAGTGGCCTCAGTTGTGACTTTTGCTTTTGGGGCATTCCTAGTCTTGGCACAGGTCAGTAGGTTCTTTGATTCTGGGTAGGGCAAATTCCAGATTGACTATCTGATCATTGCTTTCGCCTTTAATAAAAAAAACTGGTCATTAACACATAATTGGCTCCAGTTGTGACTTTCTCCCTGACACTGGCTCTGATCAGAAATCTGGCCAATTTTAACCCACGAAGTGCTAGGAGAATGCCACCAAAGGACGACTGCCGCATCATGAGTGTTGCGATTTTTTCCTAAAACTAATATTTTCTCATTTATTACAAACTAAATTAAAGAATATTTATATATCAAAAGAATGCCCTTGAAATGGAGATTAATAACTAATAATCAAATCTCACAGAAAAGTAGAGAATATATTTTTCAAAAAATTTTAAAAATCAAAATTGATAAACACAGCTTAAGAACTTTTTCGTTTATGATGGCTTGATAATATAGTTTTTGATGCATTCTAATTTTTTCCAAGTCAGAATGTTAGCAAATTTACAGAGTGATCGTAAGAAAATTTATAATAAAAATACAAGAAATAATTGTTTGTTGAATGGATGTGTTTATACGTGTAGTGTATTTGTAAGCGTGTTTTTGTATGCACACACTCCGGCCATCACTATTATCACCTACTATTATTATATACCTTATGAAACAAGAAAAAATGCATAAGCATATGTGAAAAAATATATATAAAACCTATTCATATTGTATACTACATATTCAAAGACTTCAATTTTGTGTTATAAATCCTTTTCAGATCCAAGCAGATTCGTTTGTACCCATAAATATTACCGATTGCATTTGGACAATCGTCACTTTCATCATTTGATATGTCATAATCACTGACATTTTAAAAGAAATAAAAAAAATATATTTCAGTGCTTTGTGAAGTTATTGTTTGCATTCTATATATCCTAAACTCTGTAATAAATAGTGAAATATTTATTTTTTTTAAAAAATGTGGGAGAAGATAGATTTTGAAAAACATGGAATAAAACAGGAAAAAATTACAAGAAAATACATTAAAAAACTATTTGCTCAATTTAAGTAAATCTCAGGGAAATAATTTGTTATAAACACAACCAAACTGTGTAAATCCCAAAACTGTGTCTAAAATAATTTCTGAGCCCATCAATACCCTTAACTCGGAAGTTTTAGAATGGGCAGAGAACAACTATGGTTGAACCACTAATAATAATGAGTATGAAATGAGCTAATGTATAATCAGGGAACTGCACATTTATATAAAGTAGTTATTCTTTCACAAACATGATGTATGACTAATAGTAGTTAAAACAAGATTGAAAAGGTAGAAATGCAACAGGATTTCCCTTTATTAAAGGATGCACAATCCTATTAATGATGAATGTATTGCTAATTCAGGTTCATGAGATTATTTATAAGTATGATATAACTCTTCTGAGCTCTCAGAATCATGTATATGCCTGCGTTACATTAAAATAGTAAAATTGATTAAAGCACAGACTGCAGCTAGTTTATAAGTAGCCAGCACTAAGATTAATTAGATTGCAGGCTCACAGACATTTGTGCTTATTACAGATCAGGTAATTACTCAATCACTACATGAACATCATACCAGATTAAAATAATGACATTTTCTAAAAGTGAGAAAAGTTGAAGACTAAAATAAGAGGAAGATTTACTTTTTTCAGGCCATTTTACAAAACAGAGGCAAAGATTCTCAATATATGTGAATTAAGCCTCAGCAGTCAAAGAGCTTAGAATTACTGTATTATTAATAAGAGGGCTAAAATAATATGAAGCACAATTTCACAACTAGTCTGGAAAGTTACAAAGTAAATATACTGTATGTGTAAAATTAAGATAACAAAGAAAACACTGTCTTATTCTTAAGCAAAAAAAAAAAAAAACGTATACGGTATATAAAGCCACCATTAACTTGTATCTACAATGCTACATTACATGCATATTTCTCATATTATGCAAGCATACTAAACAGTATACTTTATCAACAAAAGCATGTGATCAAACACTTTTTCAACACTAACATTATTACCATTCCCAGAACAAACAACCAAAAGAAAAAAAAAATTACAATAATCAGTGATAAATATACATATAGAGAAGAAAAGTAGACAAAGAAAACTAAACAAATACAGATTCACTCAGTTATTCAGCTACCTCTGGGATGTTTGCTAATAAGAGAAAGTGCTTGTGAAATGATGGCTCTTATCTTGGAGATATGCCATTCCAGATGATTAATAAATAACACTGGCCTACAACTAGTATTTATCAACAATTCTTATTTGACAAATAAGATATACTTGTTCATCACAAATTTATCAATTATAATTAGCCCTTTTTGAGATCGAGCTATGTCGTCATGATGGAAGTTCCTCAAACGCTGCTTTCTACTTGGGATATTTTTGCGAGTGATATACCAGAGAATTTAATCTAAAAAGTATCACAGGGTTCTATCCTCTGGAGCGAATATCCCGAGAGATATCATGTATACAACAGGGACGTATTTAAAAACAAGCCACGGCTATCCTTCCCCGAATAGAGTTAACCTTGTCTCGAAGGATAAGGGATAGGATTGGATACATGGGCGAGTAGGCCGTTACAGCTTCCGATCCCAGTGTCCTACTACAAACACGTTTCCTGGTTTACCATTCCTTCTCGCAGCACCATCTTGATGGTTGTTTGGAGTTGTCTGTCCATTTTCGTAGCTTTTTTTGAGTGATTTTGCAGTCATGGACGCTTCTGTTTCTTCCTCATCGACTAAGTTGAGTACCATTTCCTTTTGTCTTGGAGAATTTCGCGTCTCCACCACGATATTTTCACGATATGCATGCTTTTTGTTGCTAAAAGCTGTCGCATGATCGGCGCCAGCGGCTCATGTTTCCAAATTGCTCAGAAATACTTAATTATTTTGTCATAGTATTGTAAAAGTGTTTTATAATATTCTTTTTACAATGGTGGTATGACAATGGAGTTCCCCCTTTTCACTATTTTCTGCATGTGCGTATTTTATCGGTCTTGAATTAGGCTAACTCTACCTTGGCTGTCAGCCATGGCTGGTAAATATGTACTTTTGCAACATCCCCTTCTATCACTTAACCTTACGATTTCGTGAGGCTCCCCATCCTCCCAGGCTATTGATGAGTCATGGTAGGAAGCTGCAGCCCTGAAGGTCCTTCTGGGAGCAGTAGATAGTGTTTTACAGTTGTCCCCGTCCCTTAGGACACTCTAATCTTGTTCTAATGCTGACAAGTAGACCTCCCTTAGTGTCGTCTTACCCATTCCTAGGCTTCCATTTTTAGTTTTTGGTAAGCTGGCAGCCAGTTGTGAGGACTTGTTCTCTGTGCCTTCTTATCGCAGACCCCTTAGAATGCCACATTAGTCTTAATGCTACTGTTAGGCCTTCCTTTCCTGCCACCTCACCAATTTCTGAGTCTCCCATCCTTACCCTCCCCCCCTTTGCCTGCTAGTGCGTCTACTTGCTGTGGAACATTGTTCCCCTCCCAGTCCAGTTCCCTGGTTACTGAAGTGTATTTCATTGCTATGTAGATGGACAGGATACTTTGTGGGCTATCTGGTCTTTGCCCTAAGTAGGAGATTTTTATTCCTTCCCTGGATTATTTCTCTCCACCACCTTAGAGACCCCTCTCGGGTGATCTATTTGCCTCTTCCCCTTCCTAGTTACGCCATAACCCTTTACTGTCTTAGGAACTACAGTCCATTTGTCTAGTCTACTTACCCTAGCATTTGAGTGTCCCTCATCTGCTATGTAGGCTAGGCTTGCCTACACAGTATTTCCTAAGGCCTAACCCTATCCAGGCAGAGAGCTAGTACCCCTTGGGGTTCTATTCTGCCTCCTTAGTAGTTGCCTATCCTATAACTGCAGCTTCTCATCCCGGGCCTTGTACCTCTTGCTGTGGAGTCTTGACTCCTTTGCCTGATCGGTTTATCCTGGTAGAAGTATTGCCTTCTGTCCCTGCTTCCAGTCTTGTTGGCTTGAATTCTTATAGCATTGGATGTGAGTGGGCTATGGGGGAACTCCCCTTCCCCTCTGTTGCCTTAGCTGCAGCCTTAGGTTGGTCCTCTACACCTACTTTTCCACTTCCATATTTGAAGAACATTACCCTCTGCAGTTGGTCTATTACATACTGCCTCGTTGTCAGGTATCCCTTGACTTTACAATTATTGGCATCCTGGCCATCTTGTACGGTTCTCATTATCTGAAGGACTAACCCCCTTTTTCATGATATAACGATAATGACCAAGTCTTGGCAGATTTACTTATCTACTGCCTTTCATTTCCTGTGCCTTTCCCACTGATCGTGGACTGTTTCTTTATAGAATCGTCCCCTTTTTCCTTGTCGACAGGACAACGCCTCTGCCGCGTTGTGTCAATATTCTTGAGGCGTTAAATGGTCAGTTCACGATGCATTGGTTGCTAGAAATAGCTGCCACCTTAAGACCCGACTATTGCTGCCTCGGGGGCAGTTGCTGCCACCTTAGGCAGGATGGTATGTGAATTTGCCTCCTTAGGTTGTCTAATAACACCAACTTTGGGGGTTGTGGTGGCCGATGTGGTAACGTCCCTGACTGGTGATCGCCAGACTGGGGTTTGAGTCCTGCTCAAACTTGTTAGTTTCTTTGGTCGCTGCAACCTCACCATCCTTGTGAACTAAGGATAGGGGGTTTGGGGGGACTATAGGTCTATCTGCTGAGTCATCAGCAGCCATTGTCAGGCCCTCCTTGGTCCTAGCTTGAGTGGATAGGGAGCTTAGGCACTGATCACATGTACATATATATGGTCAGTCTCTAGGGCATTGTCCTACTTGATAGTGCAATGTCACTGTCTCTTGCCTCCGCCATTCATGAGTGGCCTTTAAACCTTTAAAAATGGTGTTCCACTGATGTGACACTTTTCCTCCATTGTCTACCAAACTGTCTTTTATAATTATTTCATGACTCTCCAAAGATTTCGGAGCTGTTTAGTACAGTATATATATATATATATATATATATATATATATATATGTATATATATAAATATAAATATATATATATATATTTATATATATATATATATATAGAGAGAGAGAGAGAGAGAGAGAGAGAGAGAGAGAGAGAGAGAGAGAGAGAGAGAGAGAGAGAGAGAGAGAGAGAGAGATATAAATATATCTATCTATATATATATATATAGATATATATATATATAAATATATATAGATAGATAGATAGATAGATATATATATATATATATATATATATATATATATATATATATATATATATATATATATATATATATATATATAGTAAAGAGCCAAAAGTGATATTTTCCTTTAATTTTATGAATATTATTGTTACGTTACTCTGGTACATAACTCTGGGGTTAAACACTTCTGTTTTCTACACATATTTAATGTACATATTGTTGCACCATTTATAGTAAATTTATGAATTTTTGGAAATAATGAAAGACTATAGCTCGTTTTGCATTCCCTTTATATGGCCCTACTGTTCACAATAAAACAGTGTACCTCCATTTTCTACCCTTCTATTGCAGACTTTGGTCTGATAGACTCCTGGGGACAAAGATTTTATTTACAGTAAGTGGGATTGTGCATTTAAATTTCTTTGCTCCTATGTGATTTACAATCAACTCACTTTTGTTCATAACTTGGGACTCTCATCCCAACTGCTATGTGGAAGTGTAGACACCTTTTCCTGTCACACAACTTATCATGGGACCTTGTCCTTATATAATTAGTGGAATTCTAGGAACTCAAATGGGTTAGAAACTCCATCTGGCCACAACTGAGAATATTAATTCTCTGGTACACTTCCATCAGGACGACATGGCTAAAGCCCCAAATACTGTACGGATTTTGATATGGGAAAAATCTATTTTTGGGTGAGATAGCCATGTCGTCTTGATGGACCCACCCATTACTTTTCATCCCCTCCTAATTCTCAGTGTGAGGTCTTGCGTCATGCGATGGCCGCTTCTGCAATGGTAAACCAGGGAAACATGTTTGTAGTAATACACTGGGATCGGAAGTTGTAACGGCTCTCTCGCCCACGTATCCAATCCTATCCCTTATCCTTTGAGACAAGGTTAACTCTATTCAGGGATGGATAGCCTTGACTTGTTTTAAACACATCCCTGTTGTATAAATGATATCTCTCTACATATTCGCTCCAGGAGATGGAAGCCAGTGATGCTTCTCAGCTTAAATTCTTTGGTATATCACTCACAGAAATATCCTAAGTAGAAAGCTGCCTTTGAGGAACTTCCATCTGGACAACATGGCCATCTCACCCAAAAATAGATTTTTCCTAGGTCAAAATTCATTTTATATCACCTGAAAAGAAGGCCTGGATGCTTTAGTTTTTGATAAAATAAGGCAGTAACATAACAACCCTGTGCACTCATGAGTGGACCCATTATTCCGTGCCAACTCCTTTCTTTCTTTCTTAGTCGATGTGACTCAACAGCTTACGCCAAGAATTCTCTGGACAATATTCAAAATTTGAATTTTTTACTTACATTATTTTAGAAAATTGACAAAATTTATTCCCATTCACATGTTTAGTCGTCTTCTTGGTTTCATCAGCCTTCTATAACTTTTGACAGACTTTCCCATAAGGCTTCTCCAATTGAAAGATTTTCATCGAAAGCTTTACTTAAGCGGATTTCACAAGAATTTAGATAATCTGTTCTTCTAGCCATATGGCTAGCTAACTAAGCTTCAGAGATAAATACTTCTAAGTAAAGGCCATCAATGTTTATTTCCAGACCTCGTCAAGTTTCTACCATCAAGCCATGACAAACTGAATTCAATTGCTGCCACCATATATAACCAATTTCCTTAAATCATTCATACTACAAAAAGTTAGTTCCAGTAATTAAAGATTACAGGTCTGCTCTTATACAAATCTTTGAATCTTGTGAAATCAACTTGGGCCTCTTGTGTGGATTCTAAATAAATGTCAACATATTTTGGGAAGTTTTAAAGAAATAATTAAAACCCTGCCTAAGTTGGGGCCTTTAATTAGTATGGAGGGACCTTACATTGTCTCTATACAAATCTTATGATCAGCCTTCTCTTGTTACCAACCCATACAAAGACTGTCTTTCTAATGGTACAAGAATCATCAAGAAGAGTCAGCAAGGTGCTAGTGCTCACAAATCAAGTAGCTCATTCCAAGAGGTTAAAGTTAACAAGTCTACTGTTTACAGCTAATTCTGTCACAAAGTACAGGAAGCCAGGGGAAAGTGTAAGGAGGTAGCAGGAGTGGCATGCATTAAGAAAATGCCAATCAAGCTAAAAATCAAGATCTATAGCACAGTAATAGGACCAGTGTTAATGTATGGATTGGAAATGTGGGTTCTAAGAAAAAAAGAGGAAGCAAAGTTTGAGAGAACAGAGATGAGAATGCTGAGTTGGATTACAGAAATATCACTGTTTAAAAGATTGGAAAATGATGAAATAAGAAGATCGGTAGGTGTAGTCAAGATTACAGAGGTGATAAAAGTGTCACAACTTGAATAGTATGAGAATGTGTTGAGGATGGATGGTGGGGAGGGAGTGAGGAGGGCCTAGAAGGAACCCGTTAGGGAGAGAAGATAAAGAAGGAGGCAGAGAATTAAATGGCCAAATTAGCAGTCGGATGATATGGAGAGAAGAGATTTGGTGGAAGAGGATGACTTTGATAAAAGGCATTGAAGAGGGTGCATCAGGCAACTAGCCCCTCGATGTAGGGATAACTGAGGGAAAGACGAAACAGGAAGCCAGAATCAAACTACTGTGCAACCTTTTACCCTACCATTACACTCAGTCCATACTGAGAACAAAGACCTCGTATGAGTCATTCATCTTTATCAAAGAGGCAAAGATACCAGAGGTAAACCCAGGCTCTTCCTGTTCACTGGTCACATCAAGATACAGTTAACTAAGAATAAAATTTATATTGGTCTATGCAGATTATATGAAGGCATCATTATAGATGGATAACAAAGCAGCACAAGTCACAAAAAAGTGATGAATGACAAATCAATACTTGTTTAAGTAATTGTTCATATTATAAAAGCTCTTAAAGCTTTTTGCTTTTCAAGAGCAATCATGGTAAAGCCATTACAATGGCAGGGGCTTACAGGTGTCAAACTATTTAAAGGTGGGCTGACATACCCAAATTAACTGAAAAAATAAATAATATCTATTCATAATTCACTTGAAGCTATAAATTAATAAACACTCTTGCCACATGTTTGTTTGTTGATAAAATTAATTACACCAGCTGGCTAAAACCTCAACCAGACTTGCAAGATTTGGCAAAGACTGCTCCACCAATGTGTGACATCATGTAGAGACAACTTGATTCTGAAACCCAGTTTGTTTACAGTTACCTAACCACATAAAAATGATTTCAGACAAGGAACACAGCGTAGATCTGAGCTGTTTTTCTATAGATTTGCTGTTTTTCTATAGATTTGGATAGTGTGAATGAAGATGATGTAGCAGATAACAAGGATCCCTCGTCAGCAATTCTGGAACAATATGAAGAAAGTAGGCAGGAAAAGAGCTATGAAGTTGAAATATGTCCAATAGGAAATGAGATATGGCGAAAAAACACTTCGTCATAAAAAACAAATCAATGTCAGCTCTGAGGGGAGGTACCTAAAAATACAACATGCTAGGTGTTTCTGGACAGAGCTCTCATGTACGGAAAAGAATAACACATAGTGAATTCATCAATACAAAATCTGCAAAAAAATTGAATGTCACTCAGTAAACTCATCAATACAAAATCTGTAATAAATAATATAAGAACATGAAATATTGTGGACTACAAAGAATTGTTTAATTCTAAGTATTCAAACTAAAAAGATTTATAATTTATTATGCAGGAAGGAATCAAATATCACTAAAATAAAACAATTAGATAAAACTGATGAGAGGAAGGAAACTAAATTGAAGGGATAATATATTGAAATTTTATGTATAAAAATGGTGTTAATTTATGAGAGAGAGAGAGAGAGAGAGAGAGAGAGAGAGAGAGAGAGAGAGAGAATGATAATAATGATGGCTATAAATACACTAAATGAAAAATATGATAGGTTATAACACATTGGTGTTTATTAAAACTAGCTGTATAAATGTTTTGAATAAATTAAGAAATAATATAAACAACACTGCTAATGTATTCCTACATGCATATTCTTGAGAGCGGCACTAGACATCAGCTGTTCAGATTATAGCCAAAAGTAAAAAAAAAAAAAAAAAAAAAAAAAGTGAATACTACTCGATTGTTAACAAAAGTACACGGATGTTTTATCAGAGCACAATTATCTATTTAAATAATTGCAATTTTCTACAATGCAATGATGCCGTGTTTTAAGCTACAATTGGAATAGGGTTTATACAAGGTATAATTTTTTTGTGTCGTATTTAACTGACACTTATCAAGGAAACAAAGATTTTGGTTTCTTCTTCTATATGTGAGTATTATATAGCACCTGACAGAGAGAGAGAGAGAGAGAGAGAGAGAGAGAGAGAGAGAGAGAGAGAGAGAGAGAGAGAGAGAGAGAATCAGCTTTTGTAATCGATATCGTGTGTTTGTTTGTTTCTTGTACCACTGAAGTGAGGAATGCTCATCACAACCTGACAAATGACACATGTTAATATGTTATTTTCATTAGTAAAATAAATTTTTGAATATACTTACCCGATGATCATGTAGCTGTCAACTCCGTTGCCCGACAGAAATCTAAGGTCGGGATACGCCAGCGATCGCTATACAGGTGGGGGTGTACACAACAGCGCCATCTGTGAGCAGGTACTCAAGTACTTCTTGTCAACAAGAACTCAATTTTCTCCTCGGTCCACTGGTTCTCTATGGGGAGGAAGGGCGGGTCCTTAAATTCATGATCATCGGGTAAGTATATTCAAAAATTTATTTTACTAATGAAAATAACATTTTTCAATATTAATCTTACCCGATGATCATGTAGCTGTTTCACACCCAGGGTGGTGGGTGGAGACCAGCATACATGTTAACATTAGAAGCTAAGTATCCCGTATTTCATTTTATCAGTTATTCAAAATAACAAACATAAAATAAATAAGTACCTGGTAAGGAAGTCGACTTGAACTATTACTCTGCCTTTTTTTAAGTACGTCTTCCTTACTGAGCCTAGCGGTCCTCTTAGGATGCTGAACGACTCCTAGGTGCCGAAGTATGAAGGGCTGCAACCCATACTAAAGGACCTCATCACAACCTCTAATCTAGGCGCTTCTCAAGAAAGAATTTGACCACCCGCCAAATCAACCAGGATGCGGAAGACTTCTTAGCCTTCCGTACAACCCAAAAACAACAATAAAAAGTATTTCAAGAGAAAGATTAAAAAAGGTTATGGGATTATGGGAATGTAGTGGCTGAGCCCTCACCTACTACTGCACTCGCTGCTACGAATGGTCCCAGGGTGTAGCAGTTCTCATAAAGAGACTGGACATCTTTGAGATAGAATGATGCGAACACTGACTTGCTTCTCCAATAGGTTGCATCCATAACACTCTGCAGAGAACGGTTCTGTTTGAAGGCCACTGAAGTAGCGACAGCTCTTACTTCATGCGTCCTTACCTTCAGCAAAGCAAGGTCTTCTTCCTTCAGACGAGAATGTGCCTCTCTAATCAGAAGCCTGATGTAGTAAGAAACTGCGTTCTTAGACATCGGTAGAGCAGGCTTCTTGATAGCACACCATAAAGCTTCTGATTGTCCTCGTAATGGCTTTGTCCGTCTTAAATAGTACTTAAGAGCTCTTACTGGGCAAAGTACTCTCTCTAGTTCATTCCCCACCAAGTTGGACAGGCTTGGGATCTCGAACGACTTGGGCCAAGGACGGGAAGGAAGCTCGTTTTTAGCCAAAAAAACCGAGCTGCAAGGAACATGTAGCCATTTCAGATGTAAAACCTATGTTCCTGCTGAAGGCGTGAATCTCACTGACTCTTTTAGCTGTTGCTAAGCAAACGAGGAAAAGAGTCTTTAATGTGAGATCCTTAAAAGAGGCTGATTGAAGCGGTTCGAATCTTGATGACATGAGGAACCTTAAAACCACGTCTAGGTTCCAGCCTGGAGTGGACAACCGACGTTCCTTTGAGGTCTCAAAAGACCTAAGAAGGTCCTGTAGATCTTTGTTGGTGGAAAGATCCAAGCCTCTGTGGCAGAAGACCGCTGCCAACATACTCCTGTAACCCTTGATCGTAGGAGCTGAGAGGGATCTTACATTCCTGAGATGTAACAGAAAGTCAGCAATCTGTATTACAGAGGTACTGGTTGAGGAAACTGCATTCGCCTTGCACCAGCTTCGGAAGACTTCCCATTTTGACTGATAGACTCTGAGAGTGGATGTCCTCCTTGCTCTGGCAATCGCTCTGGCTGCCTCCTTCGAAAAGCCTCTAGCTCTTGAGAGTCTTTCGATAGTCTGAAGGCAGTCAGACGAAGAGCGTGGAGGCTTGGGTGTACCTTCTTTACGTGAGGCTGACGCAGAAGGTCCACTCTTAGAGGAAGAGTCCTGGGAACGTCCACTAGCCATTGCAGTACCTCGGTGAACCATTCTCTCGCAGGCCAGAGGGGAGCAACCAACGTCAACCGTGTCCCTTCGTGGGAAGCGAACTTCTGAAGTACCCTGTTGACAATCTTGAACGGAGGGAACGCATACAGGTCTAGATGGGACCAATCCAGCAGAAAGGCATCCACGTGAACTGCTGCTGGGTCTGGAATCGGAGAACAATACATCGGGAGCCTCTTGGTCATCGAGGTAGCGAATAGATCTATGGTGGGCTGACCCCACAGGGCCCATAGTCTGCTGCAAACATTCTTGTGAAGGGTCCACTCTGTGGGGATGACCTGACCCTTCCGGCTGAGGCGATCTGCCATGACATTCATATCGCCCTGAATGAACCTCGTTACCAGCGAAAGCTTTCGATCTCTTGACCAAATGAGGAGGTCCCTTGCGATCTCGAACAACTTCCTCGAATGAGTCCCTCCTTGCTTGGAGATGTAAGCCAAGGCTGTGGTGTTGTCGGAGTTCACCTCCACCACCTTGCTTAGCTGGAGAGACTTGAAGTTTATCAAGGCCAGATGAACTGCCAAAAGCTCCTTGCAATTGATGTGAAGTGTCCTTTGCTCCTGATTCCACGTGCCCGAGCATTCCTGTCCGTCCAGTGTCGCACCCCAGCCCGTGTCCGATGCGTCCGAGAAGAGACGGTGGTCGGGGGTCTGAACAGCCAATGATAGACCTTCCTTGAGAAGAATGCTGTTCTTCCACCACGTCAGTGTAGACCTCATCTCTTCGGAAACAGGCACTGAGACCGCCTCTAGCGTCATGTCCTTTTCCCAGTGAGCAGCTAGATGATACTGAAGGGGGCGGAGGTGGAGTCTCCCTAACTCGATGAACTGGGCCAGCGATGAAAGTGTCCCTGTTAGACTCATCCACTGCCTGACTGAACATCGGTTCCTTCTCAGCATGCTCTGGATGCATTCTAGGGCTTGATTGATCCTTGGGGCCGACGGAAAAGCCCGAAAAGCTCGACTCTGAATCTCCATACCTAGATAGACAATGGTCTGGGATGGGACGAGTTGGGACTTCTCTATATTGACCAGGAGGCCCAATTCCTTGGTCAGATCCAAAGTCCATCTGAGATTCTCCAGACAGCGACGACTTGACGGAGCTCTTAAAAGCCAGTCGTCCAAATAGAGGGAGGCTCTGATGTCTGCCAAGTGAAGGAATTTGGCAATATTCCTCATCAGTCTGGTAAACACAAGAGGTGCCGTGCTTAGGCCAAAGCACAGGGCTTGGAATTGGTACACGACCTTTCCAAAGACGAACCTTAGGAAAGGTTGGGAGTCTGGATGGATGGGGACGTGAAAGTACGCGTCTTTCAGGTCTAACGAGACCATCCAGTCCTCCTTCCTGACCGCTGCTAGGACCGACTTCGTCGTCTCCATCGTGAATGTCTGCTTGGTGACAAAAGCATTGAGAGCACTGACGTCCAGCACCGGTCTCCAACCTCCTGTCTTCTTCGCTACCAGGAAGAGACGGTTGTAGAAGCCCGGGGATTGATGGTCCCGGACTATGACTACCGCTCCCTTTTGTAGCAAGAGCGACACCTCTTGTTGCAACGCTAGCCTCTTGTCCTTCTCCTTGTAGTTGGGAGAGAGGTTGATGGGAGATGTAGCTAGAGGGGGACTGCGGCAGAACGGAATTCTGTACCCCTCCTTTAGCCACTTCACAGACTGAGCGTCTGCACCTCTGCTCTCCCAAGCTCGCCAGAAGAACTTGAGCCTGGCTCCCACTGCTGTCTGGAGAGGAAGGCAGTCAGATCCTGCCTTTTGCGGACTTGGAACCCTTCTTGGATTTGCCACGGTAACTGTCGGCACGGGTACCTCCTCTGCTGGAGGTTCTGCCACGAAAGGGCGGGATGAACCTAGTAGCTGGTGTGTCTACTGCTGCAGGACGGAAAGGTCTAGGCACGGAAGGTAAAGCTTTAGTCTTACGTGCAGAAGAAGCCATCAGATCATGGGTATCCTTCTGGACCAGTGAGGCAGCCATCCCCTTGATCAGCTCCTCCGGAAACAGACATTTGGAGAGAGGAGCAAACAAAAACTCCGACTTCTGGCAAGGAGTGATACCAGACGACAAGAAGGAGCAAAGATGTTCTCTCTTCTTAAGCACTCCTGACGTATAAGAAGCCGCAAGTTCACCAGACCCATCCCGAATGGCTTTGTCCATGCAAGACATGATCAGCATGGCAGAGTCCTTATCCGAAGGGGAAGTCTTTCTGCTTAACGCTCCCAAACACCAATCGAGGAAATTGAAGATCTCAAAAGCACGAAAGACCCCCTTCAACAGATGATCCATGTCAGAAAAGGACCAGCAAATCTTCGATCGTCTCATAGCCAGCCTGCGGGGAGAGTCAACCAGACTTGAAAAGTCGCCCTGGGCAGAGGCAGGAACCCCCAAGCCGGGTTGCTCTCCCGTGGCATACCAGACGCTAGACTTGGAAGCAAGCTTGGTAGGGGGAAAGATGAAAGCAGTCTTTCCCAGTTGCTTCTTGGTCTGCAACCACTCTCCCATAACCCTCAAAGCTCTCTTGGAAGAGCGTGCGAGGACAAGCTTGGTGAAGGCAGGAGCAGCAGACTGCATGCCCAGAGCAAACTCGGAGGGAGGAGAGCGAGGGGTTGCAGACACAAACTGTTCTGGATACAAATCCCTGAACAAGGCAAGGACTTTACGAAAGTCTAAGGAGGGAGGAGTAGACTTGGGCTCTTCTACGTCTGAGTGCGGTTCATCCACATGTGCATCTTCGTCATCCGAAACTCCATCATCCGAAAGCTGAGTAGGAAGTGGCAAAGGCAGAGCAGAAAGCTGAACGGCTGAATCCGGCAGCACGGGTGCATGCGTAGCTGCTGCGGATCCAACATCAAGCCGCTGCTGGTCAGTCTGCGAGCTGGCAACAACAAAGGCAGAGTGCTGGTGCGTGGGAGGGACTGCCGTGGGTTGCGGAGCATGCCGTATGGGATGCGGAGCATGCCGCATGGGTTGCGGAGCATGCCGCATGGGTTGCGGAGCATGCCGCAAAGAGTCAGAACCCGGCAGCTCTACAGCACCTTCCCACTGCTGATGCGGTAGCTCACGCATGTCAACGGATGGTGCAGCAAGAACATGCGTCTGGCAGGGAGGACTGCGCATCGGTGGTGGAGCTCTCACAGGTGGAGTGTGGGAGCAGGCAGCCGCAGTATCTGCTGAGCGCACAACCGCGGCAGGTTGTAGGCTAACGGGGGCAGAGTCAACCTTCTCAGCATGATACTCTTGCATGAACGCAGCAAGCTGAGACTGCATAGTCTGCAGCATGGACCACTTAGGGTCTACCGTGGTTGGAGCAGCAACAGACGGAGCAGTAGCCTGTTGTGGAACCACTCTACCTCTCTTGGGAGGTGTGCAGTCTTCGGAAGACTGCGGCGAGTCCGAACTGACCCAGTGGCTACACCTGGGCCGTTGGACTCGCTCGGAAGGGACCTTACGCTTAAGAGGTCGTGAGACCTTGGTCCATTGTTTCCTCCTGGAAACTTCTTCCACAGACGAGGGATGATAGGGCTCATTCGTCTGTATGTGGATGGGACGATCTCTAAGAGAAACGTTCGCAACCACTGAGGGTACATCCGTACGCTGATCAAGGCCTGCCGAACCCTTTGGTCCTTCGACATTGCTTCTCCCCTGGGCTTGGGAGCTTGCAAGAGGTCCCGGACTAGGAGGACGACTGGCACGAACAGATGTACCCTCATGCGCAACACTGACACTTTTCACTTCACTTGCACTAACACTTCCCACTGCACCTTTCGCTTTCAGCTCTTTGACATCTGCCAAAAGCTGATTACGGTCATTAGCCAATGACTCCACTCTGTCACCGAGAGCCTGAATGGCACGCATCATATCCGCCATGGATGGCTGAGCACTAGTAGCAGGGTCGGGAGTCACCACTACAGGGGAAGGAAAAGGTTGAGGGGCATGGGGAGAGGAAAAATCCACAGAGCGAGAAGAAGAACTCCTGATTCTATCCTTCTCTAGCCTACGTGCATTTTTAAGGAATTCGTTAAAATCGAATTCCGAAAGCCCAATGCATTCCTCACATCGATCTTCCAATTGACAGGATTTACCCCTACAATTGGAACAAACGGTGTGAGGATCTATGGAGGCCTTCGGAAGACGCCTAGTACAAGCCCTAACACTACACTGCCCGTACTTAGGGACTTGAGACTGGTCAGACATCTTGAATTGTAGAAATAGTCAAGGGGGGATTCCAAAATCTAGCAAAGTTCGTTAACAATTAATCCAAATTAATTCCAAAAGCTTGCTAAGCTAATGATAAAGCTTCCTGAATAGCGAAGGCTAAAATCTAGAGCGAATACATCACCAAATCGTGAGAAACAACTCCAGAATCAACAGCGTATCCAAATAGGTCTTGCCGGTGGCACGACAGAGGAAAAATTGAGTTCTTGTTGACAAGAAGTACTTGAGTACCTGCTCACAGATGGCGCTGTTGTGTACACCCCCACCTGTATAGCGATCGCTGGCGTATCCCGACCTTAGATTTCTGTCGGGCAACGGAGTTGACAGCTACATGATCATCGGGTAAGATTAATATTGAAAATTAATTCTTAAACTCAGGTTGCCAAATGTGAACTAAGACTTCATTTGTTATATAAATACATATATATATATATATATATATATATATATATATATATATATATATATATATATATATATACATATATATATATATATATGTATATATATATATATATATATATAGAGAGAGAGAGAGAGAGAGAGAGAGAGAGAGAGAGAGAGAGAGAGAGAAAGTGGTAGGTAGGGAGCGAGAGGTTTTCATATACTGAGTACTATACAAAAACAAATCTATACCGTTTAGAATATATGACAGAAAATATTGCAGACTCGTTACCGAAAGTTAGGTTATTCATCGACGATAAACGAACCCAGCCACACATGAAAATAATAAAGCTTTTATATATACTGTACTGAACAAAAATAATGCTTTAATTGGCCCCATTAACACTACCATTAAAATTATTGAAAGTTTAGAGAAAGATAAAGGTTGCCGAGAACGTAACCACAACTCTGTTTACATTGTGTCAGCTGGACTCGCATACAGTAATTAAAAGTTGATTTCACCGTTGGTATGGAATTTTTCCTTAAATAGGCTATTTATTATGATATTTTGTTAATAAAATGTAAGGTAAACATCGTTTGGTTACATTTATATCAGGTACCATACCTAAGCCTACCAATATACTTGAAAAGACAATAGATTTGATACACTTTGTGGTGCTTGACTCGCAGACTTTGAACAGCTTCGCAGACACAGAAAATTTATTCTTAAAAACTAGCGACCGTATAAATGGGGAGTCGCACAATTCGACATGCATAATTCAGGACCGAGCTGTACTTCCCACCCAAGAGGCCGAAACAGAACACCACATTTATGACACAAAAATAAATTGTGAAAAGTCCGGTAATAAAGCTCTAATACAAAATAACATGGCAGTTAATCGAAACCAGACCCAATCAATTTGTTCCTGTTGTGATAGCTCTTTTTAAAAGTAAGAAGTTGTATTCACCATGTCAGCCCACATTTAAGGACATTTCACTAAAGTGGTTTGAATCTTTCTTTCTAGGTTCTGTGGTAGCAGTAGGGCTGGTGATCCTTCTTTTGATTCACATTATCATTTCTAGGAATTCATTTTCGTCTCTGTACTAATCCTTCGCTCATTTACCAATTTGGCATTTTTATGATGTTCCTTGATTAGGTTTCTTAGTCCTAACATCATACTTGATGCTAAGTTCTAAAACCTACTCTATTATTACATACAGTAAATACACACAGATCATATCTATGGCTGGACGGGATTCCTGTTTGTAGTATTCACTAATGGGACTGGAATAGAATATGGACATTCTATTCAGGCATAGATCTACAAAAATCCTAACTTACTTTACATACACAGGATTTTGTCTTTCAATCACAATTGCCTGTATGCCCTAGAAAATCAAATGTTGATTAAATTTACCTATTTCATGTTATAGGACCTGTGAAAAAAAGGCTTATTATTACATACTAAGCAGACTTAGATATTATTTAGGATCAACTCTGTGGTTTGTGTAGTTTAATCCATCTCTGATAAATCGGAATTCCGTTTAATTGTAAATAAAACTTTATTTTCTTAAAGTGAAATGAATTTCTTTAATTAAAAAAGTCATTATCACACTTTCAATTCGAGTTCCTTCCTCTATACCCCACCATTCTTCTTGCCTTCTATCAACTCGACAAATGAAAAATGAAAATGGTAGTTAGCTTAGACTGGTGGGTTAACCATAAGCACACAATATGGGCTAACTACTCATTTATCTATTTATATTTCATTGGGGATTATAGCACCCAGGATTCCTTTTCATAAAATTGAAATACTGTATCCAAGTATGAGTTATGAGATTGCAAGAAGAATAAATTTCTAAAAATCTAATTTGTAAATATGTTTTTTTCTTTTATCCAAACAAAAACAAAACCTAATGTTTTAAGATATCATTAAACATACATTTATACAAAATTGCAAATCTTAACATTCTTACCTTTTGTATAAAACTATTCACCAAATACTTCGTTTAAAACTTCTCAACCTTACAACAAACATAATAAAATCACTAAATAATGCATACACAATAAAGTACATGAGGGTAACATAAATTATCACACTATTGCACCAATTCCTGTAAGCAAGAAAACTAAGTTGTAGTGACAGTGGCATTACATATATCATATAGGAATCACTATGGCATTAAATACAGAAGCACAATCTTATATCACAACACCCTAAAGAGAAAATAAAAGGTGAGGTAAATTCTCTCAAAAAAATATATTTTGGAGAAGTTATTAGTAATTGCTACTTAGAATGCTAATTATTACATGCTGTGCCAAATATTCACTTATGCTTATAAGCAAATATAGCCCAAGGGGAGAAACCAATTTGCTACAATATTGGTCTTCTCATGGAAACCAGCTGTACCCAGTTTTTCTATATACTAGTTACCTTTTACAGGTCTAGTAGCAAAAAATATACTGGCCTAATCATTTACTCCTGGGATATCACTTACTTCATTAGATAACATATATGTGACCACAACATGCAACTACAAAAATATCTTCAAGTCAGGGCTGTTCCAAATATTTGATAACATAAATGGCTCAGAAAACAACGGCAACAGCATAGACATAATTATTCTTATATCCTCTTCACATATGTAGAGGATAAATTAATACTAGCATGCACTTATAGAATACGGTTATCATTCAAAATACTCAGACCAATGACAGGAGGTAAGCTTATCACTATGCTTAAAAAGGAGGTTTGAGAAAATGAGGTAAGAATATTAAATCAAATGTATACAGAAGATTGAAACAGAAGCCTTTTCAAGATTTAAAAAAAAAATTGTACCTATATTCAGAGATTATTATTTGGTTTACAATAATCCTTCATTGAGAAAATCAAACCTCATTTTCATGAAGGAAATCTTATATGCAACGAAGTCCACTGCTTACAGCTTGCAAATGAAAATAATCAATAGAAATCAAAGATGAAAAAGACAGTATTCAGAAATTTTCGGCATATATTTCAGTTCACAGACAATGAAAAGTTATGGAGCAAAATACAACTTGAGATCCGATATAAAAGATTAAGTAATCTCACAACAAATAAATTAATACTGTATTCTATTATCATTCATAAAAAAGTTATTCAATTTACCAGCAGAGACACTGGTATTGAAATTTATGGTAGAATACCGTATATGACTGCCACTAAAATTTTCTCGGATGAATATTCAGAGTACCGAGACATTAAATATTTGCTGGTAAACTGTACAGACCTTCACAGATTGCTAACAAGAGTTCCTTCATAATCAGTATAAGTTTCTTACCTCCTGACTGAATATTCGCTTCCTTACTTTTTCATATTCCTCTTCTCGCTCCTCAAAGCTCTTGCTCCTCCTTGATTCTGAACTGTATTGTCTATCTAAGGACTAAAAAAGAAAGAATATTGTATAAGAAGGTTACCCTCTACTCAACAATGATAAAATGATAAAACCAATACCAATATTCCCTAACATACCTATATTTAGTGTAAAGCTTTATTTCAGCAATATCTGTAAAGAAAACTGGAAAAGAAAGGCTAAATTTTTTCAGCTGTGGTGCTATTAGAAAATCCAGAAAAAAACATATCCGTAAGTTCTCACAATCAGTCAGTCCTTAGATACAAGGGCACTCAGAGGAAAATGAAAATGGATACTCCAAATAGACAACTATGCTGTAATTGATTCTAACTCAGAGGAGTTAATACAATGCAAAACATATGGTATATGCAAACTATGGAAAGCATTGTAGTGTAGAGGATTCAACATTGCCTAGTTGATTAAAAAAAATCTTTAGTAAAACACAGATGAAAAAATGCAGCATCAAGAATTCTAATGCTATGCTGTATATTGATATAGAATTCCTATAGATTAGTAGACACATAATGGATCTGTTGTGTATGTGTTTAAAGTAAAATATTACTATTAGTTGGACCTTGTAAATGCAAACATTTTGTTTCAGATGCCTGTTTATATGACATTTGAAGCTGGGGATGGATTTCTCTATGAATGGCATTCTTAAGAAGTTTCTACCACATTATAATCTTGGTACTTTAGGCCTGTAATAGTATTTCAAGCTCCTCTAGAAGTAGTATACACTCCTAATACTGTAACCATGCAGGTATTTAAAAGCATGCCTAGAAAAATGGGTGACTTTAAGAGCACATGTTCTTATTTTTATTTGAACTGATAGTCAAATCTAGTTCCTTATATAGATGATAAACTAGACACGAGGTCCTTCCCGAGTGGTTTTCGTCATTTTCATAAGCATTCAATTTTTTATATATTTACAAGCTCTGATGCCAGGAGAGAGTTCACATAATGGTCTGGGGCCAGGAGCTGTACCAACAGTTTATGGGCTGCAGAAAGATAATTTCTTCTTTGTTTTCAGCTCTTATCTATTTCTATATTGGGTTGCTGTTTCCTATCAACCCTTTGAGATCATCCTTTGGAAAAGGGGTAAGGTTTAAACCATTGCCGGAAAAACTACAGATTTCCTCATAAAAGGGATTTTATTAAAATCTTTAAAGGAAAAGGTAATTGAAGATATATCCCTTAAAAAGAGGTCTAGTTGAAACCTTCACTGGATACAGGTATCTCTATAAATATCCCTTGTAAAGAAAGGGACTGCATTTGAAGCATCCCAGGAAAAGGTAGTCAAAAACATTACTTGTGGGTAGTAGGTTGGCTATGGCACCAGCCACCCATTGAGATACTACAGCTAGAGAGTTATTGAGTCCTTTCACTGACCAGACAATACTACATTGGATACTTCTCTCTGGTTACAGCTCATTTTCCTTTTACCTACATGTACATCGAATAGGCTGGCCTATTCTTTACATATTCTCTCCTCATACACCTGACAACACTGAGATTACCAAATAAT
Organism: Palaemon carinicauda; assembly: GCF_036898095.1. Taxonomy (NCBI): domain Eukaryota; kingdom Metazoa; phylum Arthropoda; class Malacostraca; order Decapoda; family Palaemonidae; genus Palaemon; species Palaemon carinicauda. The sequence goes on along the minus strand of NC_090737.1, from coordinate 40,040,257 downwards.
TCTTCCTCGCTTAAAGGGGTTAACTACTGCAATGTAATTGTTCAGTGGCTACTTTTCTCTTGGCAAGGGTAGAAGAGACTCTTCAGCTATGGTAAGCAACTCTTCTAAGAGAAGGACACTCCAAAATCAAACCATAGTTCTCTGGTCTTGGATAGTGCCATAGCCTCTGTATCATGGTCTTTCACTGTCTTGGGGTAGAGTTCTCTTGCTTGAGGGTACACTCTGGCACACTATCCATCTAATTTCTCTTCCTCTTGTCTTTTTTAAAGTTTTTATAATCTATGCATGGAAGATTTATTTAAATGTTGTTACTATTCTTAAAATGTTTGGTTTTAATTGTCAATTACTTCTCTTGTAGTTCCTTATTTCCTTTCCTCACTGGGCTATTTTCTCTGTTGGAGTCCTCGGGCTTATAGCATCCTGCTTCTCCAACTAAGGTTGTAGCTTAGCAAGTAACAATAATAATAATAATGAGATGAAACCTTCCCCAAAGAAGGAAGAGCTAAAAATTTCCCAAAGAACAGTTAAGAATAAAAGACAGGGGTAAAATACCCTCATTCACATGTGAATCAGTGAACCAAGGTTTTCCACATATTGTACCATGAAGTTACCCCTGTGTTGTGGTGTATGGTTGAAATATATGGATATAAAAATTTCACACATCTGTTTTACCAAAGGCATTCCTTCTAAAAGTCTGGATTATATTACTTACTTTAAGGGCTGCTTTTCTGGTCCAACAGAGCTTTGGAACCATACTCTCTACAGGACCTTCACAGTCATTTTATCAATTGAAAGGATAAAATCAATATAGGCATTCCTTCTAAAGGTCTGGATTATATTGCTATAAATTAGAAGGATAAATAAATAAGAGCCTCCTACCTCTAGCTATATCTATTTGGGCTACTGAGATTCCCTTAAGAAGCATAGCCTTACATTAATCAGTGATCACTACTACGAAGCTTGTAAAACATCACAGAATAGATGAAAAAGAGAAAGATTAATTCACTGGATGGTGTTCGACAAACAAAATGTTGAAATGCTTTTAAGAGAGAGATGAAAACATAGCAAAGAAAACCTAGTTGAGTATGAAAATAAAAATCTTATACAATAAATTACCATGTATCATATTAAGTACACTCTGTATATTATGAAATATTATAAAAATAAAAAAGACAGTTACAAAATGAAAAAGTTATGCTAAGTTAGAGATGCACAGTTGGAAAAAAACTGGCAAAAAATGATGTATCAAATAAAACCAAAAGAAAAAATTAGTAAAATAAAATATAATTCAAAACATATTCATTGGACTAAGTTCATAGAACACACGCAATAAAGGCAAACGTAAAATAGGGGATGGATGGGAATGATTAACTGAACATCTGAATTCATTATATAAAAGTTAAAACAAGAAAACAGGTGAAACTTCTCTTACCTATGGTTCAATTTAGCCTTTCTCTTCTCAGTTAAGATAGCTGTCTCTAGCAATAATGGAAGAATTAAAGCTTATACAGAACCACAAAGGGTTCAGTAAAAACATAGATTTTACACTAAAGCTCATGTAAATATCAATACTGTACTGTATATTCACTTAGATACTAGAAAACATAGGTTAGTCAGCAGACAACTCAATCTTCTGAAGAAAGATACCGTAGTCATTGACATTTTTCACTTATTGAACAGCAACCTGTTACATATGCATAATACAGAGGAGAAATTGATACTAGATAACAGATACTATATTGTCGATTTAAATCATATAAGTTCTTTTCATGATATTAAGTAAATCTGAAAGTATTTATCATTAAAAGTGGTTGGATACTAAATACCCAGCCAATACCTGAGTGTTCTACAACATTACAGAACACGTGTTGGACTTTACAAACCTAGAAATACACCAGGAGAAGAGGTCGAAGACAATACACTCAAATTTGGTTAGGATAATTTCAGCAAAATGCTATATGAACATACTACATAAGAAGGGCACACACTACCACTAACATTGGAACTCTGAGCCTAAAAACTTGTAAGATAACCAATACTCAGGGAAATTCCTTTACAATACTATGTTCTATCAAATTACGGAGCCAGTTGTGGTCTACCCAAGGACAAAAAGACACTGATAAATTTACAACTTTGTAGTACTGTATACCTTCCCACCTACTATGTTCTTGTAATTTCCTTTGGAAATCGAAAAACTGTTAACAGATTGTCTCATCTGAAGGCGACAGCCAAATTGGTTGTTTTGTTTTTATTTTTTTAAATCTTATTACCTGCTGTACACATACCACAATTATTTTTATTTCAAGTTCATTGGTAGATTACTAAATAATAATAATAATAATAATAATAATAATAATAATAATAATAATAATAATAATAAAAATAATAATAATAATAATAATAATAATAATAACAATAATAACAATAATAATAATAATAATAATTAATAATAATTATTATAATAGATCAAGCCATGGATTTATCTCTTACAATGAATTTTTTTTTTCTTTTTGTCAAATCAACATGCACTCCATTTTTTCATTGTTATTAGTTGTACTTTTCAAAATATTTCTTTTATGATACAATAACTCCATTTGCAATCTTGTTATTTTTAATCTTTTATTTATATCCTTTATCATTAATTTTTCCTTACTGGGTTCCTTTCCCTTTGGCCACAGGTTCTTATTAGTACCTGCCCACAGGGGATATATATTGACAAAAGACGATTAATGTATGCCCATCGGTGACATGAGAAACTAATGGCAATAGTTATGCCAAGTTTCTTTTTATTATGCCTGAATGATACAAAAACCATAAACTAAAAACTGAGGTTTATATAATTTACATCTAACATTTAAAGTAATCATATTCATTATAACTATCAAATGGCATCCTTTTTTTCTTTATTTTCAAAATACAGTCGGAAATATGACATATGTTTTTGTTTATAGGTACACCACAGACATCTCCGTAAATTTAATAGACTGTAGGCAAATAATTTTAGGTAAGGAAACTTACATGGCTGCCTTTTGACCACACACTACAATTAAAGGAAGTGCAAAATATTTCTATTTTGACGTTTGTGGGAACAAAAGACATTGAGCTCAACAGAAAAAATCTATGAATTGATTGCTATTATAACAATTCTCAACATGTTTTAATTAAATGTTCATTTTCATGTAAGCAAGAAAAAATTATAGTAAAATCTTAAACACATTAAAAACTTGCAACAAAACTTTCTTTACTTGGTATTTGACTCTTGACTCCCATAACCATTTGGGTCCCTTATATAATTTTTTTACCATATTAGTGGGCCAGATGATTCTTAATACTAGCATTTAGATGCTATATCTTAGTAAACAATAGTCTAAAATAGAAAGAAGACATCTCTTCAGAATGATTATCATAATGTTAAAAAATAGAAGGAAGACATGATGGAGATACAATCATATTTGAAAATAAAACTGTCTAAAATTACAAGTATTTCTGGATGCAATGAACTGAATTTTTTCATACTTCATTACTCTGTGACTTTTGAAATGTTAAAGACATATTTAACATATAATACTTTGCTAACCAGGATAATCTGGAGAACAGAGTGAAGAAGATAATGAATATGTAACAATTTTCTGCGGTTCTTCAAAACCTTAAACATATCTTATAAGCACACGAATGGAGAAGATATTCATGAACATGCAAAAAGTTTTCCAATATAAAATAAGAAAAAAAATAAATAAAATCATAAAGCAACCTTTCATTTCAAACCCATAAACTGTCCCCAACTTACAATCTTCTCAACTTTTGTCCATACACGCTAATGCTATGACTCTCGGTCTCGCACCAGTTATCATTGTTACTATGCATATATACCTTATGTTAATGAATTCATAAGAGAAACCCTCTGTATGTCAAGAAAGACTAAACAGATGAGATCTCCATTAGTGTGGAGAAGGAAAGCATATTAATGAGATCGCACAAGAATAAACATTATCCATTCTACAATCTAGACTCAACTATAAGAAAATGCATGTATATGCGAAGCAGCCTTACAGTGATATCTAAGAAGTAAAAAAAAAGAAACTTTCAAGGTCCAATTTATGAGAAGTGGAAATACAGTATTGATGGCTTGAATGGTGAACTAGAATAAAATATGCCTTACTCTTGAGTCCTCTGACTCAAGGCCATGAATACGCATAAGTACAGTAAAAGTTGTGATTATTATAATTGTTATCATAAACTGTTATTACTATTATTATAAAGTTATTTAAAAAGAACACTAAGTCCAACTGCAAAACTCTCATAGGACTCATACAAAGTATTTGTTCTTGAATAAGAAATTGGAATGGAATGAGGTAAAGTCAGAGAAGCAGAACTGGTCAGCAAAAATAGAGGAAAGATAATGGATGATGGGTAAGAGGCAGAAAGCCGCGCCATTAGAATCAAAGCAACACTGCAAAGAAGTTACATTAAGTGTGCCTTGCAATTTTCACTGGATGCGGTAACCTTTAGTAGGGTGTAAGACCATACCAGTACTGAGTGTATGGGTAAGTAATAAAAGACATTTACAAAGAAAAAGGGAACACTGATAGGTAACTGATGGATACTGAACTTCCAAATGTGGAATAACAAACCATAAATCTCATCTCAATATTTCCTACAGAAGATTTAAAACATGACATCCTGAAACTAAACATATGAAACACTAGGGATATTTCCAAAACTGGAATACAATTGGTCAATAACAGTCAAAGGAAGAAAAAAGTAGCACAATAATTAGAAGTGAATTCATTCTGACAGTCCAGTATTTGAAAAATACTAAGACATTTGAATGATTGAAACATTGCATATGTTTAAAGTAAAAAAAAAGGCAATGGCTAAAACTCTAATAGGTAATGATTCAGTACTGTAAGCTAAGCTGACCTGCTCTACAAAACTAAGGTGACACTTCTATAACGAAGATAAAATACATTTGCTGTATCACTACAGTATTACCATGATGTCAACAATTACTCAAGGATTAAACTAAGATGAAGTAATAAAGGGTAATTGATGAATTACAGTAGTCAAAAGATACAGTTGTAGTCAACAGATACAGTTAAGTTTTTTCAGAATGTAAAAACTGTACAAACATACCAAATATTAGCTAAAGTGAACGATCCAATGGCAAGGTGAATATCAGGGACTGTTCACATTTGCAGATAACCAAAGATAGTTTTCTGCAAATCTGAACACTGGAGATGCAAAGATAAGTAAAATAAGGAGTAACTGGCAGGAATAGGAAACACCATAAACCTATATTTTTCTTAACATTTGTTTTAATAACTTTTTAATTTAACATCTCAGCTTAATATCTACTGATATAAACATCCAGATACTTGACCTTTCATAAAAAATAATTCTTTACTGTTATGGATGGCATTTCTTTACCATAGTACTGTACTAAAAAGTTAATCTAAATTCAAATTTGACATACATGAATTCACTTTAGCTAACCAGATTGAAATTCAAGAATTAAAAGAACATAACACTTCAGTTGGATACAGGATATTTCTGAATTGCTCTTATTATAACACACCAAAAAATTTAAAAGCTAAGAACAATGCAAAAAAACTATGTCAACTTGATATACTAATCTTTCTAATCGTGAAATTAAAGCAAGAAAAAATCAAAGCATATAAGAACACAAGATCTGAAAAACCTAACCTTATAATTTGAACCATCATCAAAGGATGACGAATCTCTCTTTAGGATGGATCTCTTGGGTTCATCAGGCACTAGAAGATCATCACGGCAGTGTTCTCGAAAACGCGTTTCAGGAAGGCGGGTGTTCCGAGTCTTATTAACAATAACAGCAGTGCCTTGTTGATCTACATTATGCTCTAGCCCAAAAAAAGCTGCACAACGATGGACAAGCATTCGTTGATAGGACGACATTGGAGGAAACTTATGATGTGTACGTCTGATGGGGAAAAAAGTAGAAAAAATTATAAAGCTATGAACTTCTACAATCATGTAAATCTTTACAAATAACTGGAAGCTTCAACAGCATAAACTGCAATAAAAATGGATACCAACTCTGGTTTGAAACATGACTAAAAATTAATGTTTTCTTCTTACAATTACAAAAAATATAAAAAGTCAAAACACAATACAGTAAACCTTTTTCATTAGGGTGCTAAGTGTAACACCTTACTTAAACATACCTTCCAAGACATTCAGTAGACCTTTTTTTTTTGTTCCTCAACATTATATACATTAAATGTTTTTGCAGTATCTTTATGGATAGGCAATTCTAGTTGTACTGAAACATCTCTCCAGAATATATATCCCAGGCATGCATAATCCATTCATTGAGAAATGACAAACAACCCTCAATTTACAGTGTGCTAAAATAACCTATGTTAAAGTGTAAGGTATTGATGTGGGTATTCAGTAATAAGAATACAATCAGACCTTACAATTCATGGGTTTCATACTAGAGTGCAGTGCCTCACTAAAGTATCCACAAGAAAGGCCTGGAATTCCATAAAGCAACATTTATGGGTACGGTTATCATTCAAAATTATTCAACTCCAAATACATAACAGGCCTTGGAAGAAGAGACAAAAAGCCAATGGGTTGAAAATTCCGTTTTATAACAGTATCAGTTTCAACTTGCTCTCTCCTATTACATAACTTAGTAATTGTGAATGCTCCTTAACTGAAAAGACAAAAAAGTATTGAGCTATATAAAACAAAATACAACACATCATACTTAGTTATAGGTAGTAGGTTGGCCAAGGTACCGACCGCCCGTTGAGATACTACCGCTAGAGAGTTATGGGGTCCTTTGACAAGCAAGCCAGTACTACATAGGACACTTCTTCTGGTTACGGTTCTTTCCCTTTGCCTACACAGACACCGAATAGTCTTGCCTATTCTTTACAGATTCTCCTCTGTCCTCATACACCTGACAACACTCAGATTGCCAAACAATTCTTCTTCACCCAAGGGGTTAACTGCTGCACTGTAATTGTTCAGTGGCTACTTTCCTCTTGGTAAGGGTAGAAGAGACTCTACAGCTATGGTAAGCAGCTCTTCTAGGAGAAGGACACTCCAAAATCAAACCATTGTTCTCTAGTCTTGGGTAGTGCCATAGCCTCTGTACCATGGTCTTCCACTGTCCTGGGTTAGAGTTCTCTTGCTTAAGAGTAAACTCGGGCACACTGTTCTATCTAGTTTCTCTTCCTCTTGTTTTGTTGAAGTTTTTATAGTTTATATAGGAAATATTTATTTTAATGTTGTTACTATTCTTAGAATATTTTATTTTTCCTTATTTCCTTTCCTCATTGGGCTATTTTCCCTGTTGGGCCCCTGGGCTTATAGCATCCTGCTTTTCCAACTAGGGTTGTAGCTTAGCATTTAATAATAATAATAATAATAATAATAATAATAATAATAATAATAATATACAATAGGGGAAAGTGGGCTGAAACTCATACTGATAAATAAATGAAATTTCAAGCCCTTAAGCAGTAATAGCTTATTGCCTTTTGTATTTTATGTTATATATATTTAAATACTTTCCTGTATTTGGTGTTACATACCCATAACACAGCAAATGGTAAGGTCTCATTCTAATGGATTTGCATTGGATAAGAAGTTTCCCTACATTACACATTTTTTCTTACAAACACACACACACAATATACTGTATTACTTTTACTCACTGCAACAAAGCTAGTTGCAACAATTTCTACACATAGCTCCAAATGACCTTACAGGAAATGCCCAGTCCTCTTAAGATAACTCAGTTGCCATCTCTTCTTCTGTGTCCACAAAGAAGCATGGGTATATGAGAAAAATGAAGGGAAACCTATATAATCAATGGGTTTTTATATAAGAAAATGTGCTTTGTGATTTAAAAATACAGTAGTGACCCATCACACTTGGGTATTACATTTCAAGCTAGCATCACTGATGAAAAAAATCTATGATGATAGCAAACACCTATGACCTCTACATTTTATGTATTTGGAAAAAACCTGCACGTATACATTAAAAATAGAGAAAATATGGACTTGGGGTTGGTTCCAAGACTAGATTCACTGGCAATGAATTTGGATGCCTTCATCCCATATCCCAGAGGTTCCTTTGTCTACAGTTTCAGAACTGAGGCAAATTCTGCATAGGTGCTGGATATATGAGAGACAGTGACAAAGGGATGATTCTCTAGGGACACTGTGAACAGGATATATAACAGGACAAGGACTGGCAATTTATCTACTTTTTCCCCATGGTTTACCACTGATACATGAATCTGTGCAAAATGCGGAATGACTGCATTTTTGCCATCACAACACTATCAATCGTATATTGTTTGAATCACTATATATGAAGGTGGACAAAATATGTAAAAGACACAGAAATGAGAAAAAAAGATTTGATCAGAAGTTTACCCATCCAGAGGGTACTAAAGACCAAGTACTGTATATTGAAGCTGTATTTGTAAGAAGTCCACAGATGGTCTCAGGTAAATAAAATAGTAATCAGTATTCCCACAGACACAAAGTTAGATTGCCAGGCACTCACCAGTAATGTAAGATACAAAGACAGATACTATGGAAAAGTTGTGCCTCTAAAGCATCAAAGTCAAGATGAATTATATGAGAAAGAAGGCAAAGAAATGTACTACTACCCTGCAATAGCTCACATATTGCCATGCAATTAGTTAAAATATTAAAATATCTAGGTATTTACGAGTAGCATCACATAGATGGAATCTTTTGAAGTAAGGTAGGTTCCTAAAGTAGCCCTCAAAGAATGGTATTGACTATCAAAGGTTTTATTTAAAGGAAAATGAAGAGGAAAGAACCAAAACTTTGATTATCAATTTTCAGTTGGAAGAAATCCTCAGGAAAAATGTCCACACAAGAACGGACTATCACCAGGAGATCATGTTCTTCTGATAGAAGAACAGTGAAATTCTTAATTCCACTGAAGATATGTACCAAGGATAAAAGAAGGGATATAACAATTTTGGGTCCCAAACCAAGAGCAATAAACTTTATGAAGGCCTCTAATTCCTTAAATGCACTCACTCAAGCAATGAATAATTGGAGTTTTACACGTCCAAACAGTATAGCACTCCTATTATTTCAAAGAATCTCCCCTGATGTTCATATTGCTTTTTCTCCCGCTCACTTTAATCTACATTTACCCATAAAATTTTTCAAAATTTAAAAATACAATTGCTCTAAAGACAAACTATACAATTTGACCAATAGACCAATTGAAAATCCAAAATGGCAGCTATTTATCAAGATGACCGCTAAATTAGCCACCCAAATTTCATGTTTTACTTATTTCTTTGTGAATAACAATTTCAATTATGCACAATGGATCCCAGTTCACCTTAAGAGATATGATGTCGCTTGATTGATAACATCCAGATGTGGAGAAGGAGTTTTACAGTACAAAGGGACTTCATAATTCACAGGTCTAGAAGAGAAGTCTCTGCCATAGCAATCGATCAGGCACATGAGCAAAATAACGCAGTGATCAAAGGTGATGGAGGAACAATTAGGTTGACAGTGGATGGTCGCTAGACTGGAAGTTAGTGGTCTAGTAGCTATATACAAGGCCATATCTGGTATAAAAGGCACCACCTACGGCAGCAGACACCATATAAAGACACTGAGTACCAAGAATATTTCTTTGTAAAGGTGAAATCCCTCTCTGCAGTGATGCAGGAGATGAGCAACCCATTTCAAGAGGAATCAGATGACCTGCTGGTGCTAGACACAAAGAACATTGAAGATTCAACTCTAGCTGAAATAGTAGCTACACATCCTCGGCAGGGCACAGAGCAGTTCAAACCATTCATAGAAGGGCTTGAGGATGAAGGTAACTGTCCTTTCTATCATCCAACCAAGAAAAGCCCCATCTCTTTCTTCACACGAGAACAGGTTGAGATCATTTCTAATGAGACAGTTTTCAAAGACAACTGTCAGTTCTTCTCACAATTGTTCATCTGCTGCCAAAACAGGCAGTGCGTCTTGAAATAATTATTCAAGTATGAGAATCAGTCACACCCTGCATTTCCCACTGACAGTGGCAAGTTTCATACCTGTCAAAAATTACAGATAGCCACTACACTACCAGGCCGATGACCAGCTACTCAAACTATATACAAGATTTGTCACCATTGGATATACATGCTCACTTTATAATAACCTACATTTCCATGTTTATTTGTTTTACTGCCTATTACAGAATCAATTTTTAAAAAGTTTGCTTTATTCTCTATTGTATTACACTCTAAACAACCAAAATATTTTTATCCACTCATTGTGAAGTAATTAGAGTATTTTTTTTTAAACTTGTTTTACAGAATTTTCTATAAACAATAGTAGAATATTGTGATTTTATTTGTGAATTAAACTTACTATATTTATTGAAGTGACTATGTTATTCTGTAATAATTCCACGATAAAAAAGTATGAAACTCCTCGTTAGTAATAATCAACTTTATGTTATACAGAAATGTAATGAAAATATCTATTTCTTTCATTTGATACAAGAAGTATTCTATAGTATAATTATAATGTATGGTAAAGCACTGAGATTTTATGTGTAAAACAATCTTTATATTCATTGAAGTGACTGTTATTCGGTAATAATTCTAGGATAAATAGACGTTGAAAGGTGTAAAACTAATAGTCAGTAGTACTGGACTTTGTTATGCAGAAATATAATGAAAATATCCATTTGTTTCCTTTAACACAAGAAGTATTCTATAATGTATAATTTATAAGGTATACAATTAACAAAAAACTGATGACAAAAGAAACATATTTCTGCCCAAAAGAGAGAGAGAGAGAGAGAGAGAGAGAGAGAGAGAGAGAGAGAGAGAGAGAGAGAGAGAGAGAGAGAGAGAGAGAGAGACGTAATATAAATGTAGTTCTTTAGAAACAAAGTTTGTTTGTTCTTCTGTCATTCCATCTTGTGTGTGACTGTCAATATGAACTGGATAATTCCTGTTTTTGGTATTTTCACGGGCTTGGAAATAGAGACTGCACATGTAAGAACATGATGAATATTGTGTAGAATGGCAATAAATGAAAATAATGACAGTAGGCTAACTTTTACTCGAGAAAAAAATAAACAATAAAAATATGAAATACATAAGACATGATGATATCATTTTGTAGAAATGATAGTTGTGAAAAAAAGGAATAAATTAAAAAAAAGACAAATCTCATCGTGTGTCAACAACTTGCATTACTGGTAAAACGTTTTGATGTCTTGTGGGTTGGACTCGTGGGAGTATGAGGTGGAGAATCGATGATGTTTGAAGAGCTACTTGGTAATCTTTATGTGATTTGAACACATATGGCAAAATAGAAATACACTGAAATAGATCTTACATAATCATAAATAAAAACTAGAATTGCAAGTGTTTCAGTTGGTGGTGGGGTGAGATGTAATGATTCCTACGTCTCTATGCTGGGGGTGTCAGGGGGGTTGAGTAATAATCAGGTAGGGAATTGTGCCATTGGCTAGATAGAGTGGTGTTATTCTTTAATGAGACATAAAAACAGATTAAAATAGCTCTTACACAATCAGAAATAAAGGCTAGAATCCCAAACACTATGTTGGTTGGCAGAAGAAAAAAGGAGGGTGATCCGACATATCAGGGAAAAAGAGGAGATTTTTCAGTGAAAATTCCTGAGAGTGAACTGTGTGATATACGACCATGTATTATACTCTTTTGTAGGATATGCAAGTAATTTTAACCTCCTTATGGTTTATATTTGTAGCTTAGCTTATAATAATAATAATAATAATAATAATAATAATAATAATAATAATAATAATAATAATAATAATAATAATAATAATGACGTATACAGAAGTCACCCTTTTTATCACCTGACATGTTTTCGACGTATAACGATATCTTCGTAGCGAAGGGGCTAGTTGAAATTATTCAAGTGCAAGTGAACATTCCAGTCAGAGAACCATAGGCAGATGCAATCATTATTGATGGATTAGCATTTATCAATACTTTTTCAACTCCATGTACTCCAGAAATTTTATAACTATGCAAAAAAGGGCATACTGTAATCCCAAAAGTGGAATACTATGGTGCCAGGAACAAGCAAGTGAATGTAGTCTTTAATGTATACAAGAAGTCAAGTCTAAAATCTGAGACGAGGTAAAAAAAAAAGGTGCCATGAATAAGTAAGACACCAGGTAATTGGTGAAGCTTTTTTCATGATGCAAGTAACAAGACTGAGCTGTTTCACTTCCTTGCGGAGATGTGTGAAGAGGACTCCACAAGCACAGTCATAGTCACAAAAGATACCATTAACAACACAAGAAAGTTTCTAAATGCAGTGTCCCCATGCTGTCATGAGGAAGCTAAGACTAAAATATTTGTACACGCCATGGATAGGTCAATGACAGAGATGTGTTTAGTAATAGCAATATATGTGCTGCCATTCTTAGAGTAAATAGGTCTTGAGACAATGTGGGTTGCCTTTGGTCAAGATGCCATGATTTGATGGATACCAGTTCATGAGGCAGTTTCTGCAATAGGCCTTGAGATGTGATGTTATGTTTACCTTCCATGGGAAAGGGAAAAATTCTGCATGGTAGACTTGGAATGTATTTTGGTGATGTTTCTGAAACATTCACTAAACTTAGCCAGCATACAATGTTGATTTGTGATTTTGATCTGCAGAGGCTGGAGAGAATCATTGTTATCATGTATCACAGATCAAGGGCAGCTGCTAGTGTGGATGAAGCAAGGCTAGATATCTTTGCCTGCATGCAGACATACAGCTCAATTTCACCAACACAGGTAGCCTTCAGAGAACATACAGAGCATATGGCTTATCAAGCAGGGATCATCTGGGGCCAAGCAACCATCTCCAAGGCAGACACGAATAGTTACACTGGATAAGGGTGGATACAGAAAGGAGGGGGACAGTATATACAGTATGTTGACCAACACTAACTCCTATTGCAGTGAGCTGTCAGGAAATGACAGAGTGTTCCTGTAAAAAAAGGTTGCAAAGGAGGATGCAAGTGCTTAAAGCCAGCACTCCTCTGCACATCATTCTGCAGCTGCGTATGTGAGCAGTAGTAGCTGGACGACCAATGGCATGGTTTGAACATTGGTGTGCAAAGCTTACAAAATGAAAAATGGATAACTTTGTCATTTTGCTTTATAGACATTAACATCTATAGTCAAACCATTCGGTGGTGGCCGCTGAAAAGAGCTCTTTGCCAGAACTTATCGTTTCCGAACGTAAACACTTAGTTCATTTTTCCTCGAAGGAAGCTTTCTTTAAAGACAAGTCGAAAACCTTTGAAAACAACAATAAAGGCAGATTAAGAGATTAACAGTAATACAGGGATAAGCATCCTATTTTCAACTTTACAACTGAACTTGATGGGATAAGATCACCTTAAATATATATATATATATATATATATATATATATATATATATATATATATATATATATATATGTATATGTATATGTATATGTATATGTATATGTATATATATATATATATATATATATATATATATATATATATATATATATGTATATGTATATGTATATGTATATATATATATATATATATATATATATATATCTTTCCATAGAGATTCTTTCCATCCATTGAATGCAATGTTTTCTCCACCTACCACCAGTATTTTTTTTTCAAAGGTGGGGTTTTTCTTTCGTGCATATAAGTTTAATACTTCTCCTTAAACATATTTGTTGAAGTTGTTGAGAGCAGGATGATTGTTCTTTCTTGAAATTTAGGTTTTTCACATTCTTCTTGTGTGATCATTCGACGAACTATTATTTAAGTATCATTAGTGGCTTCAAACGTGTGGATACATGCGTTAGTTACATCAGTAAAAGGGCCGCTGTTCATCTTCATTGTGAAACACTTGTACACACTGTATACTGTTTCCACGAGTTGGTTAAGTTTCCAATCATTAAAATTTAATAGCTTATGCAGTCTTAAGCACTCTATCTTATACTCAAAGATGAACCATTCTGGGGATTAAATATAGCTCACTGATCTTTGCTCGATAAATTTAACCTTGTGACCTTTAAGATTTCAAACTCACCATATTGCCAGAATCTTATTACAACAATAGGATAAAACTGGCAAATAACCTGGGATTATAATTAAAAAAAAAAAAAAAAAAAAACTTTGGTTCCAAATATCATAATAGAAATGAAACCTTACCTTATGAAATATACATATGTTCGACAAGAAATATATATGTTCGGCAAGAATAACGAGAGAGAGAGAGAGAGAGAGAGAGAGAGAGAGAGAGACTCTAGATCTAACTTATGGTTAATCGTAAGCACCTCTGGTTAATCCTGTGAGATTAGTCAAAAAGGAAGGACATCTGTCATAAAGCGGCTACGCTTTATCAGTTTCACTCAGTTTGGGTGGATCGTGTCTAAGTACTGTGTTCTTTTTTCCTTAAATTGGTTGAATTATTTTGACACGAGTACGCTATACAGTGGGTCAGAAATCGTCTCAGCGGCCACGACAGATTGGTTTTACTATAGTTCAGTAGAAATGAAAACATATACAGTTAACTCCCCGTAAACATGAGGGTTATGTTCCTGGAGAGGTTGTAACAGAAATCGTGTTACGGAACATAATTTCTCCATAAAAAATAACAGTAATATGTTATTTTCATTAGTAAAATAAATTTTTGAATATACTTACCCGATAATCATGTAGCTGTCAACTCCGTTGCCCGACAGAATTCTACGGGAGGGATACGCCAGCTATCACCATACTAGAAGGGGGTGTACTCACCAGCGCCACCTGTGGCCAGGTACTGCAGTACTTCTTGTTGACACCACCTCACTTTTTCCTCGGTCCACTGGTTCTCTATGGGGAGGAAGGGTGGGTCAATTAAATCATGATTATCGGGTAAGTATATTCAAAAATTTATTTTACTAATGAAAATAACATTTTTCAATATTAAACTTACCCGATAATCATGTAGCTGATTCACACCCAGGGGGGTGGGTGAAAACCAGTGTACATGACTAAAGGATAGCTAAGTATCCCGTATTTCATATAATCAGTTATTTCAGAATAACAATGAAATAATAAGTACCTGGTAAGGAAGTCGACTTGAATCGTTACTCTGCCTTTATTAAGTTCGTCTTCCTTACTGAGCGCAGCGTTCCTCTTAGGAGGCTGAATCAACTCAAAGGTGCTAAAGTATACAGGGCTGCAACCCATACTAAAGGACCTCTACACAACCTCTAACCCAGGCGCTTCTCAAGAATGAATTGACCACCCGCCAAATCAAAAAGGATGCGGAAGGCTTCTTAGCCTACCGTAACAACCCAAAAAACAACAATAAAAGCATTCAAGAGAAAGGTTAAAAAGGTTATGGGATTAAGGGAATGTAGTGGCTGAGCCCTCACCTACTACTGCACTCGCTGCTACGAATGGTCCCAGGGTGTAGCAGTTCTCGTAAAGAGACTGGACATCTTTAAGATAAAATGATGCAAACACTGACTTGCTCCTCCAATAAGTTGCATCCATAATGCTCTGCAGAGAACGGTTCTTATTAAAGGCCATCGAAGTGGCTACGGCTCTCACTTCGTGGGTCCTTACCTTCAGCAAAGCAAGGTCTTCATCCTTCATGTGAGAATGGGCTTCTCTAATCAGAAGCCTTATATAATACGAAACTCCGTTTTTGGACATGGGCATCGAAGGTTTCTTGATTGCACACCATAAGGCTTCTGACTGTCCTCGTATAGGTTTTGACCTATTAAGATAATATTTCAGAGCTCTGACAGGGCAAAGAACTCTTTCTAGCTCGTTACCTACCATGTTGGAAAGGCTAGGAATTTCAAACGATCTAGGCCAAGGACGTGAAGGAAGTTCATTCTTAGCTAAAAATCCGAGCTGTAAAGAACATGTTGCGGATTCGGATGTGAACCCAATGTTCTTGCTGAAGGCATGAACCTCACTGACTCTTTTAGCTGTTGCAAGGCAGACGAGGAAAAGAGTCTTGAGGGTAAGGTCCTTGAAGGAAGCTGACTGGAGAGGTTCGAACCTAGGAGACATAAGGAACCTTAAGACTACGTCTAGATTCCAGCCTGGAGTGGGTAAACGACGTTCTTTAGAAGTCTCAAAAGACTTAAGGATGTCTTGAAGGTCCTTGTTGGAAGAAAGGTCCAAACCTCTGTGGCGGAGAACTGAAGTCAACATACTTCTGTACCCTTTAATCGTAGGAACCGAAAGGGATCTCTCATTCCTTAGATGTAATAGGAAGTCAGCTATTTGGGTTACAGAGGTATTGGTAGAGGAAACTGCATTGGCTCTACACCAGCTTCGGAAGACTTCCCACTTGGATTGGTAGACTCTACGAGTGGATACCCTCCTTGCTCTGGCAATCGCACTGGCTGCCTCCTTCGAAAAGCCTCTAGCTCTAGCGAATCTTTCGACAGTCTGAAGGCAGTCAGACGAAGAGCGTGGAGGTTTGGGTGCACCTTGTCTACGTGAGGTTGACGTAGAAGGTCCACTCTTAGAGGGAGAGTCCTGGGGACGTCGACCAGCCATTGTAGTACCTCTGTGAACCATTCTCTTGCAGGCCAAAGGGGAGCAACCAGCGTCAGCCGTGTCCCTTCGTGCGAGACGAACTTCTGAATGACTCTGTTGATGATCTTGAACGGTGGGAATGCGTAAAGGTCGAGATGGGACCAATTCAGCAGAAAAGCATCCACATGAACTGCTGCTGGGTCTGGAACTGGGGAACAGTACAAAGGAAGCCTCTTGGTCATGGAGGTGGCAAACAGATCTATCGTAGGCTGACCCCACAAGGTCCAAAGTCTGCTGCACACGCTCTTGTGAAGGGTCCATTCCGTGGGGATGACTTGATCTTTTCTGCTTAGGCGATCTGCTGAAACGTTCATGTTGCCCTGAATGAACCTCGTTACTAGAGTGAGGTTTAGACTTCTTGACCAAATGAGGAGGTCCCTTGCTACCTCGTACAGGTTCCTCGAATGGGTCCCTCCCTGCTTGGAGATGTAAGCCAAGGCTGTGGTGTTGTCGGAGTTCACCTCCACCACCTTGCCTAGCAGGAGGGACTTGAAGTTCATAAGGGCCAAATGAACTGCCAGTAGCTCCTTGCAGTTGATGTGGAGCGTTTCCTGTTCCCTGTTCCACGTTCCCGAGCATTCCTGTCCGTTCAAGGTCGCGCCCCAGCCCGAGTCTGATGCATCCGAGAAGAGATGAAGATTGGGGGTCTGAATCGCTAACGATAGGCCCTCCTTGAGAAGGAGGTTGGTCTTCCACCACAAGAGAGTGGTCTTCATCTCTTTGGTGACAGGGATAGAGACTGCTTCGAGCGTCAAATCCTTGTCCCAATGAGCTGCTAGATGGAATTGGAGAGGGCGGAGGTGGAGTCTCCCTAACTCGACGAACAGGGCTAACGATGACAGGGTCCCTGTGAGACTCATCCACTGTCTCACCGAGCAACTGTTCCTCTTCAGCATGCTCAGGATGCAATCTAGGGCTTGGCTTATCCTTGGGGCCGATGGAAAAGCCCGAAAATCCTGACTCCGAATCTCCATTCCCAGGTAAACTATGGATTGGGAGGGAATGAGCTGGGACTTTTCTAAGTTGACTAACAGACCCAGTTCCTTGATCAAGTCCAAAGTCCAGTTGAGACTCTCCAGACAGCGACGACACGTGGAGGCTCTCAACAGCCAGTCGTCTAAGTAAAGGGAGGCTCTGATGTCCGATAAGTGGAGGAATTTTGCAACATTCCTCATCAGATGCGTAAACACCATAGGAGCTGTGCTTAGGCCAAAACACAGGGCTTGGAATTGGTACACAACCTTTCCAAAAACGAATCTCAGGAAAGGTTGGGAGTCTGGATGAATAGGAACGTGAAAGTAAGCGTCTTTCAGATCCAACGAGACCATCCAGTCCTCCTGCCTGACCGCTGCTAGGACCGACTTCGTCGTCTCCATAGTGAACGTCTGCTTGGTGACATAAGCATTGAGCGCGCTGACGTCCAGCACCGGTCTCCAACCTCCTGTCTTCTTGGCCACCAGAAAGAGACGGTTGTAGAAGCCCGGGGATTGATGGTCCCGGACTATAACCACTGCCTTCTTCTGTAACAGGAGCGACACCTCCTGGTGCAACGCTAGCCTCTTGTCCTTTTCCTTGTAGTTGGGAGAGAGGTTGATGGGAGAAGTGGTCATAGGGGGATTGCGGCAGAATGGTATCCTGTAACCCTCCCTTAGCCACCTGACAGACTGGGCGTCTGCACCTCTCTTTTCCCAAGCTTGCCAGAAGGTCTTGAGTCTGGCTCCTACTGCTGTCTGGAGAAGAGGAGAGTCAGTGTTTGCCTTTTGAAGTCTTGGGACCTTTCCTAGACTTGCTCCTGGAAGAGTCTGGACGGGAGCTTCCTCAGCTGGGAGCTCTGCCACGAAAGGGCGGAATAAACCTTGTAGCAGGAGTATCAGCCACTGGGGTGCGGTAAGCCCTGGGAACTGAGGGAGCAACCTTAGTCTTACGAGCTGAAGAGGCCACAAGATCATGAGTGTCCTTCTGAATCAGGGCCGCAGACAAATCCTTGATAAGCTCTCCGGGAAACAAGAACTTAGAAAGCGGAGCAAAAAGGAGTTGAGACCTTTGACAAGGTGTGATGCTGGAAGAAAGAAAGGTGCAAAGTTGCTCCCTTTTCTTAAGAACTCCTGACACAAACATTGAAGCAAGCTCGCCAGACCCATCCCGAATTGCTTTATCCATGCAGGACATTAAAAGCATGGCCGAGTCCTTGTCCGCAGGGGAGGTCTTCTTGCTCAGGGCCCCCAGGCACCAGTCTAGAAAATTGAACATCTCAAAGGCACGAAATACACCCTTTAGGAAGCGGTCTAAATCGGAGAAGGTCCAGCAAACCTTAGAGCGCCTCATTGCTGATCTACGAGGAGAGTCGACCAAACTTGAGAAGTCAGCCTGGGCAGAGGCAGGGACCCCCAAGCCTGGTTCCTCTCCTGTGGCATACCATACGCCCGCCTTAGAAGTGAGCTTAGTAGGTGGGAACATAAAGGAAGTCTTCCCTAGTTGCTGTTTAGACTGCAACCACTCCCCTAATATTCTTAAAGCTCTCTTAGAGGACCTAGCAAAGACGAGCTTAGTATAAGTTGACTTAACAGGTTGCATGCCCAGCGAAAACTCAGATGGAGGAGAGCGGGGGGTAGCAGAAACAAAATGGTCCGGGTATACCTCTCTGAAAAGAGCCAGGACCTTACGAAAGTCAATGGGTAGAGGAGAAGACTTGGGTTCTTCCACGTCTGATGAGGGATCCAGGTGCGCAGCTTCCTCCTCAGAAACCTCATCACCAGAGTGTAGCGAAGTGAGAGGTAATGTAACAGTGGTATGCTGAACAGCAGAATCTGAACAAGCGGGTGCATAAACGCTTGTGGTTTCATCCTCAAGTCTCTGTTGCTGAGGTAAAACCTGAGGTTCAGGCTGCAAAGACTGGTCAAGAAGAGTAGAGGAAGGTAGGCGCATGGGTTGAGGTGGCTGACTCCTAGCATGAGTTAGTTGCGCTTGCTGTAAGGGTTGCGGATGCGCAGTAGCAGGTTCCTGAGGAACGAGTTGAGGTTCCTTAGGTGTGAGCTGCGAGAGTTGAGGTAGCGGCTGCGCAGAACGCAGTTCTTGTCTCGCGAGTTGAGGTTCCTGAGGTGCTAGCCTAAGGAGTTGAGGCTCTCGCCTTGAGGAGGGTTGAGGTCGCTGCAGCGAGTGCTGAGGTGGCTGCCTCATGGATGGAAGAGGTTGTCGTACCTCAAGAGATTGTTGCCTCGCTGGTGGAACCGCAAGCGGAAGCGGAGGAAGTAAGGCATAAGATTCCTGCTCCCATTGCTGAGGTTGCCTTAAGGAAGGCGGAGGTTGCTGCACACCGCTGGTAACTGGCAACTCAGTACGCGGTAAGGTATCCTGAGGAACCTCAACATCGTACGCCTGGCAGACTGGACTGCGGTGAGGCGGAGCGATCGCAGGAGGAGGTGTAACCTTCTCAGCCTGACACTCACGCATTAAGACCGCAAGCTGTGACTGCATGGACTGCAGCAAAGTCATCTTGGGGTCGACAGACGCTAAGGTCTGCTGAGGCAAAGCCTTAACAGAAGATGAGGTCTCTTGCGGCATCACCTTACCTCTCTTAGGAGGTGTGCAGTCACCTGATGACTGCGGAGAGTCAGAGCTAATCCAATGACTGCAACCAGGTTGTAGAGCTCTTGAGGTCTGGACTTTGCGTTTGAGAGGTCTTGAGACCTGAGTCCAGCGTTTTCTCCCTGACATTTCTTCTGCAGACGAGTAAAAGACGGGCTCAATCGTCTGCGGGTGGGAGTGACGGTCTCTGTAAGACACGCCCGCAACCACCGAGGATACTTCTGTGCGCCGATCAAGGCCTGCCGAACCCTTTTGCCCTTCGACATTGCTTCTCCCCTGGGCTTGGGAGCTTGCAAGAGGTCCCGGACTGGGAGGACGACTGGCACGCACAGAAGTACCCTCACTCACCACACTGACACTGACACTAGCACTTGGCACCGCACTGACACTAGCACTTGGCACAGCACTGGCACTATCCCCTCCCACTGCACTTTTGACCTTAAGTTCTTTGACTTCTGCCATAAGAGACTTATGATCACTAACCACCGATTCCACTTTGTCACCTAAAGCCTGAATGGCACGCAAAACATCGGACATATCAGGTTGAGTACAAATAGTAGGTTCGGGGGTAGCCACTACAGGGGGAGGAAAAGGTTGAGGATCATGAGGTGAGGAAAAAAGTGAAGAGCGAGAAGAACTCCTCCTAACTCTCTCTCTCTCTAACTTGGTTGAATATTTCAGGAATCGAACAAAGTCAAGTTCCGAAAGTCCGGCGCATTCCTCACATCGATCTTCCAACTGACAGGGTCTTTCCCTACAGTCAGAACAAGCGGTGTGAGGATCAACCGAGGCCTTCGGAACACGCCTATTACAAGACCTACATCGTCTATGGGGTGGGGCTTGTGAAAGGTCAGACATCTTGAATCAAAGAGTTAGTCAAAGGGGATTCCAAATCAAGCAAAAAGATCGTTAACCATTAATCAAAACCAAATAAAAGCTATCTAAGCTAATTAGAAAAGTTTCCAGTATAGCGACAGCTGAAATCTTAGAGAAATACTTCACCAAAAACCGTGAACAATACTCCAAAATCATAAGCATATCCCAGAACGTCTTGCCGGAAGCACGACAGAGGAAAAAGTGAGGTGGTGTCAACAAGAAGTACTGCAGTACCTGGCCACAGGTGGCGCTGGTGAGTACACCCCCTTCTAGTATGGTGATAGCTGGCGTATCCCTCCCGTAGAATTCTGTCGGGCAACGGAGTTGACAGCTACATGATTATCGGGTAAGTTTAATATTGAAAAAGGGGGTGTTACATTCCTAGACATTGGGAAAGTCTGACTATTTTGAGATTTTGTTACTATGAAACTTGAATAAACCCATTATTGATATATTTGAAGGTCACAAAAACAATAAAAACACACATTCTTACTCTACTTGTATTTATTTCATGGTAAAATAAGTTAATTCCCATGTATATTCACACTGTGACACATCACTCTCGTCACCACTGTTGGCTGTCACCAGCCCCCCCCCCTTCTCTCTCTCTCTATCTCTATCTCTCTCTCTCTCTCTCTCTCTCTCTCTCTCTCTCTCTCTCTCTCTCTCTCTCTCTCAGTGGTGCCTTACTATACACACGGAACAGATTTAACAGAAACATTTTTCTTTAGAAGGTGTCAGATATACAGTATACTACACACAATATAAACTTTCACTTTGCTTAAATCTATGTTCGATCATAGGCAGGGATTAAGACTTCATTCGATTTCGTCAGCTGATCTGTAGATTTAGCCGACAACATAACATATAGCAACTGAAAGATGTCTAAAATAATCCTAGTTTTCAAAATTATCTGAACTTCGTGTAATCATTCTTGCACTTTTCTATTAAGAGTTCAAGATGTATTTTAACAGGAATTACAGATAGTTTTTATTTTGGTTTTGTTGTCACCTGTTTTCAAGGTCCTGATGGTATCACGATTATGCTCACATATAGTTAACAGAGTACATGTACTGTTGATATGATTTTGCTCCCTATCACTTAATCCTTGAAAAACAGAAGTACACTGTTCAATGAACTCTTGACAAGTTTCTTATTAAAATGCGTACAATGAACTCTTGACAAGTTTCTTATTAAAATGCGTATCAAACAACAACAACAACATACGAATCAGCTGTTGACATCGACAATCCACAGCCATCTACTGTACATATATAATGTAAACAAAGACATTGAATGTAAATATTGGTAAATGTAAAAATTAAGTTTATTTTTCACTATCACAATATAATCTAAAATTAATAGTTTACTTTTTTGGTACTACATTAAAAACTAAAATTTATTTGTTTGAAAGCTTAAATAGATTCCTATTAACCTTTCTCTCTCTCGCTCTTGCTCTTAGACGGCAAATTCAACTCGCGTAACATCGGACATTTTGTGTTAACAGAATATATCCCAATAAATTTGAGCTTTTGTAACTTTGAAATAAGGTTCACAGAACTCGTGTTAATGGGGAGTTAACTGTAAATCCATATCTAGATTATGTTAATCAGACAATTACAAATACTTCTATGCAAAAGATCAACTTTGGCCATCTTGTTATTTCAATTGCCCAACTGACCAGATTTGATTAGTATCACTTGAAGAACATGTGTATCAAATATCATTTATGTATTATCATTTGCATAATTCCTTTTAAAATTTGCTGTTATCTCTTTTATTAATGCTCTTAAAAAGAAGGAACATTCTAGCACTAAGTGGTAGAAAGCCCAGAACTGATGAGCCCGTGTCTCTTTATGCTCTCACTCTTATAAAACCACCTGACTGAATTCTGACTAGAAGCATGGCCTTTTATTATTGTCATCATTACATGCATTTTGATATACAACACAATTCATGATATTACAGATTTCTAATAAAATTAAACTCTAAATATGCGAGTTACGAAAAATAACATTTTCTAAATGCAATCTAAAGAGTAAATACAATAGTCCTGAAAATATAAAACTTCATGTTATTAGATTTCTTGACCAACAGCATCATTTATACTGACAACCTTTATCTGATCATGAAGAACTATGCAATTGATCCTACAAAAAATTTAGTCTGTAGTGGAGCCTACCCTACAACATCTGTTCCTTATTAGATCTTATAATCTAATAATTGGATAAGCTAATAGACTACAGTAATGAATAAATATATTTAAAAAGGTGTCAAGAGAAACGCTGAATCTTTAGTATTTGAAAGTCGAGAAGTATAACTTAATTATAGTTAAATCCTTAATAATAATAATAATAATAATAATAATAATAATAATAATAATAATAATAATAAAAATAATAATAATAACAATAAAAATAATAATATTAATAATAATAATAATAATAATAATAATAATAAAAATAATAATAATAATATTAATAATAATAATAATAATAATAATAATAATAATAATAATAATAATAATAATAATACTTGGTAAATAGTGAAAAAGACAATCTTTACCTCAAAACTTTTTTTCTTCTACTTACTTACTATCCTTTACGAGGCTGACAAGTTCATGTTCAATCTTCAACAACATCATGCGATCTTTTTGGTTTTTATGTAGAGTTTGGATGATGAACTGTTGTAAATCTACACCACTACTATCCGTATATTCCATCGATGAATCTGAAATAATTCAGTTGCATATTGAGAATTTTAGAAATTTGCTGTATTTAACAAATAACTGCTTCAATACAACAGCTACTAATTACTAATAAATAAAGGTAAAAGAGAAGCAAATTGAGACTACCACTATCCTCCTTTTTCAGTCAGTTAATACTATACTCATAGAAGAAGATGGATTCACTCCCAGTCAGAAGTAAAGTATCGAGAATTTTAACAGATGGAAATTTTTCTAATTTTACATAACCTTTATTCATCTATTTTTCAATTTCTTGCCGATTATTAATTTATGGAAACCTGCCAGTTGATATGCTTTTAATTGTTACATGATGCCATGATTTTCTGTTAAAAATTTTATTTCTTGCATATTTCATTAAATATTTCAATGAATTTTCATCTCCACTTAATTCTTTTTCCCATAAAAGGCACTCTGTTCAAAAGGATTTGGCTTTAAAGCTATCAGGTTTTTTTCCCTTATTCTATATACATTACTACAATAAATCATGTTGATGGCAATAACTTTTTCATAATTGTCGCATTTATAGTTACGGTACATATGTTGCAGGAAAAGCTTGCATTCATATTAAATTTCTTTGTGATATAAGTCTTTTTACTTTGTTGATTCATGAAAATCCCTTTTCATAGTAACATATAACTTCTCAAACAAAAACTTGAACACAAGTGGGGGTAAAATCCCATCTTAAATGATTGCAGAAAACAATCAGATTCCAAACTAAAAAAAAAAATATTTTTTGGCATACTTCAATCAATAGACATAAAACTGATCTCAATGACTAAGAACCTGTAACAAAAAGCACCATACATTAATACACTATCTTGAGACTTCCCATCTTAGCTTACCAAACTTAATATTATATCTTAAACTACTATATAGACTGCTCCATTAACACTAAGTCTTTCCTTATACCCAGCCTCTTTTCTCAAAATACACAACTAACTAAATGTAGAATAACTCTCCAGACAACACCACTAGTTGTTGTTTTAGGTAGGAACAAATGATACTTTCTCAACTAAATCAGGTGTATCTTTCCAAGACTGTGATATACACAAAGGTTTACCTAAATTTTCCTTTATAGAACTTTGATATACTGTACACTGGACTTCTGAAAAAAAATATGCTTTGGCATTGCTTTCCTTGTCCACACACATGTAAGAGTAAAAGCATGACAAATTAGGTCCCATTATGAAAAAAAAATATGCACTTCAAAGTATAATCCCCAAAGGCAATTTTCAAATGCATAACTACTTGAGATAATCAACCTTAACACAACTGTAATGACAAGTGATTGGTGTTTTTCCAGCAAAATGTATATGTTGTAGTGATCCCTCTCTAAACTATTCTTGAACTACCTGAGTTATTCAAAAGCTTCAAATTAAGAGTAGTCTATATTTTATTACAAGTCATTTTAACATTAGCTTGACTGCATTTAAACTTTTCTAGATCCAGTTAAAACATCTATAGTTCTTGCTTGGTTACTGCCTTATTTTTACAATCAAGAATCTTTGAATGTTTCTATCAAATGACATCATAAAAAATCCTTTTATAGAAAATAAAGATTGAGGGTTTTTAGCCCTTTTTGAATAGTAATCATATACCAGAGTTATATGGAGAAGGAATTTTTCTTTAAAAAATTGAAAAATAAAGATAAAATACTCAGGTTTGAATGAAGGTAGAAAGATAAGTAACCACCTAGTTTTCCTCCAAGTAAATGAAGCTTTAAAATCGACTGAAAAAGGAAGAATCACGAAGTAGCCCTTCTAAGATTTATTCATAATTTTCCAGGAACAACAGCAATTTGAAATTAAAATCTATTTCTCAATCTGCATTCTTTTTAATGTAGTAAAGCATTATACTTACAAAGTGCACTATATGCCTCTTTGTACAAACCAAATTAGTTATATTACATACACTTCAAATTAAGTGTTATTACCTGTACTAAATTTAACTGCACCACACCTATAGTACTGTACATATCATCACTAATGATGGCAAATACCCTCTCCAGGGTACCTTAATGAAAAACTAATCCAGCTTTAAGAAAAATTAAGTCAGGGTCATTCTCATGTATGATCAAAATATTCTTCAATTCAGAATTGATAAAAATTAATCTATGCTAAGTTTAAAAAAAAATCCAATGTTTCATGTGAAAATAAAATCCTCAGCAAGTTGTCTGAGCTACAGTAACCTTAAGATTGTATCATTTAGGGAAAACTACCTCTAGAAAGACATGGAGATGATCCTTCAAATGAACTCTGGGATGACCCTTGATGTTTAAGTCGCCGCCTTCCCCCACCACCACTGCCACCACCTGACGAGACTGTTAAGGTATTACCGCTACCCCCAGTTCCTGAATGAGAACTACCATGAATAGGGGGCGGCACTGCTTCAAGCAGCTCAGGAGGAGGAGATGTGTCTTCTCGCATTGCATGACTTCTTTGCAATAACTTCAACTTCCCTCCATGGTGCTGGAAGCAGAGAACAATAAATAAACAGGAAAATCATTGACAAAAAATAGTATCTTATCAGCATGCAGTTCACTAAGAGCATAAATTTCCTAACAATAGTATTCTGAAAAAAAAAATGTGGGTTGAATCAGCAGAAAACTGTACTGTACCCAACAATGTTTTAAAGCCTACAGTATTAATACTTGTAGCATCATTTACTTCCTTGATAAATTCCAGGTTTGTAAAAATTACACTATTATAAAGTATTTCCAGTTTTACTCTAGTTACATAATTTCAATTCTAAACTATCAAAGCTTGTCATACAGTCATTCGTAATGACTGTACTGAAGACTTCCATGTATGTTATTAAGACCATCTTTAAAGACAAATTATTCAGGAAGACCTGAAAAGTTAGGCAATAAGATGATGTTGGAAAATAAGAAAACATAAATCTAAATATTAGTAGCATCAATCATTGACAGAGGTTAAAAGATGATATGAAACGGTAACTTTTATAAGTGAAAGAATTACAAATGGTGTAATGATAAAAACAAACAATGTACTATAAATATGATGAAAAGAATTGCACAAGACTTAGTTGGCTCAGATTACAAAACATTCCTTCATAAATGCACTGCTTGATGAAGGTGAAATGGCCATTTAAAGTAAATTTGTTAGGTAAAAAAATTTCATATAAATTTACACTTTCATATAAAGACAAAATGTAAGTTCAATAACAAATATTACAGTAAACCAATTAAACAACTCCATCTCAACAAGCAATACCTCAGTAAGCAAACCATTTGCAATATAGTAAATTATGATAGAGTAGTTTCTAGTAGTGTCCACCTTCAAAAGGTTTTCAAGAAAAGTGAAAAACTGAACATGCTTACTATAGCAGCCTAGAGACAGAGACAGGTGCAATAGTAACAGTAAAGACTGAACACTAATCCGAGTCCCAAAACAGTGTTTCATTTTATATTCTTTCTCTCATTTCTTGTCATTTCATTTCAGTAAGCCAATGTGGAAAACCATATTAGATCCAGATATGTACATAAAGTAGTTATTTTTTTTTTTAAAGTTCCATGACTTGGATGTAACAATGCATTAATGTCACCTGAAATTTAAGAGTTGATGGAGAAATTATAATTAAACGCTGGATAAAATCTAATCCAAAACCCTGAGCTAGAGGTTTGAATAGACAAGACTAAAGCAAAAGAGTGAAAGTACATCCAGCCAGGTAATAATGTTTCATCTGCAGAGAGATGCGAGTTGCTCAATCATAGAATTTCAGCGCTTGAGTAAATCCCAGATAGGTAACAAAACTGACCATTAGCAATCAGAAATTTACTCTCTAGATAGGTATCTGAACTAATTTTAGTTACCCCATATTGACTGTATGACCAAGTGCCAAAATTATTGAAATTTTAAGAATTATGAGACCATATGGCAAAAGCTGGTGTAATAAACAGTTAGCTAGAAACTATACTAATCAGGGTGATAATTGGTGCAATTAAAAACCACCTACGTACAGCAGTATATGATTTCCTAGTTGTCTGCTAGAGAGCATGAAAATAAAAACTTTTACTTTCACTCTTCAACCTTTCTCCCCTTTCACACTTAAAGCATTTCAGAACCCCAATGGTAATTCAGAAGGTACTCCAAACACAAGTTTGACACTTAAATTTATCAAAACTCACAGCTGCAAAACAATATCTTACATTTAGTTTTTTTTATAATAAATCCTACTAAGCATGTAAAGCTCACAATGACAATAGATCTTAAGACTAGTCATATTTGAGGAAGCAGAATACTGTACTGAGTAACACAGGCATAAAAGGGAATTCTGTTCAATATGGGAGAAAGATTCCGGAAAAGCTGTGGGTTCATTTGAAACTATGAAAATGTTCCAGACATACTTCATTAACACTTCCAGACACAAAGGTCAAAACTTGGTGGTTTCTGCAAAATACTTAAATATCAATCTTTAATTTAACCTGAAGGTGATCAACTTGAAACAAAAAATTATTAAACAATATACAATGGCATCAAACGTAACTGTTTAATACTATACAAAAAAAAAACAATACACAAACAGTATTACAAGTTGCAAAACATCTTAACTTATATGGATAAACAAATCACCAAATGGCTACTCAAAGAGGAACGTGCGGGAAACGTATTGAGAGAGAGAGAGAGAGAGAGAGAGAGAGAGAGAGAGAGAGAGAGAGAGAGAGAGAGAGAGAGAGAGAGAGAGTTGAATATCATAAATGGAGAATTGGAAATGTTCAAAGGTGTAACAAAACTGCATTACATCATGCTATCTGTCTTAGAATAAAATAACTCACCCTATGTCTTGCTGAAGTAACAAGAGGAACATCCTTATCAGAGTCTGACGACCGCTGATGATGCAACTCCAAAGACTTGGAGCGCCCACCAAGCCCTCCATGGTTCGACATTGAATGACTTGAAACGTGATTAGAATTACTATGACTGGATTGACCGCCAAGACTCCCACCGCCTCCCCCCGGGCCTGGGCCATGCGGTGGACTATTATGATGGTGGGAAAAATTGGTAGATGGTGGTGGAGACACTCCACCTGCCCCTGGTGGAGTGGCTGGAGGTGTATGAGAAAGTGTGGGTGGTGAATCTGGCAATCCATCTCCACCATCGACTACACCCTCATCACACTCGTCATCCAAAAGAGATATCTGAGGGGAAAAAAAGAAAAAGAAAAAAAAAGTTGAATTTAGAAAGCATGACTGAAAAGTATACATATGCGACGATGCTATTTTATTTTTAATATTTTTTTCTTATCTATAGTAAGGTACATCAGTTAATATAATGGGAAAGAAAGGCAATTGTTTGGAGACCTTTGTTCATTTCTATTTCCTAGGTTTACTTTGCATATTTAGTTGAGTAGGACCTAACTACCGGAGATTACCTGTAACAGATATAAGAATGCTGGTAAAGACAAATAACATTGGTTAACTCTTAAGACATTTACTGCCAATATAGCAGATCGTAAAATGCTGTGTTCCCTCTCACTTGCTCTAGTATCTCTCACCTACATCTGAGGACCAATTATTGCGCTTAGAAAATTAGATTAAAACATTTATGCAAGGAAATGAAAATGTCACAGCGTTGTGGGTAAGGAAAATACAGTGTCATAATCCAGTCGGAAATCAAAATAATTGACATAATTTGGAGCTTAACAAAATAGACATGCCCTTGCATTAGCAATCCCACATTTACATTTGAGGACAAAGTAAGAGAGTAAGTGCACAATGCATGAAATCAAGAGAAAATGTCCCATTATCATTACTTGCTAAGCTACAACCCTAGTTGGAAAAGCAAGATGCTATAAGCCCAGGGGCCCCAACAGGGAAAATAGCCCAGTGAGGAAAGGAAACAAGAAAAAATAATATATTTTAAGAACAATGACAATTGAATAAATATTTCCTATATAAAGTATGAAAACTTTAACAAAACAAGAGGAAGAGAAACGAGAGAAAATAGTGAACCTGAGTGTACCCTCAAGCAAGAGAACTCTAACCCAAGACAGTGGAAGACCATGGTACACAGGCTATGGCACTACCCAAGGCTACAGAACAATGGTTTAATTTTGGAGTGTCCTTCTCCTAGAAGAGCTGCTTACCATAGCTAAAGAGTCTCTTCTACCCTTAAAAGGAGAAAAGTAACCACTGGACAATTACAGTGCAGAAGTTAACCCCTTGGCTGAAGAAAAAATGGTTTGGTTACCTCAGTGTTGTCAAGTGAATGAGGACAGAGGAGAATCAGTAAAGAATAGGCCAGACTATTCGGTGTATGTGTAGGCAAAGGAAAAGAACCGTAACCAGAGAGAAGGATCCAATGCAGTACTGTCTGGCCAGTCAATGGACCCCATAACTCTCTAGCGGTAGTATATAGACTCATGATTGGTACATAATAACCACATTACTTCATGAACTACAAACATGGGACCCAACGTGAAAAATTAAGATTTTGACAAGGCATGAATATAACATATTAGGATTCTTAAATACAGAACATTGGGACGATTCAATTATAAATGGGGATGTTGCAGAGAGATATGGTAACCAGAGGCCGAAAATATATTAATATCTCAAACAATGAAATGGTTCAGACATGCGATTATTAGAAAACAAAATAGACATGGAAGTAACCGAATAAAGACTTATGGGAAAGCCCATGAACTCATGATAAATAGAATACATGAAGACCGACACCTGACGGGATTCAGTCAAAGAGGGCAAAGGACAGAATAGTAAAGATTGCCCATTTTACGTCTAACTTTTCTAATAAAAAAAGCTGATGTCAACATTAAACTTTATGATTATGGTCAGGATATACACATTAACATTTTTACCATAATCCTTGGTGTCTTAAAATCTGAACCCATAAATAAATAACAAAGTGTTGCAATTACAGATCTGATCTGTAAATGTAACAATAATAAACTTCATTCCAGGCCTTTTTTCATTATAATTGAATTAAAATAATTAGTTCCAGTTATCACGCTACTGGGGTATGGTTTATATATTATATATTCAGAAAACTACTGTACTACAGGCATGTTAACACCATACCACATATATCTATTAAATATGAACTAAGTCACCTTCATATGAATGAGTTATGTCCAAAGTGTTGGCTCCCAAGTCCAATACTTAGGAAATCAGCTCATAAACCTCGACACCCTAGTCATCCTCCTTACCATCTTCATCAGTGGTAGTAGTTTTCAGTTAGCTGACCTTGCCAACACTAGTGAGCTATCCTAAATATGTCATGAATTCCTACATCTCTTTCTGAATAATATATTTCTTTTAATAGAACTTATTTGTTTCAATTTCAACCTATAGAAAATTTGGAAAACAAATATTAGCGACTAAAAAATCCTATGTGAAATGAATACCTTACTTTCGTACATTACTCATATTAACATACTGTGGACTGAAACATATTTACTTTGGTAATTTGCATAAGCTCCATTTCCAAAAGGTCCTCTACAATGTTCGGGAATATCCAAGCAAAATAAACCCCATCATGAATAATAACATTGTCTACAGTTATCTGTTCTGCATAATGGGGAAGTGTTGTGGTAATTTTAATGAGAAACTGCAAATTCATTAAGAGTGTGATGAACTAACAGGGATAAATTAAAATGCTAATAGGTCTCCATGAAACCAGTAAGGTTAAAATTGTTATGTTCATCAACTTAACATCGCTGTCATGAGAGTTAACAATTAAAAATAAATTACAACAAACACATTCAGGTGATGATAGCATTCTAAACTATTGAGATTTTAGAAATTAAAAATCTTTCCTAAAGTGCTCCGATAAATGCCTGATAATTTTCTTTTCTTATTTTAAATAGATGTACTCATCTATATACTGTTCACAACGTTTGATCGCGGCCAAACTTGAAGTGTACTTAAAATTTACAATAATTCCATTCAAAATCAATGTACAATACAATCTTACTACAGTATCTTTAATCTTTAAACATCACGTTCTGCCCGCTTCCATTTCATCTTCACTATACTTAATAATCTTCTTCCTTTATTTAGCCAATAATAAACTGATTTCACGCATGTTTACAGTTTAATAAATCAAAACCAATAATGTATAAAATGTAAGCTTTATAAGTTTCTAGGTACCTAGATATTTTCTTTTCCAGAAATGGAAAATACATATTATAAAGATATGATAAGTTCTAAATGATACAACAAATGGTATTTTAAACTGGTCCAAGACAGTTCAAAGGTCAAGTTTCACAATACTTAAACATTACATTTCATCAACTTTTGACATTTTCAGGCTAAAATTCTCCTTTTCTTATAGTAAACAATTACATTCTACACCTGTTTGATACAAAATAAACAAATTGAGAAGTTAATGATAACAATAAATGTCCATTTACACAACTTACCTGTTTGGAAAGCGTTGGATGGGACCGCAGAGGTCTAGCTGAGCGCTCCATACTGGGGCTGGTTGGGGCGCTCGTCGATCCGTTGTGCACCACTATGGACGGTACTGGAACAGAGACAAAAGGAAATATTTGATGGAATTCATTTTAGTTAAGTCAAAACATAAAATAGTCAATTTACGCAAGCCAACTGAATAAAAACTAGGACATTCTAATGATATAAATTTGTTTTGTTTTATACAACATACTGATAACTTTAGTGTTTAATTGTTACAACAATACTGACAGTTATTATAACAATAACGATGATGAATGATGTATATAGTTTAAACTATCATTTATTTTAGTCATAAAATTTCAAAAACTGTTATTAAAATACTAACAGCAGATTACAGAATATTAATCCAAGTCTTCATAATGTACTCTTAAATACCGATTAGGTATAGATACAGGCACATCTTGTACTTAGCAACTGGCTTTGTGTATGAATAACATGAGACCCTGTTGGTTTTACCTGAATTACTAAGGTGAAAGCCCTTCCAATATGATGTTCGTCTGAAATGAACTCTTAACCTATCTCACTTACCATATCAAAACGCAGAACCTGCAGCATGGCTTATTATTTATACTCACAAATTAGCAAATCAACAGAAAACTTATCATTCCAGAAAGTCTGAAACACATCATTCTTATATTATTGCTGATGCTGCATAACCAAAAAATTAAGATTTTCTAAAAAGAAATCAGATAATATCATTGTACTAATAAGGAAAAAAATTCACATAACAACGAAATCATTTCTGATATTTTTCAATCATTACAAAATAAAAGGTCTATTCATCTTAAAGCGTTCATAAAACTCTCAGCGTAATATAACCTCAATAATCAATGCAATTAAGCTAAAGAACATTGTGGCGGTCCCTCATTTTGGTATAAGCCTCTATGATCTCTTAAAAGAACATGTTAACATCTCTGCTTTGGTGTAATTGTGGATTCATGACAGAAGTGTTTGGTTACCGTGGATGTTCAGTATATCTAAAGATGAATAAATGAGGAACTTTAAAATAAGGACAAGAGGTGTAGTATTGTATTGGGGAAGAACAAGGATAAAAAAATGAGAGAAGTTATGAAATAGAGAAGAGATATAAGAGAAACTTGTACGTTACAAAAAGAAAATATGTACCGAGTCCAAAGTGGTTGGCATTTACAAGTAAAAGAGTATGTTAGTAGCAGTAAAGAGAAGCTGCAGAAACTAGTAAAAGAGTATGGGGCCATTAAGGAGAAGCTGCTGAAACTAGTGAAAGCAAATGGGGCCAGTAACGATAATCTGCCGAAACTAGTAAAAGAGTATGGGGCCAGTAAGGAGAGCCTGCAGAAACTAGTAAAATAGTATGGTGACAATAAAGAAAACCTGCAGAAACTAGTAAAAAGTATGGAGAAAGTAAAGAGAAGCTGCAGAAGCTAGTGAAGAGCATAGAGAAATTACAGAGAAACTGCAGAAACTTGTGAAGAGTATGGGGAAAGTGAAGAGAAGCTGCAAAAACTAGTAAAGAGTATGGAGAAAGTAAACAGTATGGAGCAAGTAAAGAAAAGCTGCAAAAACTAGTAAAGAATATGGAGAAAGTAAACAGTATGGAAAAAGTAAAGAGAAGCTCCAGAAACTAGTTAAGAGTATGGTAAAGTAAAGAGAAGCTGCAGAAACTAGTGAAAGAGTATGGGGACAGTAAAGAAAAGCAACAAAAACTAGTAAAGAGTATTGAGAAAGTAAGAGGAAGCTGCAAAAACTAGTAAAGAGCATGGAGAAAGTAAAGGGAAGCTACAGAAACTAGTAAAAGAGTTTGGGGACAGTGAAGAGAAGCTGCAGAAACTATTAAAGAGTACAGAGAAAGTAAAGAGAAGCTGCAGAAGCTGGTAAAGAGTATGGAAAATTATAGAGAAGCTGCAGAAACTTTTAGATAGTATGGAGAAAGTAAAGAGCAGCTGCAGAAACTAGTAAAGAGTATGGAGAAAGTAATGAGTATGGAGAAGGTAAAGAGAAGCTGCAGAAACTAGTAGAGAGTATGGAGAAAGTAAAAGGAAGCAGCAGAAACTAGTAAAAAAGTATGGAGAAAGTAAAGAGAAGCTGCGGAAACTATTAAAGAGTATGGAGAAAGTAAAGAGAACCAGCAGAAACTAGTAAAGAGCATGGAGAAAGTAAAGAGAAGATGCAGAAACTTGTGAAGACTATGGAGAAAGTAAAGAGAAGCTGCAGAAACTTGTGAAGACAATGGAGAAAGTAAAGAGAAGCTGCAGAAACTAGTCAAGAGAATGGAGAAAGTAAAGAAAAGCTGCATAAACTAGTAAAGAGTATGGAGAAAGTAAAGTGAAGCTGCATAAACTAGTAAAGAGTATGGAGAAAGTAAAGAGAAGCTGCAGAAACTAATAAAGAGTATGGAGAAAGTAAAAAGAAGCTGCAGAAACTTGTAAAGAGTATGGAGAAAGTGAAGAGAAGCTACAAAAACTAGTATAGAGTATGGAGAAAGTAAAGCTGCAGAAACTAGGAAAAGAGTATGGAGAGAGTAAAGAGAAGCTGCAGAAACTAGTAAAAGAGTATGGAGAAAGTAAAGAGAAGCTGCATAAACTAGTAAAGATTATGGAGAAAGTAAAAGGAAGCTGCAGAAACTGGTACAAGAGTATGGAGAAAGTAAAGAGAAGCTGGAGAAACTAGTAAAAGAGTATGGAGAAAGTAAAAAGAAGCTCCAGAAACTTGTAGAGATGGAGAAAGTAAAGAAAAGCTGCAGAAACTTGTTAAGAGTATAGAGAAAGTAAAGAGAAGCTTCAAAAACTAGTAAAGATTATGGAGAAAATAATGAAAAGCTGCATAAACTTGTAGAGATGGAGAAAGTAAAGAGAAGCTGCAGAAACTTAAGAGTATGGAGAAAGTAAAGAGAAGCTGTAGAAACTAGTAAAGAGTATGGAGAAAGTAAAGAGAAGCTGCAGAAACTAGTAAAAAGTATGGAGAAAGTAAAGGGAAGCTGTAGAAACTAGTAAAAGAGTATGGAGAAAGTAAAGAGAAGCTACAAAAACTAGTATAGAGTATGGAGAAAGTAAAGAGAAGCTGCAGAAACTAGTAAAAAGTATGGAGAAAGTAAAGAGAAGCTGCAGAAACTTGTTAAAATTATGGAGAAAGTAAAGAGAAGCTGTAGAAACTAGTAAAGAGTATGGAGAAAGTAAAGAGAAGCTGCAGAAACTAGTAAAGAGTATGGAGAAAGAAAAGAGAAGCTGTAGAAACTAGTAAAAGAGTATGGAGAAAGTAAAGAGAAGCTACAAAAACTAGTATAGAGTATGGAGAAAGTAAAGAGAAGCTGCAAAAACTAGTAGAGATGGAGAAAGTGAAGAGAAGCTGCAGAAACTTGTTAAGAGTATGGAGAAAGTAAAGAGAAGCTGCATAAACTAGTAAAGAGTATGGAGAAAGTAAAGAGAAGCTGCAGAAACTAGTAAAGAGTATGGAGAAAGTAAAAGGAAGCTGCAGAAACTAGTAAAAGCGTATGGAGAAAGTAAAGAGAAGCTGCAAAAACTAGTAAAAGCGTATGGAGAAAGTAAAGAAAAGCTACAAAAACTAGTAAAAGCGTATGGAGAAAGTAAAGAGAAGCTGCAGAAACTAGTAAAAGAGTATGGAGAAAGTAAAGAAAAGCTGCAGAAACTAGTAAAATCGTATGGAGAAAGTAAAGAGAAGCTGCAGAAACTAGTAAAGAGTATGGAGAAAGTAAAGAGAAGCTGCAAAAACTAGTAAAAGCGTATGGAGAAAGTAAAGAGAAGCTGCAAAAACTAGTAAAAGAGTATGGAGCAAGTAAAAGGAAGCTGCAAAACCTAGTAAAAACGTATGGAGAAAGAAAAGAGAAGCTACAAAAACTAGCAAAAGCGTATGGAGAAAGTAAAGACAAGCTACAAAAACTAGTAAAAGCGTATGGAGAAAGTAAAGAGAAGCTGCAAAAACTAGTAAAAGCGTATGGAGAAAGTAAAGAGAAGCTACAAAAACTAGTAAAAGCGTATGGAGAAAGTAAAGAGCAGCTGCAGAAACTAGTAAAGAGTATGGAGAAAGTAAAGAGAAGCTGCAGAAACTAGTAAAAGCGTATGGAGAAAGTAAAGAGAAGCTGCAGAAACTAGTAAAAGCGTATGGAGAAAGTAAAGAGAAGCTGCAGAAACTAGTAAAAGAGTATGGAGAAAGTAAAAGGAAGCTGCAAAAACTAGTAAAAGAGTATGGAGAAAGTAAAGAGAAGCTGCAGAAACTAGTAAAACCGTATGGAGAAAGTAAAGAGAAGCTGCAGAAACTAGTAAAAGAGTATGGAGAAAGTAAATAGAAGCTACAAAAACTAGTATAGAGTATGGAGAAAGTAAAGAGAAGCTGCAGAAACTAGTAAAAGAGTATGGAGAAAGTAAAAGGAAGCTGCAGAAACTAGTAAAAGCGTATGGAGAATGTAAAGAGAAGCTGCAGAAACTAGTAAAAGAGTTTGGAGAAAGTAAAAGGAAGCTGCAGAAACTAGTAAAAGAGTATGGAGAAAGTAAAGAGAAGCTGCAGAAACTAGTAAAAGAGTATGGAGAAAGTAAAGAGAAGCTGCAGAAACTAGTAAAAGAGTATGGAGAAAGTAAAGAGAAGCTGCAAAAACTAGTAAAAGAGTATGGAGAAAGTAAAGAGAAGCTGCAGAAACTAGTAAAGAGTATGGAGAAAGTAAAGAGAAGCTGCAGAAACTAGTAAAAGAGTATGGAGAAAGTAAAAGGAAGCTGCAGAAACTAGTAAAAGCGAATGGAGAAAGTAAAGAGAAGTTGCAGAAACTAGTAAAAGAGTATGGAGAAAGTAAAGAGAAGCTGCAAAAACTAGTAAAAGAGTATGGAAAAAGTAAAAGGAAGCTGCAAAAACTAGTAAAAGAGTATGGAGAAAGTAAAGAGAAGCTGCAGAAACTAGTAAAAGCGTATGGAGAAAGTAAAGAGAAGCTACAAAAACTAGTAAAAGCGTATGGAGAAAGTAAAGAGAAGCTACAAAAACTAGTAAAAGCATATGAAGAAAGTAAAGAGAAGCTGTAGAAACTAGTAAAAGAGTATGGAGAAAGTAAAAGGAAGCTGCAGAAACTAGTAAAAGCGTATGGAGAAAGTAAAGAGAAGCTACAAAAACTAGTAAAGAGTATGGAGAAAGTAAAGAGAAGCTGCAGAAACTAGTAAAAGAGTATGGAGGAAGTAAAGAGAAGCTGCAGAAACTAGTAAAAGCGTATGGAGAAAGTAAAGAGAAGCTGCAGAAACTAGTAAAAGAGTATGTGGAAAGTAAAAAGAAGCTGCAAAAACTAGTAAAAGAGTATGGAGAAAGTAGAGAAGCTGCAGAAACTAGTAAAGAGTATGGAGAAAGTAAAGAGAAGCTGCAGAAACTAGTAAAAGAGTATGGAGAAAGTAAAGAGAAGCTGCAGATACTAGTAAAAGAG
Organism: Palaemon carinicauda; assembly: GCF_036898095.1. NCBI lineage: Eukaryota > Metazoa > Arthropoda > Malacostraca > Decapoda > Palaemonidae > Palaemon > Palaemon carinicauda. Next base: position 40,002,547 of record NC_090737.1, on the reverse strand, counting down.
TATGGAGAAAGTAAAGAGAAGCTGCAGAAACTAGTAAAGAGTATGGAAAAAGTAAAGAGAAGCTGCAGAAACTAGTAAAGAGTATGGAGAAAGTAAAGAGAAGCTGCAGAAACTAGTAAAAGCGTATGGAGAAAGTAAAGAGAAGCTGCAGAAACTAGTAAAAGAGTATGGAGAAAGTAAAAGGAAGCTGCAAAAACTAGTAAAAGAGTATGGAGAAAGTAAAGAGAAGCTGCAGAAACTAGTAAAGAGTATGGAGAAAGTAAAGAGAAGCTGCAGAAACTAGTAAAGAGTATGGAGAAAGTAAAGAGAAGCTGCAGAAACTAGTAAAAGAGTATGGAGAAAGTAAAGAGAAGCTGCAGAAACTAGTAAAGAGTATGGAGAAAGTAAAGAGAAGCTGCAGAAACTAGTAAAGAGTATGGAGAAAGTAAAGAGAAGCTGCAGAAACTAGTAAAAGCGTATGGAGAAAGTAAAGAGAAGCTGCAGAAACTAGTAAAAGAGTATGGAGAAAGTAAAAGGAAACTGCAAAAACTAGTAAAAGAGTATGGAGAAAGTAAAGAGAAGCTGCAGAAACTAGTAAAAGAGTATGGAGAAAGAAAAGAGAAGCTACAAAAACTAGTAAAAGCATATGGAGAAAGTAAAGAGAAGCTGCAAAAACTAGTAAAGAGTATGGAGAAAGTAAAGAGAAGCTGCAGAAACTAGTAAAAGAGTATGGAGAAAGTAAAAGGAAGCTGCAGAAACTAGTAAAAGAGTATGGAGAAAGTAAAAGGAAGCTGCAAAAACTAGTAAAAGAGTATGGAAAAAGTAAAGAGAAGCTGCAGAAACTAGTAAAGAGTATGGAGAAAGTAAAGAGAAGCTGCAGAAACTAGTAAAGAGTATGGAGAAAGTAAAGAGAAGCTGCAGAAACTAGTAAAGAGTATGGAGAAAGTAAAGAGAAGCTGTAGAAACTAGTAAAAGAGTATGGACAAAGTAAAGAGAAGCTGCAGAAACTAGTAAAAGAGTATGGAGAAAGTAAAGAGAAGCTGCAGAAACTAGTAAAGAGTATGGACAAAGTAAAGAAAAGCTGCAGAAACTAGTAAAAGCGTATGGAGAAAGTAAAGAGAAGCTGCAGAAACTAGTAAAAGAGTATGGAGAAAGTAAAAGGAAGCTGCAAAAACTAGTAAAAGCGTATGGAAAAAGTAAAGAGAAGCTACAAAAACTAGTAAAAGCGTATGGGGAAAGTAAAGACAAGCTACAAAAACTAGTAAAAGCATATGGAGAAAGTAAAGAGAAGCTGCAGAAACTAGTAAAGAGTATGGAGAAAGTAAAGAGAAGCTGCAGGAACTAGTAAAAGCGTATGGAGAAAGTAAAGAGAAGCTGCGTAAACTAGTAAAGAGTATGGAGAAAGTAAAGAGAAGCTGCAGAAACTAGTAAAAGAGTATGGAGAAAGTAAAAGGAAGTTGCCAAAACTAGTAAAAGAGTATGGAGAAAGTAAAGAGAAGCTGCAGAAACTAGTAAAAGTGTATGGAGAAAGTAAAGAGAAGCTGCAGAAACTAGTAAAAGCGTATGGAGAAAGTAAAGAGAAGCTGCAGAAACTAGTAAAAGAGTATGGAGAAAGTAAAGAGAAGCTGCAGAAACTAGTAAAGAGTATGGAGAAAGTAAAGAGAAGCTGCAGAAACTAGTAAAGAGTATGGAGAAAGTAAAAAGCTGCAGAAACTAGTAAAAGCGTAAGGAGAAAGTAAAGAGAAGCTGCAGAAACTAGTAAAGAGTATGGAGAAAGTAAAGAGAAGCTGCATAAACTAAATTAGTAAAGAGTATGGAGAAAGTAAAGAGAAGCTGCAGAAACTAGTAAAAGAGTATGGAGAAAGTAAAAGGAAGCTGCAAAAACTAGTAAAAGAGTATGGAGAAAGTAAAGAGAAGCTGCAGAAACTAGTAAAAGCGTATGGAGAAAGTAAAGAGAAGCTGCAGAAACTAGTAAAAGAGTATGGAGAAAGTAAAGAGAAGCTGCAGAAACTAGTAAAGAGTATGGAGAAAGTAACGAGAAGCTGCAGAAACTAGTAAAAGAGTATGGAGAAAGTAAAAGGAAGCTGCAAAAACTAGTAAAAGAGTATGGAGAAAGTAAAGAGAAGCTGCAGAAACTAGTAAAAGCGTATGGAGAAAGTAAAGAGAAGCTGCAGAAACTAGTAAAAGCGTATGGAGAAAGTAAAGAGAAGCTGCAGAAACTAGTAAAAGAGTATGGAGAAAGTAAAGAGAAGCTGCAGAAACTAGTAAAGAGTATGGAGAAAGTAAAGAGAAGCTGCAGAAACTAGTAAAAGAGTATGGAGAAAGTAAAAGGAAGCTGCAAAAACTAGTAAAAGAGTATGGAGAAAGTAAAGAGAAGCTGCAGAAACTAGTAAAGAGTATGGAGAAATTACAGAGAAGATGCAGAAACTCGTAAAGAGTATGGAGAAAGTAAAGAGAAGCTGCCAAAACTAGTAAAGATTATGGAGAACGCTAAGAAGAGCTGCAGAAACTAGTAAAGAGTATGCAGAAAGTAAAGAGAAGCTGCATAAACTAGTAAAGAGTATGCAGAAAGTAAAGAGAAGCTGCAGCAGAAACTGGTAAAGAGCATGGAGAAAGTAAAGAGAAGCTGCAGAAACTAGTAAAGAGATGGAGAAAGTAAAAATAAGCTGCAGAAACTAGTAAAGAGATGGAGAAAGTAAAAATAAGCTGCAGAAACTAATAAAGAGTATGGAGAAAGTAAAGAGTACCTGCAGAAACTAGTAAAGAGTATGGAGAAAGTAAAGAGAAGCTCCAGAAACTTGTCAAGACTATGGAGGCAGTAAAGAGAAGCTGTAGAACTAGTAAAGAGTATGGAGAAAGTAAAGAGAAGCTGCAGCAGAAACTGGTAAAGAGCATGGAGAAAGTAAAGAGAAGCTGTAGAAACTAGTAAAAGAGTATGGAGAAAGGAAAGAGTACCTGCAGAAACTAGTAAAGAGTATGGAGAAAGTAAAGAGAAGCTGCAGAAGCTAGTAAAGAGTATGGAGAAAGTAAAGAGAAGCTGCAGAAACTTATAAAGACTATGGAGACAGTAATGAGAAGCTGTAGAAACTAGTAAAGAGTATGGAGAAAGTAGAGCTGCAGAAACCAGTAAAGAGTATGGAGAAAGTAAAGAGAAGCTGCAGAAACTAGTAAAGAGTATGGAGAAAGTAAAGAGAAGCTGAAGAAACTAGTAAAGAGTATGGGGAAAGTAAAGAGAAGCTGCAGAAACTAGTAAAGAGTATGGGGACAGTAAAGAGAAGCTGCAGAAACTAGTAAAGAGTATGTAGAAAGTAAAGAGAAGCTTCATAAACTAGTAAAGAGTATGGAGAAAGTAAAGAGAAGCTGAAGAAACTAGTAAAGAGTATGGAGAAAGTAAAGAGAAGCTGCAGAAACTACTAAAGAGTATGGGGGCAGTAAAGAGAAGCTGCAGAAACTAGTAAAGAGTATGGAGAAAGTAAAGAGAAGCTGCAGAAACTAGTAAAGAGTATGGAGAAAGTAAAGAGAAGCTGCAGAAACTAGTAAAGAGTATGGAGAAAGTAAAGAGAAGCTGCAGAAACTAGTAAAGAGTATGGAGAAAGTAAAGAGAAGCTGCAGAAACTAGTACAAGAGCATGAGGGGTCTTTATTTGCCGAGGAAGTGAATGTTAGCAACGTTAGTCTCGAGGGTAAATGGAGAGTCGAGAGCTACATCAATGGCTACTAGAACATAGTGGAACAGTGTGAAAAGAATGGGCTATGGAGGGATGTGAGATGGTAATTTCATAAAGGGCACAGTAAGGATATTACTGTAATAGATTTTTTTGCCGAAGGGTTGAAAGTGATGCATTGTCTACGAAAAATATAGAAACTATTCGTGGTTCAAATTTGTTCTTTTGTCAAAGCTATTCGTGTAATTCAAAGTCTAAGTATAGCGAAGAACAAGAATGGGTTTAAAACAAAGGATTTACAATGATAATGTCAAACTACTTCCGTATTGATATAATTTGTGTAAAGATATATATTTGCTAACATTCATCAGTGATGAATGTCTTTTACGTGTAATAGGATTGATTTTGATAAATCTCTCAAAAAAAGAGGGGTTCATAACAAAATGGACACTTCAAGAAAAACTGATTTTGTTCGTTTGTCTGGAGTTTTCTTACCGGTCGGAACTATTCTTTTCTTTTCGAACCAAAGAGCTTTTCCTTACCAGATTCATCTAGGGAAAAAATATATATATATAATCTAATTTCTGTCATAGATTTATATTTTTTTCCTGCACCATTTTTCTCAACATCTACAAGTATAATAAATCATTTGAAAAAAAAAACTCAGTCTATTCATCTCCCAAACCCGCCTTTTATAGTAGCTCATTTCACCAATTCGTGGATTTGTTCCTGTTTTTGTTGTTGACATTTTCCCGTCATTTCTATGTTTTTCCCGTTGGCTAGACTATGACATTTTATACCTAAAGATCAGGGAATACCCCGAACACGAAATGGACTCTTTGACATCTACAGTATGCCTCTAGCAAGAGAAGTCTAAAAGGACAAAGGACAATTTCCAAAAGTTACAAAAGTTCTGCAATAATATTATTATTAAAGAAATATTGAAAACATTTTTTTTTCTATTTGTTTGCAAAATACCTTGTAGAGCTCCTCATGTGACACTTAAGTTACTGCATCATTAATAAGGCAGTTTTTACACAGTACATCAAAACAGTCATAAACTTTACATGAAATGCTTGCGTGAAGGAGAAATTCATAATTCATGTGCACACGTGTAACAGGACGTAATACAAGGCATGTATGTATGCATGCACTTATGTATAAGTTGAGGAAAATAACTTTAAATCGAGACCATATAAACTCTCATACCTACACATTTTTAATGTAAATACATTATATATATATATATATATATATATATATGTGTGTGTGTGTGTGTGTGTGTGTGTGTGTGTGTGTGTAAAGCAAATGTGTGATGTATAAATATCTGCAGCCATGAAAGCATTTCTCCTGTGCTGGTAGGCCGTTCGTAGTTCAGTGCAAAAGGACCGGGCAGAGAGGAGGCACAAAGCCCCACAACACGCGGATAATATTCACAACCAATGAGAGTTTTAGCGAAGAGAAGGTAGGAAGCAGTTTAGGAAAATAAAAGACTCAGGCCATAATACCATGACCTCTCGGGTCCTATAAAATGCTTTCACGACGAAGGGCAGGAAATGGAGGACTATATCAGAAAAAAAAAGAAAATCTTCAAGGATAGTGGAATGATGGAAGCGGTCAGACACATAAGACGCACTATCATTTTCGGAATAAACGCTTTCCAAGGCAAAGACGTCTATTGTGATCCCGCAATAAAGCCGAAGGACGTCTTGCATGGTGCTCTTTTGGTATAACAGAACAGACGGATCCATAAAACACCGAGGAAGGTAACGCCGGGGAGTAAACTAAGATGAACTTCAAATATTCAGCCAGTGCCACGCCCGTGAGGGGATCAAAACAAGTTAGTGCACAGGTCAAAAATAGAAGTCAGACAAAACAATACGAAACGATTCAATTATTTAGTGTTTCTAGACAGCTATCCCTTCTGCCTCATGAAAAGAGAGAGAGAGAGAGAGAGAGAGAGAGAGAGAGAGGGGGGGGATAATTCTATAATTCAGAAGCGTTTAAAGGCGTAGTCACCAACTTCTCAACCGCTGCCCAACGACACCAATACCCGCCGTTTAAGTGAATCTCTATGCTCTCCTGCCTGAGAATTTCAATTCTATGTTAAATCTCTAACAATTCTTTTTGTCTAACACTAAGATACACATCAAAGTGAAACCTAGATTAACTCAAGTTGATGACTAGGGCACGGGAAATCTTGCAAGGTATCCGTACAAAGAAAAACGATCGAATAGTAAGAAAGAGAACACCGAGATGACTAAAAGCGTTAAGTTATCTAAGACAAGAACCGAAATATTTACATCAAATTCACCTACTATTATTGATAAAGATTTATTGATTAGTTTTCGATTAAGAGCTCTAGTAAAAATTGTTTCTGAAAATATTACTAAAGAAACATATGTCGCCGTCCTTAAGAATATTACGATGGACGAAAAAGGTTGAAAAGGGTACCATTAAGGTACTTGCAAAGGCATATAACTGAAAATTGTTTCCCGGCAGGAAATTTGTGTGAAATACGAGGATCAAATGGTATTTAAGCTATTTCACATAACATGTACAACTTAGTCGGGGGAAAAAGGTTTCTCCCCTAGCACTTATATAATTTACATCTCATTACTTGAACACCAGTGGCCTTCTGCACCGAAGTTCCGAGAAGCAACTTTTCAAACGCTTACTGTTTAATTAATGTTACCTAAGTAAAATAAGCTGAACACAGTTGAAAGAAAGACTGAACAGCCTAACCTGTTTCATGTTGCAATACACCAAGAGCATATACAATAGTGCATACAACTGCCTTATTATAAATGGTCTCCATTATTATTTTTTTCGGAAAAGAGTTACATCCTGGAACCAAAAGGCCGCTATATATTAAATGTTCCCAAAATCAGTTAATTAAGCTTGTTTAAAAAAAAAAAAAAATATATATATATATATATATATATATATATATATATATATATATATATATATATATATATATATATCTGCGGTCTATATGCTCCACAATACTTAATGCTTTTTAAAGATATTCAGAAAACTTAGCATTATTACTATTAGGTTCAACTTCCAAACTTTCCCCAAGACAGAGAGAAGTTCTTATTCAATCTAAATATTTGGCAGTCGCCAATATACAATTAAAGAGCATGCTCATATTATCCTGGCAAGTTTATGTTGAACTGATGTCTTGATAAAACATTATATGGAACATGAAAGCTTTTTAGCAACTTATATTACTATTTTCTTCGACTTCTCAAATAAATAAAATTCTAAAGGGGTTAAATTCGCTGATCGGACTATGAAATAACATTTACTATTCTTTCAAGTTACATGCCATTCACTACCGCGACATATTGGGTATGGGAAAGAGAAATCTTTATTTTCCACTTTCTCAAAGGCATTAATGCGAACAAATGTTGATGTAAGGTACTCATGCGAAAAAAAGGCTGTCATATGGTGGACAGCGAGTATGATTTATGGCAATGATGAAATGAGAACACTCCTCTCAGATTGATGAACATATAAAATAAAACTGTACCAAGAAGAAGAAAAACAACTGCCATGCGGTACCTACTGCCACAGCTTTCCCGCACCGATCACTTAATTGGTAGATTGATTCAATTACAATAACCAACCGACAAGAAAATAATAACAAATAAAACACGCACACTTTACCACGCAGAACAATAAAAATAATCAAATATTCGGGAAGTCAGACCAAGGAAAACGATTTGATTGGATTGGATCAATGGAATTGAGCCATAGACCCTATATAGATCAGCGCTGGGGTCTGAGAGACCAGTCAACACCCAAATGAAGTAAGGGGAAGCGGGAAAACCCTATGAAGTAAAGTTAATAGAATGTTTACGGGCCACTACAAAGACACTGGTTGAAGGAACATTCCAGAAACCCTGGTTGAAGGAAACCTCCGAAGACCTTGGTCGAAGGAAAGCTCCAAAGATAATGGTCGAAGGATGGCTACAAAGACCCTGGATGAGGGAAAGCTCCAAAGACTATATTAGAAGGAATGCTGCTAAGACCCTGGTTGAAGGGAATCTCCAAAGACCTTGGTCGAAGGAACCATGCAAAGACTATAGTCGAAGGAATGCTTCAAGGACTCTGGTTTAAGGAAAGCTCCAAAGACCTTGGTTGAAGGAAAGTTCCAAAGACTATGACCGAAGGAATGCTAAAAAGACTATGGTTGAAAGAAAGCTCCAAATATCCTGGTAGAGGGAAAGCTCCAAAAACCTTGGTAAAAGGAACCCTGCAAAGAATATGGTCGAATAAATGCTTCAGACCCTGGTTGAAGGGAAGCTCCAAAGACATTGGTCCAAGGAATGCTGCAAAGACTATGGTCGAAGAAATGCTTTAGACCCTGGTTGAAGGGAAGCTCCAAAGACCTTGGTTGAAGGAAAGTTCCAAAGACTATGACCGAAGGAATGCTAAAAAGACTATGGTTGAAGGAAAGCTCCAAATATCCTGGTAGAGGGAAAGCTCCAAAAACCTTGGTAAAAGGAACCCTGCAAAGAATATGGTCGAATAAATGCTTCAGATCCTGGTTGAAGGGAAGTTCTAAAGACCTTGGTTGAAGGAAAGCTCCAAAGACCCTGGTTGAAGGAAAGCTCCAAAGATCCTGGCAGAGTTAACGCTCCAAAGACCTTGGTCGAAGGAACCCTGCAAAGACTATGGTCGAAGGAACTCTGCAAAGACCCTGGTTGAAGGAAAGCTACCAAGACCCTGGTTGAAGGAAAGCTCCAAAGACTATGGTCAAAGGAAAGCTCCAAAGACTATGGTCAAAGGAAAGCTCCAAAGACTATGGTCAAAGGATCGCAGCAAAGCCTATGGTCGAAGAAATGTTTCAAAGATCCTGGTTGAAGGACAGCTGCAAAGTTCCCGGTTAAAGGAAAGCTCCAGATTCCTTGGTTGATTGAACACTGTATAGATTATGGTTGAAGGAATGATTCAAAGACCCTGGTTGAAGGAAAGCTCAAAAGTCTATTGAAAATGGAACGCTGCAAAGACTAAGGTGGAAGGAATGCTCCAAAGACCCTGGTTGAAGGAAAGCTCCAAAGACCTTGATCAAAGGAACCCTGCAAAGAATATGGTAGAAGGAATGCTTCAAAGGCCCTGATCGAAGGAAAGTTCCAAATACCCTGGTTACAGGAAAGCTCCAAAGACCTTGGGCAAAGGAAGGCTGCAAAGACTATGGTTGAAGAGATGCTTCAAAGACCCTGGATGTAGGAAAGCTCCAGAGACCTTGGGCGAATAAACGCTACAAAGACTAAGGTGGAAGGAATGCTCCAAAGACCCTGGTTGAACGAAAGCTCCAAAGACCTTGATCAAAGGAACCCTGCAAAGAATATGGTAGGTAGGAGGAATGCTTCAAAGACCCTAGTCGAAGGAAAGCTCCAAAGACCCTGGTTAAAGGAAAGCTCCAAAAACCTTGGTCAAAGGAATGCTACAAAGACTATGGTCGAAGGAATGCTTAAAAGACCCTAGTTGAAGGAAAGCTCCAAAGACTATGGTCGAAGAAATGCTTTAGACCCTGGTTGAAGGGAAGCTCCAAAGACCTTGGTTGAAGGAAAGTTCCAAAGACTATGACCGAAGGAATGCTAAAAAGACTATGGTTGAAGGAAAGCTCCAAATATCCTGGTAGAGGGAAAGCTCCAAAAACCTTGGTAAAAGGAACCCTGCAAAGAATATGGTCGAATAAATGCTTCAGATCCTGGTTGAAGGGAAGTTCTAAAGACCTTGGTTGAAGGAAAGCTCCAAAGACCCTGGTTGAAGGAAAGCTCCAAAGATCCTGGCAGAGTTAACGCTCCAAAGACCTTGGTCGAAGGAACCCTGCAAAGACTATGGTCGAAGGAACTCTGCAAAGACCCTGGTTGAAGGAAAGCTACCAAGACCCTGGTTGAAGGAAAGCTCCAAAGACTATGGTCAAAGGAAAGCTCCAAAGACTATGGTCAAAGGAAAGCTCCAAAGACTATGGTCAAAGGATCGCAGCAAAGCCTATGGTCGAAGAAATGTTTCAAAGATCCTGGTTGAAGGACAGCTGCAAAGTTCCCGGTTAAAGGAAAGCTCCAGATTCCTTGGTTGATTGAACACTGTATAGATTATGGTTGAAGGAATGATTCAAAGACCCTGGTTGAAGGAAAGCTCAAAAGTCTATTGAAAATGGAACGCTGCAAAGACTAAGGTGGAAGGAATGCTCCAAAGACCCTGGTTGAAGGAAAGCTCCAAAGACCTTGATCAAAGGAACCCTGCAAAGAATATGGTAGAAGGAATGCTTCAAAGGCCCTGATCGAAGGAAAGTTCCAAATACCCTGGTTACAGGAAAGCTCCAAAGACCTTGGGCAAAGGAAGGCTGCAAAGACTATGGTTGAAGAGATGCTTCAAAGACCCTGGATGTAGGAAAGCTCCAGAGACCTTGGGCGAATAAACGCTGCAAAGACTAAGGTGGAAGGAATGCTCCAAAGACCCTGGTTGAACGAAAGCTCCAAAGACCTTGATCAAAGGAACCCTGCAAAGAATATGGTAGGTAGGAGGAATGCTTCAAAGACCCTAGTCGAAGGAAAGCTCCAAAGACCCTGGTTAAAGGAAAGCTCCAAAAACCTTGGTCAAAGGAATGCTACAAAGACTATGGTCGAAGGAATGCTTAAAAGACCCTAGTTGAAGGAAAGCTCCAAAGACCTTGGTTGAGAGAAAGCTCTAAAGACTATGGTCGAAGGATTGCTAAAAAAAACCCTGGTTGAAGGAAAGCTTCAAAGACCTTAGTCGAAGGAATGCTACAAAGACTATGATCGAAGAAATGCTTTAGACCCTGATTGAAGGGAAGCTCCAAAGACCTTGGTTGAAGAAAAGTTCCAAAGACTATGGTCGAAGGAATGCTGCAATGATTATGGTTGAAGGAAAGGGCCAAAGATCTTGGTTGAAGGAAAGCTCCAAAGATCCTGGTAGAGGGAAAGCTCCAAAGACCTTGGTAAAAGGAACCCTGCAAAGACTATGGTCGAAGAAATGCTTCAAAGACCTTGGTTGAAGGAAAGCTTCCAAGACCCTGGTTGAAGGAAACCTCCAAATACTATGGTCAAGGGAACGCTGCAACGACTATGGTCGAAGAAATGCTTCACAGACCCTGGTTGAAAGAAAGCTCCAAAGACCTTTGTCGTAGGAATGCTGCAAGGACTATGGTCGAAGAAATGCTTTAGACCCTGGTTGAAAGGAAGCTCCAAAGACCTACATTGAGGAAAAATTCTAAAGACTATGGTTAAAGGAACGTTGCAAAGACTATGGTTGAAGGAAAGCTCAAAAGACTATGGTCGAAGGAATGCTGCAAAGACCCTGGTTGAAGGAAAGCTCCAAAGACGTTGGTCGAAGGAATGATGCAAGGACTATGGTTGAAGAAATGCTTCAGACCCTGATTGAAGGGAAGCTCCAAAGACCCTGGTTGAAGTCAAGTTCCAAAGACTATGGTCGAAGGAACGCTGCAAAGACTATGGTTGAAGGAAAGCTTCAAAGACCCTGGTTGAAGGAAAGCTCTAAAGATCTGGTAGAGTTAGAGCTCCGAAGACCTTGGTCGAAGGAACGCTGCAAAGACTATGGTCGAAGGAATGCTTCAAAGACCCTGGTTGAAAGAAAGCTACAAAGACCCTGGTTGAAGGAAAGCCCCAAAGACTATGACTGAAGGAACGCTGTAAAGACTATGGTTGAAGGAAAGCTCCAAAGACCCTGGTTGAAGGAAAGCTCCAAAGACCTTGGTTGAAGAACAGCTCTAAAGTTTATAATCAATGGAATGCTGCAAAGACTAAGGTAGAAGGAATGCTCCAAAGACCCTGGTTGAAGGAAAGTTCCAAAGACCTTGATCGAAGGAAAGTTGCAAAGTCTATGGTAGAAGTAATGCTTCAAAGACCCTGGTCGAAAGAAAGCTCCAAAGACCCTAGTTAGAGGAAAGCTCCAAAGACCTTTGTCAAAGGAAGGCTGCAAAGACTATGGTCGAAGAGATGCTTCAAAGACCCTGGTTGAAGGAAAGCTCCAAATACCTTGGTGGAATGATCACTGCAAAGACTATGGTCGAAGGAATGCTTCAAAGACCCTGGTTGAAGAAAGCTCCAAAGACCTTGGTCGAAGGAGAGCTTCAAAGACTATGGTCAAAGGAATGCTGCAGACCCTAGTTAAAGGAAATCTACAAAGACCTTGGTTGAAAGAAAGCTCCAAAGAATATGGTCGAAGGAATGCTACAAATACCCTCGCTGAAGGAAAGCTCCAAAGACCTTTGTGTAAGGAAAGCTCCAAAGACCTTTGTGTAAGGAAAGCTCCAAAGACCTTTGTATAAAGAAAAACTTCAAAGATAATATGGTCAAAGGAATGATGCAAAGACTCTGGTCAAAGGAAAGTTTCAAAAACTATGGTCGAAGAAATGCTGCAAAGACCCTGGTTGAAGGAAAGCTCAAAACACCTTGGTCGAAGGAATGCTCCAAAGACTATGGTCGAAGGAATGCATCAAAGACCCTGGTTGAAGGAAAGCTCCAGATACCTTGATCGAAGGAAAACTGCAAAAAATATGGTCGAAGAAATGCTTCAAAGACCCTGGTTGAAGGAAAACTCCAAAGACTTTGGTTGAAGGAATGCTACAATGACTATGGTCGAGGTAATGCTGCAAAGACCCTGATTGAAGGAAAGCTCCAAAGATCTTGGTCAAATGAAACCTCCAAAACCATGGTTGAAGTAATGCTGCAAAGACCCTGATTGGAGGAAGCTCCAAAGACCTTGGTCGAAGGAAAGCTTCAAATATTATAGTCGAAGGAGTGCTGCAAAGACTCTGGTTTAAAGAAAGCTGAAAAGACCTAGTTTGAAGGAGTGCTCCAACCACTATGACCAAAGAAATGCTGCAAAGACCCTGGTTGAAGGAAAGACCTTGGTTGAAGGAAACCTCCAAAGACCTTGGTTGAAGGAAAGCTCTAAAGACTATGGTTGAAGGAACGCTGCAAAGACCCTGAATGAAGGAAAACTACAAAGACCTTGGTCGAAGGAAGGCTCTAAAGACTATGGTCAAAGGAACGCTGCAAAGACCCTGGTTAAATGAAAGCTCCAAAGACTATGGTTGAAGAAATGCTGCAAAGACAATGGTCAAAGGGAAGCTTCAAACACATTGGTCGAAGGAAAGTTCCTAAGACCTTAGTCGAAGAAACGCTGCAGAGACAATGGTTAAAGGAAAGCTCCAAAGACCTTAGTTGAAGGACAGCTACAAAGATCATGATTGAAGGAAGGCGGCAAAGACTATGGTCGAAGGAATGCTTCAAAGACCCTGGTTGAAGGAAAGCTCCAGAGACCTTGGCTGAAAGAACACTGCAAAGACTATGGTGGAAGGAATGCTTCAAAGACCCAGGTCGAAGGAAAGCTCCAAAGACTATGATCAAAGGAATTCTGCAAAGACCCTGCTTAAAGGAAATCTCCAAAGACCTTGGTCAAAGGAAAGCTCTAAAAAAATTTGTCGAAGGAATGCTACAAAGACTTTGGCCAAAGGAAGGCTCTGAAGATCAAGTAAAAAAACTCTGCAAAGACCCTGGTTGGAGGAAGGCGTCAAAGACCTTTGTCAAAGGAAAGCTCCAAAGACCATGGTTAAAAGAACCTTGCAAAGACAATAGTTGGAGGAAACTTCAAAGACTCTGGTTGAACGAATGCTGCAAAGGAACTGGTCGAAGGAACACTGCAAAGACCTATGTTAAAGAAACATTACAAAGACCTTAGTGGAAGGAACACTGCAAAGACCATGGTCTAATGAACGTAGCCAAGACCCTGGTCAAAGGATCACTGCAAAGCTCCTGGTTCAAGGAACACTGCAAAGACCTTGGTCAAAGGAATGCTGTGAAGACCCTGGTTAAAGGAACACTGCAAAGACCCAGGTCGAAGGCAAATTCCAAAGACCTTGGTCAAAGGGTTGCAGCAAAGACCCTGGTTGAAGGGAAACTGCTAAAACCCTGGTCAAGGAACACTGTAAAGACGATTGTCAAAGACCCACTGCAAAGATCCTGGTTAAAGGAACATTGCAAAAACTGGTCGAAGAAACATTGCAAAGATCCTGATCATATGAAAATACCCTATCCGAAATAATGTTGCAAAGACTTTGGTTACAGCAAAATACCCTAGTCAAAGGAACATTTCAAAAACTCTGGTCGAAGGAACACTGCAAAGACCATTGTCGAAAACACACTGCAAAGATCCTTGTCAAAGGAAAATACACTGGTCAAAGGAACGTTGCCAAAACTCTGGTCGAAGAAATACCCTGTACAAAGTAACGTTGCAGAGGCTCAGGTCAAAGAAACACTGCAAAGATTCTGGTCAAAGGAAAATAGCCAGTTGAAAGGACCGGTGCATAGACTTTGGTCGAATAAACATTGCAAAGATTTTGGTCAAGGGAAAATACCTATGTCAATGGAATGTTGCAAAGACTCTGTAAAAGGAACGTTGCAAAGACTCTGGTTGAGAAAATACTGCAAAGATTCTGGTAAAAGGATAAAACCCTGATCGAAGGAATATTGCAAAGACTCTGGTCAAAGAAACACTCCAAAGATTCTGGTCAAAGGAAAATGCCATGGTCAATGGAATGTTGCAAAGACTCTGTCAAAGTAACGTTCCAAAGACTCTGGGTAAAGAAATACTACTAAGATTCTGGTCAAAGGAAAATACCCTGGTCGAAAAAATATTGCAAAGACTTTGGACGAAGTAACTTTACAAGACGCTAGTCAAAGAAACACTCCAAAGATGCTTGTCAAAGGAAAACCTCATGATTGAAGGAACGTTGTAAAGACTCTGGTCGAAGTCACGTTGCAAAGACTCTGATCAAAGTAATCTTCCAAAGACTCTGGTGGAAGTAACATTGTAAAGACTCTAGTCAAACGAACGTTGCAAAGCTCTAGTCGAAGGAATACAGCAAAGATTCTGGTCAAAGGAAAATACTACGGTCAAAGGAATGCAGCAAAGAATCTGGTCTAAGTAACGTTGCAAAGAATATGGTCGAAGTAACGTTGCAAAGACTCAGGTCGAAGGAACGTTACAAAGACTCTGGTCAAAGTAACGTTGCAAAGACTCTGGTCGAAGGAACATTACAAGGACTCTGGACGAAGGAATATTGCAAGGACTCTGGTCAAAGGAATGTTGCAAAGACCCTGGTCAGAGAAATACTGTAAAGATTCTGGTTAAAGGAAAATACCTTGGTCAAAGGAACGTTACAAAGTCTCTTGAAGAAATACTGCAAAGATTCCAGTCAAAAGAAAACGCCCTGAACGAAGGAACGCTGCAAAGACTTTGGTTGAAGAAACACAGTAAAGACTCTGGTCAAGGTAAAGTTGTATAGACTCTAGTCAAAGAAATACTGCAAAGATTCTTGTCGAAGGAAAGTTGCAAAAACTCTGGTCGAAGAAAAACCACAAAGATTCTGGACAAATAAAAATACCATGGTCAATGGAACGTTAGAAAGACTGTCAAAGGAGCTATGCAAAGACTCTGGTTGAAGAAATACTGCAAGTATTCTAGTCAAAGGAAAATACTCTAGTTAAAGGAACGTTGCAAAGACTTGGTCGAAGAAACCTGAAAAGATTCCAGTCAAAGAAAAATTACCCTGATCGAAGGAATGTTGCAGACTCTGGTTGAAGAAACACTGCAAAGATTATGATCGAAGGAAATTTGCATATGATCGAAGGAAATTTGCAAAGACGCTGGTCGAAAGAAAGTTGCAAAGACCCTGGTCAAAGAAAGACTGCTAAGACTCTGGTCAAAGAGACACTGCAAAGACTCTGGTCAAAGGAAAGTTGCAAAGAATCTGATTGAAAGAAAGTTGCAAAGACTAGTCAAAGAAACACTGCAAAGATTCTCGTCAAAGGGAAATGCTCTGGTCAAGCGAACGTTGCATAGACTTTAGTAGAAGGAAGGTTGCAAAGACTCTGGTCGAAGAAACACTGCAAAGATTCTAGTCAAAGGAAAATACCCTGGTCGAAGGAACATTGCAAACACTCTGGTTGAAGAAACACTGCAAATACTCTGGTCAAAGGAAAGTTGCAAAGACTCTGAGCAAAGAAACACTGAAAAGATTCCAGTCGAAGGAACGTTGCAAAAACCATGGTCGAAAAAACTCTACAAAGATTCTGGTCAATAGAAAATACCCTGGTCAATGGAACCTTCAGAGATTCTGTAGAAGGAACGTTGCAAAGACTCTGGTTGAAGAAATACTACAAAGATTCTGGTGAAAAGAAAATACCTTGGTCAAAGCAACATTGCAAAGATTTATGTCAAAGGAATGCTGCAAAGACTTGGTCGAAGAAACACTGCAAAGACTCTGGTCGAAGAAACACTTCAAAGATTTTGGTCAAAGGAAAATACCCTGATATATGGAACGTTGCAAAGACTTTAGTTGAGGGAACTTTGCAAAAACTGGTAGAAGAAACATTGCAAAGATTCTGGTCAAAGGAAAATACCCTTTTCAAAGGAAAGTTGCAAAGACTAGTTGAAGAAACATTGTAAAGGCTCTGGTCAAAGGAACATTGCAAAGACTCTGGTCGAAGAAACACTGCAAAGATTCCAGTCAAAGAAAAATTCCTTGGTCGAAGAAACGTTGCAAAGACTCTAGTCAAAGGAAAATACCCTGGTCGAAGGAACATTGCATAGACTCTGGTTAAAGAAACACTGCAAAGATTTCGGTCGAAGGAACATTACAAAGACTCTAGTCGGAATAAAATTGCAAAGACTAGTAAAAAAAAAAAATAGGCATAGATTTTAGTCAAAGGAAAATACCTCGGTCGAAGGATTGTTGTAAAGACTCTAGTCAAAGAAACACTGCAAAAGATTTTAGTCACAAGAAAGATCCTAGTCAAAGGAACATTGCACAGACTCTAGTCAAAGGAACGCTGCAAAGAGGCTGGTCGAAGGAACATTGCAAAGACTCTGGTCAAAGAAACACTGCAAAAATTTTGGTCAAAGGAACGTTGCAAAGACTCTAGTTGAAGGAACTTTGGAAAAACTGTTCGAAGAAACACTGCAAAGATTCTGGTCAAAGGAAAATTGCAAAGACTCTAGTTGCAGAAACACTGTAAAGGCTATGGTTGAAGAAAATTTGCAAAGACTCTGGTCGAAGAAACACTGCAAAGATTTCGGTTAAAGGAAAATACCTTGGTCAAAGGAACGTTGCAAAGACTCTGGTTGTTGGAAAGTTGCAAAGACTCTGGTCGAAGAAACACTGCAAAGATTCTGGTCAAAGAAAAATACCCTGGTCGAAGGAACGTTGCCAAGACTCTGGTCGAGGGAAAATTTCAAATACTCTAGTCAGAGAAACACTAAAAAGATTATGGTCAAAGGAAGTAAGGTTACAAAAACTCTGGTTGAAGAAACACTGCAAAGACTCTGGTCGACGGAACATTGCAAAGACTCTGGTCGAAGGAGCGTTGCAAAGACTTTGGTTGAAGGAACGTTGCAAAAACTCTATTTAAAGAAACACTGCAAAGATTTTGGTCAAAGGAAAATCTCCCGGTAAAAAAAAGCTGTTGCAGACTCTGGTAAAAGGAACGCTGCAAAATCTCTGTTCTAAGGAACATTGTAAAGAATCTGGTTAAAGAAACACTGCAATGATTATGGTCAAAGGAAAATACCCTGGTTGAAGGAACATTGCAAAGACTTTGGACAAAGTAACATTCCAAAGACACTGGTTGAAGGAACATTGCGAAGACTCTTGTCGAAAGAACACTGCAAAGACTCTGGTATAAGGAACGTTGCAAACACTCTGGTCGAAGAAATTCTTCAAAAATTCTGTTGAAAGGATAATACCCTGGTCAAAGGAACGTTGCAAAGACTGGTCGAATAAACACTGTAAAGATTCTGGTCAAAGGAATATACCCTGGTCAAAGTAACATTGCAAAGACTCTAGTTGAAGGAATGTTGCAAAGACTCTAGTTGAAGGAATGTTGCACAGACTCTGGTCAAAGGAATATTGCAAAGACTCTGGTCAAAGGAATATTGCAAAGACTCTGGTCAAAGGAATATTGCAAAGACTCTGGTCAAAAGAAGTTGCAAGGACTCTGATCGCATAAATGATGCAAAGACTGGTCAAAGAAACATTGTAAAGATTCTGATCAAAGGAAAATACCAGGTCAAAGGAACAATGCAAAGACTCTAGTTGACGGAACTTTGGAAAGACTGGTAGAAGGAACACTGGAAAGACTCTGGTCGAAGGAACGTTGCAAAGACTCTGGTCGAATGAACGTTTCAAAGACTCTGGTAGAAGGAACATTGGAAAGAATCTGGTCGAAGGAATGTTGCAAAGACTCTAGTTGAAGGAACGTTGCAAAGAGTCTGGTCAAAGGAACATTGCAAAGATTATGGTCAATGGAAAATACCCTGGTCAAATAAACGTTGCAAAGACTCTAGTTTATATGATATATTTATATACATACTAAATATATGCATACATATATATATATATATATATATATATATATATATATATATATATATATATATATATATGTATATATATATATATATATATATATATATATGTATATATATACTGTGAATAACTGTGTATTTATATATACATACATTTGTAAAACGAACTTCAATTTATATGAGTGTTGATTTTTCCCCTTGAGGACTTCAGAATACCAAATCACAACTTTATATTGACACATTAACTCTAGTTGAAGGAACATTGCAAAGACTTTGGTCGAAGGAACGTTGCAAAGCCTCTGGTCGATGGAACATTGCAATGACTCTGGTCGAGGAAACACTGCAAAGATTCAAGGCAAAGAAAATACCTTAGTTGAAGGAGCGAAGCACAGACTCTGGTCGAAAGAATGTGGCAAAGACTCCGTCTGAAGAAACACGGCAAAGCTTCTGGTCAAAGGCAAATACCCTGGTCAAAGGAACATTGCAAAGACTATGGCTGACGTAACGATGCAGAGACTCTGGTCAAAAGAACATTGCAAAGACATTTGTCGAAGGAACGTTGCAAAGATTCTGGTTAAAGGAAAATACCCTGGTCAAAGAGACGTTGCAAAGACTCTAGTTGGAGAAATGTTAAAAAGACTTCTAAGGAAGGCTGCAAAGACTCTGGTAGAAGGAACATTGGAAAGACTCTGGTCAAAGGAATGTTGCAAAGACTCTGGTAAAAGGAACATTGGAAAGACTGTGGTCAAAGGAATGTTGCAAAGACTCAGGTCGAAGGAACGTTGCAAAGACTCAGGTCGAAGGAACGTTGCAAAGACTAGTCGAAGAAACACTGCAAAGATGATGAGCTTAGGAAAATACCCTGGTCAAAGGAACGATGCAAAGACTCTAGTCGAAAGAACGTTGCAAAGACTCTGGTCGAAAGAACATTGCAAAAACTCTGGTCGAAGGAACGTTGCAAAGACTAGTCTAGAAACACTGCAAAGATCCTGGTCATATTAAAATACCCTAGTCAAAGGAACGTTGCAAAGACTCTGGTCGAATGAACGTTGCAAAGACTCTGGTCAAAGGAAGTTAGGAAAGACCCTAGTCGAAGGAACACTAAAGATCCTGGTCGAAGGAATGTAGAAAAAAGACCCTCAAGTAATGCTTACAGTACACAGTATAAATTGCAACGAAGATAGTACTCACTTACCCACTGCATGAGCATGCTTTTTCAAAGAGAGTTGCTCACTCTTGTATCTTGACATCATAGTCAAATTATGAGGTTTTACATTAAGGATTCTCGATGAGTAAGAGAAAAAACAAATATCAGTTATCAAAGAGGCTGCTCGTCTCAAAAGACCACAAGAAGTCTCGGAATTTAAATCGTGCAACACATCCCTACAACCAAACTTAGAGGGCACAGATAAGAGAAAGGTATATCTTAAAGAGCTTTGCTCTTTTTGGTGATCTGATCTCAGAGGTTACAGCGAGGAGAAAGACTCAATAATGAAGTAGGGCTGCTCATCCTTGTGTCCAGATCTTAGAGGTGACATTGAAGAGCAGCCTCAGTTTAAAAAGAAAAAAAAAATCTCTTAATTGAGTCTAGATTTTAAATGTCACGGAGATGAGAAGTCCCTAAATATGATTGCACACATGTGTCCCGAATTTAGACTGGGCACTAAATAGAAGTTTTACTATTTAAAGAAAGTTGCTTATTATGTTCTGATCCCAGAGGTCACACGAGGAAAATATTTGCTTTAAAAAAAGGGTGCTTGTCCTTCTTCCTTAATCTCGGAGGTAACATCACAGTAAGAAGATATCTCATATTTCAAAGAGTAGTTCTCCCTTTTATCCTGTTCTTAGAGGTGACACCCAGGAACAGCCCCAGCATACTAGAGTCCATATCACAAAGCTCACAGGGAAGAAATGTTTTCGTTTTTAAAGAGGTCTGCAAAAAATTTGTCCTACTCTCATAGTAGGCACCAAAGAGATGTCTCAGTCTGAAGGGGAAAAATGCTGATCACTTTTTGCCCCCAGTCTCAGAAGTCACAACAAAGAGCAATCTCAGCTTTTAAAAAGGAATATTCATGTTGTGACACATCTAAAGAGGTATCCACGAAGAAATGTCCCAGGCGAAGAGTAAGCGACCCTCAAAACCCATTTAAAGTAAAAGATATCAATGTAAAAATATGTCCGCCATTTAACCACACATAAAAACTACAAATAAGAAAGTACTGAAGTCGGAGAGAACATCAACTACTGTTAATGAGGAATATTCAAATAGCACGTACCTCATGAGGGTGGAAAAAGCGAGATTATCTTGGAAGACAAAAGGAGCTAGGCAAAATAGATTCCTACGAGATATAATGGGAAAAAAATCTAACAAGATTTACAGTTATCTAAGTGAGAAAGCAAATTACACCTAAAAATTCTACTTTTATATAAATAAGCTTGAAAAAGATCTCTAAAACAAGCATTATTCATTTTTTTGCTCTCTAGTGCACCTTTGGTATTAGATCTATCATCAGCCTCTTTCTTCATCTGCATGCAAAGAAAAAAGTTTTAAGGTAATTTAATATGTATAAATATCTATCTATCTATCTATCTATATATATATATATATATATATATATATATATATATATATATATATATATATCATAAGGAAAGTACAATATATAGAATGAAGGCAAAAATGTTCATTAGCATTTTTATTTGCAAAGGCGTTAATAAAAAGCAACATAACACAAGCCACTGCATAGGCAATTAGCATTCCGGTTCAAAGATCTGTTTGGATTGGTAATAACAAAGATGAAATGGGACGAAAATAACAAATATCAGTAGGGGAGAAATAAAGAACACATCAAATACAACAAAAGACACAAAAAAAAAAAAAACCACGCACGAAGATATAAAGGCGAGGACTGGTATGCACCAATGAGTACAAATGGCGAGTTAATATGTCAATAATAAAGTCGCGATTTGGTATTCTGAAGTCCTCAAGGGAAAGAGTCAACACTCATATAAACATGTTTTTTTATACAAATGTATGTATACAGTATATACATACACAGTTATATGCAGTATATATACATACATTTATATGTATGTATATGTATATATTTATATGATATATATATATATATTTATATGATATATATATATATCATATAAATATATACATATATATTATATATATATATATGTATATATATATATATAAATATATATATATATATATATATATATATATATATATATATATATATATATATATATTGCATAGATATGTGAAGATAGCCACAATAATGGGAAATGGTACATAAAAACAGAGGGAAGTAACGCGGCCAAAACAGAGAGAAGAATTTAATTCATTATTAAAACCAAAAGTTATTAACAACGAGAAAAACAACAACCACAACAACAAAAGTAATAAGTATAATAAAAAAAAAGACCGCAGAATGGTTTAAGTTGTGCTGCACTAACCGGTGCAGGTTAAGTTTTATTCTTTTATTCAATATTAAACTTCACGAGCAGTCAAGTCAACTGGGATGAGAAATTCATGCTTTCAATGCTAACACCTATATTGTTAGTGAAGTCAAGAAGCCAAAATGGGCGAGGGAAGTGAGGGGGGGGGGGAAGGACTGAAAGGAAGAAGATGGGTTTTGCCAGATTAGGTGTGGGGGGGGGAGGGGAAAGTGCCGGTGAAGTGATTCAGGCCTGCCCGAAAAATCTGGACTGCTGGAGCAACATATTAATAGATGCGTCAATAAAGAGGAATAAAACATCCAATTCTTTTTGTGGGTGATTATTATTATTATTGTGGTTAATGGTAACAAAAAGGACCAAAAAATAAAGAAAATTAAGAAGATAATTATGATGTTCATCCGAAGAGTAACGTTGTACTCACTTTCCAGCTGGGCCATGCCGGTGGCTCGAATGGGCGGCACGTTGGCGGTGGTATGGTGGTCTTAATGGTAAGTGTAATGGTGGTGGAATTGGTGGAGGTGGTGGTGGTATTGGTGACGGATTGGTTGTGGTGGTGGGTAGTGGTTGAGTGTTGGTGGTTGTGGTTGTGGTATGTCGGTGCGAGCAGCAGCGGCCACCAAAGGCACCGAGCCCCAGTTAGTAGAGGATGTGTCGGCCTGGCTCCTGAAAACTACAGGCAAGCTATTGTATTCCACAGGTGAGAGAAAGCAGACGAGAGACGGAGGATAAATATAATAGCAGACATAGAGAGTCAGACAGAGAAGTAAAAGGCAGAAAACTATTTAAAATGAGATAGATAGTTTGTGTGTGTAGGCCAGACAAATCATCGAGAATGGCTGGCTGGAAAAAAAAAGATATCTGAGGTGGTGACCATCTACAATGACAATTAGAAATCAATCTCACATCAATTGATATAATTTCTTGCAAGATTATATTAAAGACAAAATTTAATTCCTTCATTTAATTACTTGAATCTTTGCGCCAACAGCTTTTCCAATAGCCTAAAGCTATAACTGATTCAGGCGTTTGAAAAAAAAAAATAAATAAATAAAAAATCAGGCAATATAAGATATTTAAATGATGTATTTACTTGAGTAAGTATATAAACGGTATAATTACTTATTCTTGCATCACCAGTAGGAGCAAAAAAAGAAAGGGTCCATCAAGTAAAGTTAAAAAAATCAATATTTTCTTTTTAAGATTTTACCAAAAAATACATGGGCGTAAAGTGTAAAGATAATAAAATACTTTGAATTTATAACAAATAACAAGATCTCTCCAATCTGAGGTTATCTGAGCTTTGGAACATACTAGTGAATAACAGTTAAAGGTTGATCGAAATACTGATTTAGTTAAACGGTTGATCAAAATCCTAAAATTACAATTAAAGATCCCTAAAAGAAGTCTCCCCAGGTTTTGGAACTTTCGTAAAAAGAAGTGTATAGTAATCAATCTTAAAGGATTACTTTAACAGTTGACGAAAAACCAAAGGGATATCTATAATTGGATCACTGAGAGAGAGAGAGAGAGAGAGAGAGAGAGAGAGAGAGAGAGAGAGAGAGAGAGAGCTACGGAGTTGGAGGTGAACTAACGAGAAACTGATAAAGAGGATCCCAAGATATGGCATTTCATTTCAAGGAAAAGTAGTCATGTCAACACCATTATGACTGTGGAAGTATGATCAGGGGCTTTTTTTCAATTCTTAAATTCAAATCGACGTTTTACAAAGTGTCGATCTTTTGTTAAGATGGTTTCCCTTTTACACATTCAATGGAAAATAACTATTCATGCAAAATTAGTTGCAAGTGTTCTGAAATTAACTTCTAAACCCAAAAAAATATGCTCTGCAAATTTTGTCCTTTGCAACGTAGATTGTAATGTTAGTTGCATTGGTTATTTCCATAGTCTTTTGGTAATATAATTATTTCTAAGCCCGTTTTCGGCAGTATTGCTCAGAAAATAACATTTACAAAGTAACGGCTTTCCGAAGTAATGGCACAGTCATAAATGTCTTGACATTTACAGTTCCTTTTCGAAACTATAACTGCTAATCTATATAGGAAAAATACCATTTACAGGAGACTAGCTAAATCGGTGATTATTTTCGCAATCCACATAATGTCTTAACGATATAAGAAAAAATATCTACGAGGCAAAGAGAAAGCAAATGCATAAAGATCTATAATAGTTTTATTTAATAAGGATAATATGCTATATTTATACAAGTGTGAAAAAGGTTGCACTAAAAACTAATAACTTCTATTGATGAATGATATGAACAAAAATAAGTATATGATAAAATGGTCCATTCTAAAGAAGTTGCTAAAGACCACAACTACCTTTACTCTAAAATGTTTTGTAAATCTTCTTTGTGCATTTATAATAGAATTGTTTCTAATACAATGACAGTAATATTTCCTACTCCAGAAAAATACAGACATGTGCCAAGAAAAAAGGAAATTCTCTCCACTTCACCAAAGAAAGATGATAGCAGTGGACTACTTGCAACATTATATAGTTGTACAAGAAAACAATCCTTTCAACAATTCTTAAATAAAGTTTATTTGCAGGAGTTGGCATATTTCAATTATATCCTAAGAGAAACTCTGGAAAGTTTTTATTTTACTAGAAGAAAATATTTGCAACAGAAAAATTGTTATACAATCGCCGGAGATATTCTGATTGAAATAAGTCCTATCCCCTAATGACGTCATGAACAATCGTGCTGTCTTACGCGTTAACAGCGTCACAACACATCCCATTAAACTGATTCTAAGTTAGTAAACCCGGAAATTTATGAGGGGAAGCATTGCTTCGTACGTTTTACATTGCACTACCTTATGTAAGACACGGGCTCTTGCGTTGGCAGCCCGTTAGGGAAGTAATGCGACCGCTGCTAACGTGGGTTGACAATGTAATTGGATATGACGTCATCAAAGGGTGGGGCTTATTTCGCCAGGAATCTTTGGGATGATTATAGTTATATAAAAACTGAATTTATGAGAAATTGACAGCTAAAGTCAGTCAGCCCTCTACTATTTACTTGATCCTTGTTTAAATCTCTGACAAAATAAAAAAAAATAAAAAAAAAAACAGCAGATTGATGTTAAATAAATTCCATTAATGTAATAGAGGAAAACCTAATAAGATGTTATATTTCGTAAAAAAAAAAAATACATCTGGACATACGTGCATTGGTCGAAATGTCGAGTTTATTTCACTTCAGTTTTCTAAGTTTTCATTACCCCCTTCCATAATATATATATATATATATATATATATATATATATATATATATATATATATATATATATATATATATATACATATATATATATATAGATTTATATATATATAATATATATATATATATGTAGATATATATATATATATATATATATATATTTATATATATTAAACATAAAATCTGTCATTTCAAAGGCAGATGGGCTAATATACCTCATTTCTATAATTTGAGTAAAATGTGCTGACTAAATTCATGAAAAAAATTGGTCACGCTAAAGTGGCTCTCGGGACTTCAGTCAATCAGCTGATTGTAAGCAGGATATAAAAATTTGAGAACCACTGTCCTAAGTACTCCATTTTTTCTCTACTTTAAATGCAAATCAATCCCAGTAGACATGTTCAAAAGCAGCTGGGTTCATGGTGAATGTACGACTTTCCCCCAAGAAGTTTACGAGACAACAACGCATTTTATATGTACAAAACTGATGTGTGATTTCATCCAACGTTCTAACTACAACTTTTCCTTATTAATGAGTGGAAATAACAGCAGCAATTTAAAAGTGACATTTAACAAAATGGCAGTACATGTACTAAGTACGACTAAAGACTCTAAAGAGGAATGAAAAATAAGGCCGTATTTATTCTGACAGGGTCTAATATACCGTCTAGAAGTGAAGTCAAACAACATATTAGCAACTAAGACTGAAATCTTACAGGATGTAAACTACCCTCATATATGACAAGCACATTTTAAACATAACTACAACAAAGAAATAGCATTCATTCGCACGGCTAAAACACGAAAACTAAAATATTACTAACTAAATTTGAAAAAAAACTGCTTAAAGAAATAAAGAAAACCTAAACTCTATTTTTGATCGACCAGGAGAGATACCAAACACCATCTGTTCCTAGCGCCACACCCCAAAATATGGCAAATATTCATAGAAATGAAAAGGGGATCTTTTAATCCGTAGGTATTTTTAATTTTCGTGTACCATGGCAAAAACCAAACTGCATTTTCTTATCACCGAGCCTGAAAACAAACATTAACTTCCTATTTTTCTTTCCCATCATTAACCCTACATTAAAGAGTCGGTTGCCTGATGCACCCTCTCCAATGCCTTCTATCAAACAACTATCCTCCGTCAAAGCTGATGCAGGAAAGACTATACGTTTTCATAAAGCAGATAGAAAGAGACCATTTTCTTCTATCATCCATAGCTCAAAACGATACTTCCTAATGACAGACTTTAATATCAGAAATCGAGTCAAATTTCAGGTTTGGATAAAGATAGGACAAAGTTACTGTTAGCAGAGCTAAAAGAATGAAATTCATTAAAAAAAATTAAACGCGTGTAGCTTGTATTAACATTGGCAAACAATTACGGTGGCTTTTAATTCCCAACATGAGCACTTGATAATAATGATGAGAATTCTTTGGATATAAATAGTTGGAGAAGACGCATCAAGGCAACCGACCTTAGCCAAGGGATAACGGTTTGAATGAAGATAGATAAATAAACAAGAACATTATCACTTCCTTAAATCTAAAAACAAAACACACTTTTATAGAAGTGATTAAATTAACATAAACCTATATTAAAAACTATTTAAAAATTTCCTTTTGTTAAGAAAATCTAATGTGATTAAATATCTAATAAACGCTCATAATTTCAATAAATTTTACTGGTTATGGGTAATCGGACACACTAATCCTAACTCAAAATTGCTGACATTCATCATCCTCAACAGACAAAATGAAAATAAAAATAGAATTTCTTCATCTACAAATAAAATTGAGGATAGCGATGTGTAAAGTCTTAAAGGTTTAAAGACCACCCATGAATGGCAGTGGCATTGGACAGTGACACTGCCCTAGCAAGCAGGACAATGTCCTAAACACTGACCTTATACAGTATACATATGATCAGCGCCCAAGACCCCTCTCCATCCAAACTAGGACAAGGGAGGACCAAACAATGGCTACCGATGATTCAGTGGGTAGACCTATAGGGCCCCCTAAACTTTACAAGGTTGGTGAGGTTGCAGACACTAA
>NC_090737.1:39925695-39973195 GCF_036898095.1 Palaemon carinicauda | reverse complement strand
AAAACTATTGTCAGTGACAAATGAAAAAACCGCTACTCTTCATCGAAGGCAACGACAGATAAAATAAAATCAATCAATTAATCTTAGATCATAATCGACCATTACTAACAGCATCACACCCGGAAGTCCAAAACAGGATTCGTATTAACCTTAAAACAAACATAGAAATCCTTTTCCAAATTTCAAATTCAATAATAAACTTTTTTTTTTCTTTTTTTTTTTTTTGAAATTCAACCATATCAAATTACGGGAAATGCCAATGGAATTTTCAACTTTAACGGATAAAGTTACAGAGCAATATATATTTTTCTATCCTACTGCCAATAACTAATCTATTTATTGTATGGTGAAACTAAACAGGATTATGACGTAACCAAAATGGTGAGACTACTTCCAAAAACTTTTATTATCATTATCATCATCATTATCATCAACATCAATAATACTAATAACAACAACAATAATAATAATAATAATAATAATAATAATAATAATAATAATATTATTATAATTATTATTATTATTATTATTATTATCAATAGTCATGAAATAAAAGTTCAATTGATGCTTTAATTTAAAACCCGCCACCAATTGTCTTTAGTTCCACAACACAGCGCTCATTCCCTATGAATGCTGCAGTAAACGATTCATTATTGATTAAGCCAAATGGTGAAGAGCAGTTCACCTAATCTAAATCTATATATTTTTTGTTGTCGCAGTCAACTTAAAAGACCAATTCTTCCTTTGAGAAGAAAAAAATATCGCCTTCATCGTACAAATGGTTCAACTTAAACCGTTCGTGCCTTGTAAACCTTGGATTAAGGAATCCTTTTATCCATCCTTAAAAGACAGAAAAATGTAATAAAATTGACATGCTTTAAATATCCAGCCTACTGGAAACGTCCCTGCCTGGTGTTCTACCGGATTGAGCTTCGAGCCACGCTCAATTATCATTAAAAAGCAAGACTAACCCGCCAAAGAGTTAAAATCTACTATTACAAAGCTGACCCAATTAACATCGAAAAAAACTAGTATTTATATTAATATTAAGTAAGTAAATAAAACATAACATGTATCAAATATGATCCATAAAAATTAAACAAATTGAGGTAAAAATCTGTGATAAAGAAATCTAAATGTTGTCAATAAAACTTATCTTTCTTAAAAGAGTTAAAATCCTAAAAACAGAGAAATTCTCAGTCTGATAAAAGGTCAGTAAAACTTTTCTCACCAAAACACGAGTCTTTCTCTTTTAAAAACTTCACAATTGATAAAAATGTGATTTTTGGTCAAACTACAGTCACACTCATTGTACCTGGGTACTTATTCACGAGGTGTGCAAATGAAATATTTATTTTAATGTTGTTACTGTTCTTTTCCTTGTTTCCTTTCCTCACTGGGCTATTTTCCTTGTTGGAGCCCCTAGGCTTATAGCATCTTGCTTTTCAAACTAGGATTGTAGCTTAGCAAATATTAATAATAATAATAATAATAATAATAATAATAATAATAATAATAATAATAATGTATAAGTTTTGTGTGACCTATGCGCAATCTGGCTAAGTTACTTCTGTCTTCCTTTTCTTTGTGATGACGATTCCCATAAAAAAACATCTGGCTTTATTTCTTTTAACTTATTACCACCAGATTCATAATTCCGCTGCTCTTGCCCTTTTGTAGCTACGAAATGCTTCAAGTGGGTTATGCAAACGATTGCTTTGGTAAATCAATTGAAGATTTAGCTGCAGCATCCGGGTTTTCATTACCCGAAACTCCAACATGGGCAGGAATCCAACATATATCTATATTTACCCCCACGGGAATAAAACCTGTCAAGGAGCTCTTTTATTTCCAATACCAACTGATTCTTATGAGCGTAACCCTTTAGGGCTTCTATGGCACATCTTGGATCAGTATAAATCACAAAATTATGATTCGCTTTATCTTCAATAGATTTAATAATCTCAATTGCTAATATTATGGTTGATAGTTCGGTGGTAAATACCGAAGCTTCACTGGGTAATAAGAGCTGACTAATTTTGTCTGAGGACACTGCAGCACAGCAGTCATCTGTATATATAACATAATGAGGTCTTTTCCTTTGAATATGCTCCAAGGCATATAGTTTATGGGGACTAAGAGTATAACAATATTTCTTTGACAGATAATATAAATGAGAACTCAAACTTGTAGTGTCTGCAACCTCACCATCCTTATGAGCTAAGGATGGGGGGGGGGGAGCATGTAGGTCTCCTTGCTGAGTATTCAGCAGCCATTGCCCGGCCCTCTATGGACCTAGCTTGGATGGAGAGGGGGCTTAGGTGCTGATCATATGTATATATAGTATGGTCAGTCTCTAGGCAATGGGAGGTATTCATAAAAAATGAAGGATATCCTTGTACGCATAAGGTAGAAGTACAAGGTAATTCTCTGAAGCAAAAGGCAGAAGTATAAGCAAATCTTTCTTTCCATATTCATAATGATTGCCTTTTACTTGCGAGGATATCCTCCAAGCAGAAGTAAAAGGTTGTCTCGTGTTTCGGGAGCGCTTAGTTATATGTTGGAACTTGTAAGATTTCATTTGTGCTGTCAAGATAAGAAAGAGTTTACTATTTATAATACGTATTTAATGCCCTGTTTTTACTTGTATTTAATTAAGTTTACGCATCAGAAAGAACACAGACGCCGCCGTGCCTTCCCCAAAGCCTCGCTGGCAAAAATCTATCCCCCACCCCTAGCATTAGAAGTTCTTTGACCTCTTTTTAGCTCCCACACCCCTTGCATTAGAAGTTCTTTGACCTCTTTTTAGCTTCTCCACCCCTTGCATTAGAAGTTCTTTGACCTCTTTTTAGCTCACGCACCCCTTGCATTAGAAGTTCTTTGACCTCTTTTTAGCTCACACACCCCTTGCATTAGAAGTTCTTTTACCTCTTTTTAGCTCCCACACCCCTTGCATTAGAAGTTCTTTGACCTCTTTTTAGCTCCCACACCCCTTGCATTAGAAGTTCTTTGCCCTCTTTTTAGCTCCCACACCCCTTGCATTAGAAGTTCTTTGACCTCTTTTTAGCTCACCCACCCCTTGCATTAGAAGTTCTTTGACCTCTTTTTAGCTCCCACACCCCTTGCATTAGAAGTTCTTTGACCTCTTTTTAGCTCACACACCCCTTGCATTAGAAGTTCTTTGACCTCTTTTTAGCTCCCCCACCCCTTGCATTAGAAGTTCTTTGACCTTTTTTTAGCTCCCCCACCCCTTGCATTAGAAGTTCTTTGACCTTTTTTTAGCTCCCCCACCCCTTGCATTAGAAGTTCTTTGACCTCTTTTTAGCTCCCACACCCCTTGCATTAGAAGTTCTTTGACCTCTTTTTAGCTCCCACACCCCTTGCATTAGAAGTTCTTTGACCTCTTTTTAGCTCCCCCACCCCTTGCATTAGAAGTTCTTTGACCTCTTTTTAGCTCCCCCACCCCTTACATTAGAAGTTCTTTGACCTCTTTTTAGCTCCCCCACCCCTTGCATTAGAAGTTCTTTGACCTCTTTTTAGCTCCCCCACCCCTTGCATTAGAAGTTCTTTGACCTCTTTTTAGCTCCCACACCCCTTGCATTAGAAGTTCTTTGACCTCTTTTTAGCTCCCACACCCCTTGCATTACAAGTTCTTTGACCTCTTTTTAACTCACCCACCCCTTGCATTACAAGTTCTTTGACCTCTTTTTAACTCACCCACCCCTTGCATTAGAAGTTCTTTGATCTCTTTTTAGCTCCCCCACCCATTGCATTAGAAGTTCTTTGATCTCTTTTTAGCTCCCCCACCCATTGCATTAGAAGTTCTTTGACCTCTTTTTAGCTCCCACACCCCTTGCATTAGAAGTTCTTGGACCTCTTTTTAGCTCACCCACCCCTTGCATTAGAAGTTCTTTGACCTCTTTTTAGCTCCCACACCCCTTGCATTAGAAGATCTTTGACCTCTTTTTAGCTCCCACACCCCTTGTATTAGAAGTTCTTTGACCTCTTTTTAGCTCCTACACCCCTTGCATTAGAAGTTCTTTGACCTCTTTTTAGCTCCCACACCCCTTGCATTAGAAGTTCTTTGACATATATTATATTTCTAGGTTCCATACTTTTAGCATTTGAGGGTCTTCGATCTATATTTTAAGGTGCCTTACTTCTAGCATTAGAGGCTCTCTATTTTTAGTTGTCTTACCTCTGGCATTAGAGGCTCCTCTTCGCTGTTCTCTCCTGTCTTCTAGTTTTCAAGATCTTCTCTCATTAGATTATCTGTTTCTTTCGAGATTTCATTGTCTCTTTTCCTTAGTTCGTCAGTGTCCTAGATTTCAAAAGAGATTTCAGTGCCGCGAGTCCTCACTTCGTCAGATTCCTCAGGGAAATCGAAGGCATTTATTCTTTACTTATCTGGGCAATGAGTAAAGAGATGAATACTATCAATTTCTCCGTATACACTATCATGCCAAAGTAAATGACGAGCAACATGATATATTTACCAATGTCGTCTGGATATGTCCTTACTTCAGTGGCGAATTTTGGGACAATCCTGTTGAAGAACTACAAGTCACTCACCGTTCAGTTGAACCATTCTGCCTCCATCCTCATTCCCCGCAATCCGTTTTTGCACCGATACAAAGCCTCGTATTTTTTCCAAGAGTCTCCTTTAATAAGACATCGTCGCAAAAGCCCAAGCAAAAGATCCTTCAAGGCGCATACATTATGATCTTCAAAGCTCAGCTGCTAACGGAAGATCCCGTGTCTTTCTATAGGTCGGGCGATATAAAACGAACGATCGGCAACTTCGGCAGCAACCAAAACCATCTGTAGTTGATGGTGTTCCGAAGACGTAACACATAATTCTTACCGGCAGCTTCCTATTCTGCCAGAACGCCATCTCTGTGAGTTAGGCCTAAGTGAAATCCTTCTCCCAGTCATCAACTCATTTCCTCTTACTCCTATTGACGCGCAATTCCTTGGTTAGATTTCGCCAGCTACATACAGATCATGTGAGGTGTTGCAGGCTACGTTTGAAAAAATGAAGATCAGGTCTTCAGAAGTCATTTGAAGCTCGGGGAGGAGTTGTTCAGGACTGCTCCTGGAAATTTCAGTTCTGGAGTCATTCAGAAATCCATGTTAAGTATACGGCTATGTCCTTTGAAGACTTTTGGAAATTCGGGAAAGTTTTCTTCCGAAACCGTTCTGAGATTCCGTACTGGAGGCATTCAGAATTCCATGCTAAGTCTATGGCTATTTTTTTCTGAAGCCATTTGGAAATCCGGGAGAGTTTTCTTTCGATACGTTCTGAGATTCCGTTCTGGAAGCATTCAGAATTCCATGCTAAGTCTATGGCTATTTCTTCTGAAGCCATTTGGAAATCCGAGAAGATTTTCTTCCGAATTCTTTTAGGACTCGCG
The DNA here is from genome assembly GCF_036898095.1 of Palaemon carinicauda. Classification (NCBI taxonomy): domain Eukaryota; kingdom Metazoa; phylum Arthropoda; class Malacostraca; order Decapoda; family Palaemonidae; genus Palaemon; species Palaemon carinicauda. Next base: position 39,967,781 of record NC_090737.1, on the reverse strand, counting down.
AAAAATTCCATTCTTGTTTTATAGCAACAACAAGAACAACAACAATAATAATAATAATAATAATAATAATAATAATAATAATAATAATAATAATAATAATAAACTACGTGATTTGATTTATGGATTTGAGTTGAAAAGTTTTGAAGACACTAAACGCTCAACTTTGCAGTTTGAAGGAAACTTTAAGATACCCGGACGAAGGACGAACGGTAATTGAGGTTTAAAGCAAACCGAATTGAAATAGTTGATTTCAGCTAAATTATTTCAGGTTTGGGATTTAGAACAATGTATTTCTGGTACGAATCGATATATATATATATATATATATATATATATATATATATATATATATATATATATATGTGTGTGTATATACATGCATGTATATAAGCTTTTGTAGTATATGAATATTCTGTGTATATATGTATATTTATACGACGTATATATATACATATATATACACAGACATATACATATATATATATATATACATACATATAAATATATATAATTTATATATATATACATATATAATATATATATATATATATATATATATATATATATATATATAAACTATATTCATATATTATATGAATACAGTATATTTGCATGTACTGTACACACACACACATACACACACACACACACACACACATATATATATATATATATATATATATATATATAGAAATATATATATATACATACATACATACATACATACTATGTTTGTACATACATACATCCCTAAATACAGCAGCCTTCGTATCCTCCCAACTGTTTATACATGCAAAAGCAAATGTAAAATGCATATCACCAAGTTATGGCTTAACCTTGATATTTCATCGAGATTCCAGGTGTGGACAAGATATCTGTCCGCAAGCCACTGTACATTTTGTTCTTAAAAACGGAATAACATCTTGAAATCATGATCAAGTGTGGGTAATCAGGGCATGTATTGGTTAACATGCCTCACATCCACAAAATCTGCCATCGTGCTGAGAATCGGACAGACCAACCTTTCTCTTCGAACTGCAGTCTGCTACTGACCAGACTCAGCTTTTTCGAAGCATATGCTCTTTATATGAAGTAAAGGGTCTTCTTTATGTATAACCATTTACTTTTATGTGATTATAAGGATATGCTTTTGCTCTAAAAGTAGAAGCTTTTGTTTGAAATGTTTATGAATACAAGTAGAAGGATTTCCTTCATATTTTGCAAGTATAAGCATATCCTTTTCTTTATGAATACCGCCCATTGTCCTGCTAGCTAGTGCATTGTTACCGTACCTTGTGGCTCTGCCATTCATGAGTGGCCTTTAAACCTTGAAAGTCCAAAGGCTCTTCTTGTTCTAACCAAGACACCAGAAAATACAAGTTTTCCTTGAAAGTTAAAAACTGAAAGAAAACTACTTATCTCTACCACATTACTCGCTACAGATAAACCAAAAGAAAAAAAGCACTACAGCAAAGACAAAGAGAATATGCGAGGGTTTAGCGAGTTATAAAAATCCATCTGAAAGTCGGGTAATACCCCTACAGTTTTCAACCTCCGACTTGGCAATTGGCGTTGTAACGACGGTTACTTATATCAATAAAGAGAAAAAGAAATATTTGATGATAAAGCTTCATCTCTTTAGAATTTTCCCCCCTTATTTTTCGTATTTTTGTAATTTGGAGGTCGCGTCCATCCACTTACTTCCTAGGAGAAGGGATGATGCTTAGTTATTTTCCTTAGGTAGTTTTTAAAAAGAAAAACGTATAATAGAATAACTGGGATTTTTTATATATCAATTAAATGCCACGTGCCATCATCCATATTTGTTATCCTGGTGAAGAACATTTACCGTATTGTCGAGAATGTGTTCCTAATATAATAACTGAATCACCAATTACTGTTTGACCATCATTCTTCCTATTGTCGTCATTTTCTGTCATCAACATCGTTCTCATTACCACCAGTATTTTCATTATCAGTTTTTTCATTAACAATAGAAGAGCAACTTCCAAACGGCACAATTATTATTACTATTTTTATTATCATTATTTCTAGCGAAACTAAAAACCTAGCTGGAAAAGTACGATGCTATAGACCCGAGGGCTCCAACAGGGAAAATAGTCCAATGAGGAAAAGATATAACGAAATGGATAGAATAAGTGTGGCTAAGTGTATGCTCAAATAAGAGAACAATAAACCAAGTCAGTGGAAGACAATGGTACAGAGGCTATAGTATAGAGTGTCCTTCTCCTAGATGAGCTGCTTACCATAACTAAGGAGTCTCTTCTACCGTTACCAAGTGGAAAGTAGCCACTGAATAGTGCAGTAGTTACACCCTCGAGCATATAAGATTTTTTCAGTCATGTTAGTGTTTTCACGTGTGAAAGGAGGAGTGTAAAGAATAAGCCAAATTATTCGATGTATCTGGAGGGAACGGGAAAATGAGCCGTAACCAGAGAGTGATCCAATAACTCTCTAACGGTATGAAAATAATCCTATATTGAGATGAACTCATGGACCTAGATAACATAGTACGCTAGGTTGTCCCGAAGACCATGTAAGTTTGAAATTGAATTATGAACGCCAATAAACACAAGTATTAAGAGGGAAATTTCCTATTTATGAAAGAATAAAGTGAATTTGTGAACAAGTTACTTCGGCAGAGAGAGAGAGAGAGAGAGAGAGAGAGAGAGAGAGAGAGAGAGAGAGAGAGGGAGAGAGAGAGAGAGAGATGACAGTCAATTATAAATCAGAAGAGATTCAAAGAGGCAGATATTATCTATGGTAATTAGGTATGCATAAAAAGAGAAAAAAAAGGATATTCCAAATAGTAAACCTTAAACATCATCAAGGAAACGTTCTTAACTACACTTGAAATAAGCAAGAATCTCTGTAAACTTAGCAATTTTCTGGAACTCAGACTACATCTGTATATAGGTATATAAACTATATCTTCCCAATTAATCTTTACTATTTATATCTGTATACATAACTACGACTGTTGCTGTTTCACATTCCTGTTAGCGTTCCTTATGGATTCATTCTCTCTCATTCAATAATGATTTTCAATGCAATTCTCTTCCTATTCACGCTTTCACTAATGGTTCAACCCTTCATGTTTCTTTCTCCATCACCTCAAGCTCACCTGTGTTGTTCACACTCCTCTTCATCTTTTTTTTTTCGTCTACCCCCTTTAACCTTGGGAGTATATCCAATTAGCCAGCAACACGCACTTTGGAGGATAATAAGGCAACATCAATGTTGACTAGTCTATGATGTGGGCGAACCTCATTATTTACCAAAGTTTCTGCTGATGACCTTATGAATTTTTTGCCCCACAATTTCGATACTTTTGAATTGCCATTTCAAACCTACATTATTATTGAACCAATTTCATATAATGCGTACATATAGCGGATAGTACAGTTATGGTTTATGTGGTGTCCGTACAAAATTTTGCCAAATATATACGAGTAGTTGAGTTTTTCTAGATAATGTAAATTTCTTCTGTCCGGTCCTTTCCAATTGTTTAGTATCGGTAGGACAATGTGAAACGATAATTTCTCCCTTCAGGGTTTTCTTGTCGTAACCAATTCATTGGTCCGTTTCATGAAATATAATACATTAACATGCTCAGCTCTTCCCGTCCCTCGGGAGAATGGAAAGTGAGTAATCATACCCTGGTCAGAGGGGGTGCGTATGTGTGTATATCTATCTATACATTAACCCGTCGTTGTTGACGGGTCGCGTATACTAGTATACAATATCCATTGATTTCATTTGGGGCCAAACGTCTAAGGGCGTAAGTGCAAGACCCAAACATCATAAATGCAGTTATAAGAAGGTTCATAGTCGTCCTTACTGTCCGATGATCAAGGAATTCAATGGTCGAAAACTGGCACAGTAATTCTTTGGAATATGTCGTGGATACAATGTTATTTAACCTGATTAAACAAAATAATTGGACAAAACTTGAACTCTACCCATAATTTGTTTTCCACTGACCACTTTTATAATCTTTTCTTAAATACGATTTATCAGAGGCCATCAAGAAGCTGAGCTTTTTAGGATCAAATATTCTTTATAAATACAGTTCCTTGTGATTAATTTCATTGTGAGTCTGATGATGCCAACAAAGATTCCATCTGGTTGTTTATTACTCCTTTCGTGAGTTGATATATAACTAGCCTCCTCGTGTATTAACTCTCACGATAGTTTTTCAATAAATGTAATATTCTATATATGTATATGTATATATATATATATATATATATATATATATATAAATATATATATATATATATATATATATATATATATATATATATATGTCTGTGCGTGTGTTTGTGTGCGTGTGTGTGTATATGTATGTATGTATGTGTATGTGTATATATATATATATATATATATATGTGTGTGTGTGTGTGTGTGTGTATAAATTATCATGAAATTGCTCATGTCATATGTAATGCAGTGCAGTATAGTCATGAAAACAGACGAACATACTTGAGATAACAACTATACTGTAGAGCAGTGATTCTTAAAGTGGGGGGCGCCCCCCCCCCCGAGCTTTCAAGGGGGGCGCAAGTAGTTAAAATAGTAACAATGAAAATAAAAATTTAGTAATTATGATGTCTTTTCTTTTACAATACTACATAAATATGGATAGATCAATTACTAAGGAGGATGTGTAATATTTTTTGATGTGGCCATGATCCATGAATGATTGTATTAAGAGTAAAAATTAGGTTTATTTTTGCAGTAATTAGTATTTTTTCTAGTATTTTCTGTATAATGCTAAAACAGTTTGAAAAAAAATTATGATAAAATTTTGTTTCATCATAATATATTTATTTTACCCATTTTCTATGAACAATGTTTATTTTATTGAAATATAGTACAGTGCATTCCTATAAAAAATCAACAGCAATGAAATAAAAATCTATCATTCATCCATATACTCACATAACCAATGAAGTATAATATCATATAAAAGGCAACATATTGTTTATAAAAACAATACATACATACATACGATACTTTCTACTTTGGCAAAAATTTCAAGATGGGGAGGGGGGCGTGGGACCTATGCTTAATGCAGAAGGGGGGCGCAAGGCAAAACAGTTTAAGAACCACTGCTGTAAAGAGTCCGTACTTTGTATAAGAAAAGTGACATTATTTACCATCATCATCAGTAAATGCATTAGATAAGTCACGTGACATTCACATTTTCAAATTCAAGAACTTGTGAAATCTTTGTGCAAGAAAACTTACATTATTCTCTAGCATTACTCGGAAATACGGGAGTTAAGTCCCATGACATTCACAATTCCACTTTCAAATTCCAGAACTTAGGCAACCGAAATGGCAGCTCGGAAGATATAAAGTTCTCGGACTGATTATTCCACGAAAGATAAGATGGAAGTTAGGACAGTCGACTTGGTCGATTAAGTGCGTTTATAAAGAAAAGTAAGTAAACAAGAAAGGACATTCTCTTAAAGAGGGCAGTACCATGTACGCAAATGTGTCTTACCAAGTTTCGATAAATAAAAATCTACTCAAGAATGAAAATAGTAAAAGAAAAGTGTAAATGTTATACAAATTTTCGATAACATAATCTACTCAGGAGTGAAAATACTAGAAAAAAAAAAGTGTAAATGTTACACCGAGTTTTGATAACACAATCTACCCAGAAACGAAAGTGAAAATCTTTTGCCAAGTTCCGATAACATAAACTAATCGGAAATAAAAATAGCTGAAAAGTGGCAAAATCACTTTCTGTTTGTTCTCTAAGAATCTCAAACCAGGTTGTATGGTGATATAATTAAACATTGCAGTTAGTATTTACTCTGACGATCAGAGTGGATATATAATAGCTGATCTTATATGACTTAATGATCACCTAGCTGGTTGTCTTTGAAAACTGCAACGCAGAAAATTATGAAACTTTGCGTATAGAAACTGCAGAATGAATGAATAAGAAAATGATCAATTGGTACGACACTGGAGCTGAGTAGGATACTTAGCGCTATCATGAAAAATATCAAAATGATCGAATTTTTCTAAGAGGAATAACTCACTCATCGTTAAAAACTACTGATCTCCTTCATAGATCTTCGCACGTTGAAATTATAAATCTACTAGAAAAACATTCTGAGAGTGAGGATCTCTGCCACGGCAGCTTATTTCTCGAAGCCAGCTTGCCTTTCCCAGAGTCAATTTAGATCGTAGGCGTATTTAAAGGCTGTGTGACAAACATGTGCGAACTTGGGGTTAAGGTTAGGGTTAATTCGGTCAACCTTTTTCTCGCCCTTTACCTTCACCTTTGACCTAGCTATTTCAACAATTGAATCACTTCCACGTCTCAACATAACAATCAATCCCTGAAAGTTTCACTACTCTATGAGTAAAATATTGGCCAGGAAGTTGTTCACAAACAAACAAACAGACAAACAGGAGCGAAAACATAAACTCCTCCCAACTTTGTTGGCGGAGGTCATTAAAAGTGACTTTTGATTAATTTCGAAAAATTACTTTGTAATAAAACATGAGATTTCCATAAAAATACCAATCTCCCTCAAAATCACATCTTTTCACACACAAAAATCTCAATTATTGGAAGCTTCAGGTGAAGACCACATTTTCTCCTACAGCTCATAAATCTGGCCCCAGTGCCTGGGAAAGTGCTCAAGCCGAGAATGTCACTATAGCAACTGTCAGGACGCATCTCGGGGGAGATTTCTGCCTCAGTTTCCCCATAGAATTTTATCCAACTGGAAACGGGTGTAATTTGCAATGACAGTTTTTGGCATTGTTTATAAGTAAATTTAGACAAACTTTACATGAATGATTAGCATTTTAATGTTATCTTACTTCATTTGAGTTATTAGTATAAACTACGACTAGTTTTACACAGATTTACATTATTCATTCAATATTTCATAAATAAGAACTCTAGAACCTAGACGGTTATACAAATGGGTTTCTAAAGCAAAATACATAAGAAGTTTAACATTTTGTAAATAGATTAAAAAGCTCGACAAAAGCTCGATATACAGTATATACACAGTATATATGTATATATATACATATACATATATACATATATATACATATATATATATATATATATATATATATATATATATATATATATATATATATATATATATATATATATGGCCCGGAACTGGGGCCTGGGAGGTCATTCAATACGAAGGAGGTTGGACAGCAGGATCTAGGAATGAACTGGTTACGGTTGTATAGTAAAAGACCACAAACTAAACTTTCTGCAATAATCAAAGCAACAGATCAAATCCTTATACTCAATAAACCAATCAAATTTCCAAACAGCTAATCAAATCATTATTTTCAAAAACCAATCAAATCCTTATTTTTAGGAAACCAACCGAATCATTATTTTCAAAAAGCCAATCAAATCCTTACTTTCAAAAATCCCATCTAATCATTATTTTCAAACAGCCAATCAAATCCTTACTTTCAAAAAGCCCATCTAATCATTATTTTTAAACAGCCAATCAAATCCTTACTTTCAAAAAGCCAATCTAATCATTATTTTCAAAAAGCCAATCAAATCCTTACTTTCAAAAAGCCCATCTAATCATTATTTTCAAACAGCCAATCAAATCCTTACTTTCAAAAAGCCCATCTAATCATTATTTTCAAACAGCCAATCAAATCCTTACTTTCAAAAAGCCCATCTAATCATTATTTTCAAACAGCCAATCAAATCCTTACTTTCAAAAAGCCCATCTAATCATTATTTTCAAACAGCCAATCAAATCCTTACTTTCAAAAAGCCCATCTAATCATTATTTTCAAACAGCCAATCAAATCCTTACTTTCAAAAAGCCCATCTAATCATTATTTTTAAACAGCCAATCAAATCCTTACTTTCAAAAAGCCAATCTAATCATTATTTTCAAAAAGCCAATCAAATCCTTACTTTCAAAAAGCCCATCTAATCATTATTTTCAAAAAGCCAATCAAATCCTTACTTTCAAAAAGCCCATCTAATCATTATTTTCAAACAGCCAATCAAATCCTTACTTTCAAAAAGCCCATCTAATCATTATTTTCAAACAGCCAATCAAATCCTTACTTTCAAAAAGCCCATCTAATCATTATTTTCAAACAGCCAATCAAATCCTTACTTTCAAAAACCCCATCTAATCCTTATTTTTCAACAGCCAATCAATTCATTATTTTCAAGGACCCAATCAAAATACCTTATCACTTTGAGTTATAATTTACGGCAGAATTCGTAGACTTCGGTTCGATAAGAAAAACAAAAGAATGACCAATGGGTCAAATATTCAACTGAGGGGATAAATTGCCTAGCTTACGTATTATAATTTCATAAAATAACATGAGAATCAATTATGATTTCCATAAAAGAATTATAAACAGTTCACATCACTGTTTATATAAACGTAAATAAATAATTCAACCTTTCAGGTAAAAAAGGCATGCTAGAACTCAATACATCAACAAACGGCTTCTAAATTTCTCCCTCTACACATAAACACCAACTATTACCCTCACTATTTCATAGCAAAATTACTGATAATAGCTCCATATTTCAAGATAATAGGAATAACCAATTTTAGCAGATTTGCTAAACGCTAAACCTTGCTATTTTGATAAGTTAAATGCAGTACTGTAAACACTAAGCAAGCTATTTCAAACATGTAGAAAGAGCAATCAGAGTTTTTAAGACTTCCGCCAATGAAGATTGGCAAACATTTATTCAAGTCTACGGACCAAACTTTCCACCTTTCATATGTTGACCGTGAGTGAATTTACTGTAAAATAACAACAATAATAACCAAAATCGCGATCCGGATCGACTACAACACTTAATGAAGTCTTCCAGAGCGTAAAATTTGATGAAAATCTAGCAAGAAGTCTTGACGCAATCCTGTTAACAGACAAACATACCGATAAATAAATAAATGAACTCAGATCATTTCATAGCTTCCTCAGCGGAGGTAAATATCGCTTGAAGTCTGTTTCCCTATTCGAACCAAAATCAACAATATATTGAGGAATTCATTTCCACGCGAATATTTGACTACTAATCTTACTGTTTCACTGCAAATAGAATAAACAACTGTACACGGTGAACTATTTCCTAGAACTTATTACTGTTATGAGATTTTCTTAGAATTGAGTGAAATATTAAAAGGAAATGTGTGGGAATTTCTGACTTCTCAACCAACCATTTCAATTTATATAACTTGCGATAGAATTTCATATTTTTTAGCTTTTTGTTTGCAGGAAAATATTCAAAATAATTTTAGCATTATAGTGTCGTCAAAAAATTTAGCTTATTCGATAAATATTGATTTATTTTGAACATTAAACAAACGATGATATAAATCAATTAGGATGAAATACAGATCAACTCTCTCTCTCTCTCTCTCTCTCTCTCTCTCTCTCTCTCTCTCTCTCTCTCTCGTTCAGAACTAATAAGCTGTAACTGTTCATTTTAATCTATCATGGTGAAACGGCTAAGTTCTACTGCCATACTGTCACTTTTTCAACAGATATGAATGTCAAATTGACTTGATAACATTCAACTGATTTCTACGAATAAACGCAAACATAACAGAAACTCATAACAAGTAACAAAAAGACTTTTTTTTTTTAAAGAAGTCTCCCAAACTAATTTCTATTTTGTACTAAATATTTGATGTTTCTTACTGTGTAGGTGTATGTGTGTGAGCGCAAATGCGCGCGCGCGTGCCTGCTTAGCCCAATATCCAAAGTAGGATTAATTTTTTCAAGTCGAATCACCAGGCTTTTTTCAACAACATAACTAATGGGAACAAGGTTAAAGAAAAATGTTCTTCAACACAGTGAAAAAATAAAACATTTGATGATAGAAAATACTATCTTGTAACAAAGAAAATCCTTAGAAAGAAGAGTCACCAAGTCTTCTCTGAAGAGACAAGAATCGGCAGTTTTGCAGGACAGTTGGCCCTCCTAAATGGGGATGGAAATCCCTTCTGAACTTTTCTTTCTTCTCTTCTACAGCCAAGGCTAAGAGACAAGGGCCATTCGACTCACCCCAAAAAAATACAATTTCTCCTTCAATCCTTTAATGAAACTTCACTGAAGTTTCAACTTAAATTATGCCATAAAAATAAAATAGTAACGAGTCTCTTTTCGACTCGTATTAAAGAATTATTACCCTGAATGAATTAACCTGCTTCAAATAAAAATTCTGATAATTCATTACTCTCGAAAACGAAGTAGATCTTTAGAGAAAAGAAAGCTTCCTAGATCCCACCTGACAAGGAAACTTCCTCCTCCGAAGGGATAAGCATCTTCAACCTCCGAAGACATAAGCAGCTTGAGATTCCAAACGGACGGACAACTCCGCCCCTACCGCCAGACGGGACCCTTCCTCCACAACATCAACATTCGCTCCCGTCGCAGCAGCCATCTCTCTCTCTCTCTCTCTCTCTCTCTCTCTCTCTCTCTCTCTCTCTCTCTCTCTCTCTCTCCCCTTCGCCATCTATCTTTTAAATCCAAAAGACTCCATCACAGGGATTTCCTTCCTCGCCCCCCTTGTGCTCACGAAGAAGTAGGTCACCGTGTTCCCCTTAACGACTGGGTGTAATAAATATTACCAACAGAAGCGAATGTTGTGCCACCTATTTTACTCCAAAGATCTAGCATGACTTTATTCTTCAATTCGGTCCTTTGTGCCCTCGATAAACAGATCGGCCACCCGCACATATAGGATGTGGGACTATCTGGCACTCTGAGTTTCCCACATCATTTCTGGTGCTTTACCTTTAAGCAGACTATGTCTACTGACAATTTTCATCCAGTGACCGAGCTTGATTTGGACAGACAAGTCTATCTCAACTTTGTTTGCTTAAACTAAACAGCGACAGAGATTAAAAAACGCAATAATTTTATATTCTACCAATAATTAACAGACAGGGAATACATTAATTGGAAAAATGCAAAACAATTATACGCTGGGGAAATGAGCGACAGAATAACTCAATCAGAGAGAGGCGAAGCCACTGGGAAACAGAGGAATTGTAAGAGGAAGGTAGCAGGCCGAAGCCACTGGCGTGGATAGCATAACGGTGGCTGTCGGTGGTATTGATCAGAGCAGAGAGAGAGAGAGAGAGAGAGAGAGAGGAGAGAGAGAGAGAGAGAGGTCTGCTCATATCATAACAAAATTGTGTTTGTAAAATTTTGAAAAATGAGAGGCATCTGTTTTGAGGGGGTGCTAAAACGAAATGGAAAACCGAAACGGTTTTCCTGTAGAATTCTACAGGAAAGCTCCTATGCACAGGGAAGAAGCATCTTCCAGAAGTCAATCATTTGCAATAGAACAACCCTATTTAGTGTACACCATACACGTGCATTGGTAACAAGCATCTCTCTCTCTCTCTCTCTCTCTCTCTCTCTCTCTCTCTCTCTCTCTCTCTCTCTCCTCTCTCTCTCTCTCTCTCTCTCAGATTTTCAATAACTGTCCCCAAAATTCTTTACCTTTATATCAGTTTCATATTGACTGTGTCAATTGCAGTCAAACAGAATCTTGCGACAGATCCGATATAGGAAGAAACAAAGACAGAGGAAAATACGTTTAACGAGCAGGTAGAAATATCCTCAGACCTTTGTCTGCTTCGGAAAGAATTAATTTACGATATTCTTAATATGTCTGTCAGGACAAGATTCATAATTTTCGTACACAAAAGAAACTAACCGAGTCTTTCCAAGGAAAATTAAGTTACCCAGTGGACAAGAAAATAAGTTCAGAAAGTCCAAAGTTGCCAGAAATCAGAAAAGAAAACAACAAAACATCCACTTTACAAAATTGCCTCAATTATGATTCACACAAGAAACTGGTTTCATAACACGGAGAGAGAGAGAGAGAGAGAGAGAGAGAGAGAGAGAGAGAGAGAGAGAGAGAGAGAGAGAGAGAGAGGATAATCACAAAGCACTCTCGTCAGTGATTGAATATTAATCTTCGGTATCTATACAACTTTTCATCTAATGAAAAATCACATGGTAAACTTAATTTACTTCATTACCTACAATCGTCCTACTAAATTAACCCAAAATAATTTGAGAGAGAGAGAGAGAGAGAGAGAGAGAGAGAGAGAGAGAGAGAGAGAGAGAGAGAGAGAGAGAGAGAGAGAGCTGACTCATTTCTGGTTGTAATAGATGGAAATCTATAGAATACTAATTCAATCTTAAAAGAAAATTGCAAGTGACTTACACGAAAAAATACCCAATATATTTTCCTTATAAAAGCAAAACATTTCGGAGATAAACAATAACTACAAAAAATACACAGTATCACAAATGAACCCCAAAAACAAAGTCACAAGACACAAGTCTTTAGACATTCAATTCTACCCACAGAGTACTCAAGTCTTTAAGGATAAAGCTCCGGGGCCTAAAGACATCTCAGGGTCTCAAGGAATTTACAGATTTATTTGCCCGGTACTTTGGACCCTGTGGCTGGCTCAACTTAAACACTGGTATGTACATAATTTCGGCAACAGGTAAAACCCATCAAAGACTACTTCAGCTGCTGACTCTCATCTTCATTTGTTGGATAAAACTTACGGTCTAAATATTAATCTCTGGCACCGTAGTTCATTTAGTTCTTTGTGCAAGCTGCATAAGATTTTTCAGGATTCTGACCACCCTTTGCATCCAAATATTCCGAGACTTTACCATCATGTACTTAGCACTATGTATGCATTTACTTCTAATAGTTATGCCTTTCTCCATCATAGGGCTCAATACTATACGGTATTCTAGAAGTTTTACTCCAGCTTTAGCCAGATTGTGGAATGATTTTCTTAATCTGGTAATTGAATCGGTGGAACTTCAAAAGCTCAAACTTCTTGTAAATATTTTTCAGTTGAATAGGTTAATAAGTCTTTTTAAGCAGTTTATAAATGACCAATCTATTTTAAACGGTGTTACTTATCTTCAAGTATTTTATAATTGTTCTTATCATTTCTCATGTATAGTTTATTCGTTACTTCTGTTACACCTGTTGGAGACCTTAGACTTGTCCAGTATCAACCTACTTTCATAACGAGGGTTGCAAGTTGGCTATCATCATCATCATTATCATTATCATTATTATTATTATCATTATTATTATTATTATTATCATATCTTCCTTATATTCACACCGGGAGAGGATGCATCTCCTGACGTATCTCCAAAGTCAAGAAACAGGACCAGCGATGATGGACAGTTAAGATGGCCAAGGAGTTATGAAAAAAAAAAAAAAAAAAGAATGGCGAAGTTTACCCATCCATTAAAAACCCATGATGAAGGCGGGTGTTCGTAATTCTTAACACAACAAAAGTCCATTTTCCTTGGCATTTTACTGTACCCCAAAGTGAAAGTTTATTTTGGACTTTATAACATGTTCTTGCTCCTGTTAACCAGTCTTCTACTAGATTGGCAATGCCATCATATTTCATTTCTTCACCTTTGAAAAGGTATTCATAATAACAAAGATATTCTGTGCTGATTTAATACAAAAACTTATGGATAAATTCTGCAATTTTCTTTGCTGGTTAATCATCAGACATGCGTTTTTACCGGCTATATCATATATTCCACAATTATCATACAGTATTTACATATATGAGAGCTATGAGAGCGTAAAATGTTGCGGCAATCACTGTACTTGGGAAGGTGGAATGCAACAAAAATAAACTGCTTCCCTCAACAGAGTCTAGTTCTGCTTAAATTATTCTCCTTCGCTTGACCCGGAGATTTAGCCTTCTTTAAACGGATTTTATTGATGTCGTTACCGTGGCTAACCCTAAGACCCTTATGCAAAGATTTTGAAATTTTAGTTTCGCAGGATTGATCAATATTTTATCATCATATCACTTACAGTTTTCAAGCAACAGGCAGCACAAATCTGTTGGTAATGTTTCTTTTAGTGACCTAATTTCTATGTGAATTTGTGTTCCATTGCAAAATGGACTACATTAATGAATTCATAAAACGGGGTGGAAACCCTATAGTTAAACTAGGGAAGTAAAAGTTAGAAGAGGTTGGGCTGCAAAATATTAGAAAGGAAGCTGGAAAGAAAGTAAAGTAGAAGGATATAAAGCAGATGCAGCGAGGGGCCGAAGGAATATTGCAAAGACACTAAGGTAATGCCTACAGTACACTGCGTGAGGCGCACTGACAGCACTACCTCTCTCCGGGGTCCATGAGTATGGAGCCTTTGATGGGACTGCTGACTTAGAAAACTAAACAGAACAGTAACGTCAGTAATGCAACACTCACTAGTGGATGGGTTTACAAATTTATGATTTTGGGTAATATGACCCGGCACTACGCCAGGGAGGCCTTTGGGCTCTGAGGTGAAACAAGGGAAATCCCCTCAATGGCACTTGATGCAATAGTTACGAAATTGGACTGTAAGATAGAACGAAGACGTTAAAGAAGGATACAAAGTGGATGCAGCTACGGGGCACAGGGATCCAAAGGAAGTGCATTGATGTTGCAATCGGTCTAAGGGGATGCAACTCATGTTGCAGTTACTCGCCTTTTCAAGATGTTCAAAGATGTTCCTAATCACTTAAACAGATTTGTAGAAAGGTTCCGCAACTGCGTAGTGAATAAGGAAGAATAATGTTCTATCTACACAGGTAAAACTATTTAATATTATTGGATTCTTCCAGCATCTATAAAGATGGCGCATTTACGATTCTTCAGATTTTTTGGTTTTCTGTTTTCCAGCTTAGATGACGTTAGTTCACTGGAATATTAATCTTTAGGTAAAGTTATAAGAAAAGTCAGTACCAACAATGGCATTTATGATATAATCCATAGACTTAAGATATCCTGTATGGTGCTTTTTCATAAGATCTATATCAACACGAGACTTCCACTTAAGGAGTTCTTAGTATTGGCACCTTTACAGCCAGTGCGTGCTACTCGCTTGGCTTGAGCATCGGTAACTACTTTCATTTAAGGGGCCACTGTTTTTAGGAAGACGGCAAGAGCGAGGCAATGGGCTTCATTGGTTAAAAACAATTATTCGGGTAAAATATTCATTACCTCAATAACGGCTAATGATACTGGGCAGGCGTTTCATTTTTTCTACTGATCTGCCGAACTGAGATCGAGTCCCACTCAAACTCGATAGTTTCTTGTAGTGCCTGCAACTCTCCCATCCTTGTGATCAAAAGAGTGGGGATTTGGGGAGCTTATAGTCTACCTGCTGAGTCACCAGAAGCCAATAGCTGGTCCTCAATGGTCCTAGTTTGGTGGAGAGGGCCTTGGACGCTGATCATATATGGATATATTGTCAGTCTCTAGGGCATTTTCCTGCTAGAGTATTGTCACTGTCCCTTGCCTCCGCCATTACTTTGAAGGCTGCTTTTCCGGTCCCCATACAACAGGAGAACCCTACGCTACAGGACCTCCGCTGTCGTTTTATTTTGTTCGTTCAGAGTATTTATCGTTTAAGATCACGTATTGTTTACAAAGGATATTCTTGTTTTTTTATGGCGTAAATTTTATTTCTATATATTCAAAGATTGATACACTAATTCTTTTCAACGTTTTGAGATTTGAGTAACTTTTATGAATAAAGAGTCCGACAGCCCACCAGACCTACCTTCACTCGGTATGTGAAAGAAGGCATGTGTGGGGGCGTCATTTCAGTGATCTTTGCCTTGTCCAAGTTATTTAATCATGTTCCAGATAATGTTAGCATATCCAAATATTTCTCGTTATCAATCTCGAATTTCATGTCTCATTACCTACAGATTGTATATTTACATAGCCCATTCATGATTGGCCTTTAAACATTTACTGACTGGATTGTTGACAGACGGATTTTGAGGCAATATAAGATACATTTTTGCGACCAAGTAACTCATCTCATGTGACTCTTTCCCATCCCCATTTCTATGAGCTAAAATAAAGTGAGATGATGAACTATGCCGCAACATGATATTATTATGTTTCACCTGTCATTTCAGGCACGTTGAAAGTAAAAACCAGAAGAATCAAGTTTCCCAGGTGTATCCAAATTCCACATTATTTTTTTTTTTTTTTTTTTTTTTTTGTAAACGAGTAACATAGCATTCCATAAATAAAGCAATTACTACAAAGCCGAAATTTTAAACAACGTAGACTTTTTAAACTGGTTAAAATGGACACTCGTTTCCGTTAATTCTCCATTAAATTTTCAGCTGCTGCAATTCAGCAGTAAAAATTATCATAAATGCTTGGGGGCGTTATTCTCAGTCCTAATTTGGCCCTCAAGCTGCCTGCAATGCATTTCGGGCGACCTTGTTCCACACAGAATGACCTAGATTCGCCGGTCTCCGTTTCCGCTGCCAGTTAGCCCCAATTTCAGCTAACAAGGGAAGCTAGGTGAGAAAACGCCGGTCCGACAACTGAGTCTGTTAATTCCTCCCATGGGGAAACAGTGTGCCTCGGTTGCTAATACAAATGAATATGTAAGTAAGAAAGATATACAGTAATTTTAACGAGCTGATATGAATATGCATACAATACTCATGGAATGAAAAGAGCGTTCGCAAGCAAATGAAAATTCAAGTAAAATACAAAATATGAACCGTAAACAGCGTAAATATACATGCAAGATAAAGGAAATATATCCAAGAATAATGAATATTTTGTAAAGATAAACTAAGTATTATATACTTAGCAGAATAAAACCATGCAATATGAAAATACTGCAGACTTCATAGCTTACAGTAAAACCTTCATTTCGTTTATATCAAGAAAAAGAGAATCATAGAAAAAAAGTGGCTTTATTTGCATACTTTGACAAACCCGAGATAGCATCACTATCACGAATGATCAGGACTCCAAGGCACTTAAACCCTTGAACGTCAGCAACGGGTTGTGCGTACGGAGGGAAAATAATTCTAAAGGTCCCAGGGAAACGAGGGGGGGGGGGCATTTATCCCACTGAAGTACGATGATAGTACGATGGCCATGCAAACTGAGATATGGATAAAAGGATGGTTGGATTGCTGGCTGGATGTATGGATAGTATCCATGGTTGACGACTCGAATCTATTTGATAAAATAAAATATAGCTCTAGATGAGACTGAAAGTTTAAAAGAAAATTTATGAAATTTAATGGAGAATATCAATGTTCATCGAGAGATCTGATTCATGGTTTAATGGTATATTTCTAAAATTTAACGAGAATATCAATGTATATCTAGAGATCAGATTGAAGGCTTAGACTAAATCTTTAAAGGTTTAATGTCAATATCTATCTACCTCACACCCCCATAACTTAAAATATCAGAGCCCAGCCCCCCCCCCCATGTAACTTGAAGTTATGACTGCCCCTTACTAAAACATCTAGGGCTGTGTACCCGAATGTGCTACGCCATGAACAGTCTACACCTGTAAGTATATTCTGGATAAACATTTCCTTCTATAAAATTATCGCAAGTTAAGTTTGCTTGGTAATCTAAAGACTTGTTACAACTAACCCTATCTATCTGTTCGAATGTAATGATGTTATTCAGGACAATAAAGTATCTCTAATGCTTTTCATCTTTTCATTATCATTATTATTCTTAACAATAAAATGTATTTTTCACTGCCTCTCCCATTTTTTTTCCTAATATCCAACTATTTAGAAAATATAGCTTCTCATCTATAAACTTCTAATAGAAATTTTCCTTCGCATTTATATCTGAAAGAGAGAGAGAGAGAGAGAGAGAGAGAGAGAGAGAGAGAGAGAGAGAATCATTCCTTTTCTACTGGATACGAATAAAACTAACGAAGAGCGCACAATAAATATACACATTTCCTCTCCTGTGAGGTTCAAAAAAAAAAAAAAAAAAAAAAAGCCGAATGGTTCTTCGACAGTTTCATCTGTCCTATATTGAAGTTTTTTTTCACAGTTATGCAAAGTCAGTAGAATATTTGGACAACGTAGCTGGCCTTGAATAAATTTGATAAGAAAATAATTCAATTAAAATGGTAATAAAAAGATGAAAACTGTTAAATATTAACATTTTTAATTCAAGTAATTAAACCTGTCCTTAAAATAGAGAAACAAAACTTCGCTGTTAATTTTCTAACGAGTTTTCTACGAAATAAATGTCAGCGAAGAAATGTGCAAAAATCACCGTACTCTTCACTTCTTTCACGCCATGAGAGCAATTCAATTTGGAACGATTGAACAACTGGTTAAATTCATTTCACTGGAGAGAGGCAAACTTATAAATCTATCGGTAGCTTTTTCACAAAGATCACCTTAGCATCACTGATTTTTTTTTCTTTTTTCAATGGCGGAATCATCACGATTTTTGTAATTAGCCCTATTCACCTGCCTTTGGATTCACGTCAGGTAATCATCTTAATCATCTTAGCACCTCGACACTGATCTTACAACAATGTTACGAAGTTCTGGGTAGTAGGTTGGCCAGGGCACCAGCCACCCGTTGAGATACTACCACTAGAGAGTTAAGGGGTCCTTTGACTGGCCTGACAGTACTACATTGGATCTTTATCTCTGGTTACGGTTCACTTTCCCTTTGCTTACACATACACCGTATAGTCTGGCCTATTCTTTACAGATTCTCTTCTCTTCTCATACACCTGACAACACCGAGATTACCAAACAGTTCTTCTTTAGCCAAGGGGTTAACTACTGCACTGTAATTGTTATGAAGAGACTCATTAGCTATGGTA
The DNA here is from genome assembly GCF_036898095.1 of Palaemon carinicauda. Classification (NCBI taxonomy): domain Eukaryota; kingdom Metazoa; phylum Arthropoda; class Malacostraca; order Decapoda; family Palaemonidae; genus Palaemon; species Palaemon carinicauda. The sequence continues at coordinate 39,949,039 of NC_090737.1, read as the reverse complement.
AGCAGCTAGGAGAAGGACACTCCAAAATCAAACAATTGTTATGTAGTCTTGGATAGTGCCATAGCCTTTGTACCATGGTCTTTCACTGTCTTGGGTTAGAGTTCTCTTGCTTGAGGATACACTCGGCCACGCTATTCTATCTAATATCTCTCTTGTTTTGTTAATTTTTTTAATTTAAATAGAAAATATTTATTCTAATGTATTTTATTTTTCCTTTTTTCCTTTCCTCACTGGGATATTTTCCCTGTTGGGGCCCCTGGGCTTATAGCATCCTGCTTTTCCAACTAGGGTTGTAGCTTATTAAGTATAATAATAATACGACCTTCTCCCTTTTCGTGGAAGGGAAATCTATGTGTTATGTTCCCTAAAAATTACTAATATAACTTCATTCTGAGCTCTTCCTTGCCACTGAATATACAGAATTATCCTTAACACCAAGAAAGGACACAAAGACATAAACAGGGAAGCAGGGGTGTGTGAACAGAAACAAAAGAGGAACGCAAAACAAAAACAAGCGACTATGACCATTGATTTCAGAGAAGTGAGTGACCTAGTTTCAGTCTCGTGGATGCAGAGAGGGTTCCACGGGATGTGCTCGTGGATGGAGAGGTGCTTTTTAAAGAAACAGAGAGAGAGAGAGAGAGAGAGAGAGAGAGAGAGAGAGAGAGAGAGGGGGGAGATGGGGGATTTTCCATGTAACGACATTGGAGGGCAAACGAAAAAATTAAAATGAGTAGCTAGATGACGTCGACAAGGCCATGGAGAAAACCACGAGATCAAACTGGTGTCAGTATCATCCAAAAACATAGCCACATAATTAAGACTTGTTTTAAAATTACTACTACTACTACTAATGTGTATACGATCAAATATATATTAAGGAAAGATAATGCACGTGATTTTTACAAGCTTATTGACAGTTGCGGGATATTCTCTTTTAACGTTTTTTTTTTTTAATAAGCGATTATTATGTCTTGAATTTGACCCGGTCTGTCAAATATAACTGCACCGTGTGTCCTAATTAAGTGAGTTTTACCAAATGAAGCCAAGATAGTTCCCGATATAGAAGTGAATTGAAGAGGACACATATTTGAACGAACTATAATCCAACAAGCAAAGGCAAAGCAGATGTAAATAAGGTACCTGTAAGAATGTGAAGATAGCTCAAGAAATGGATGTCCCAAGAAACACACACACAGTGAGAGAGAGAGAGAGAGAGAGAGAGAGAGAGAGAGAGAGAGAGAGAGAGAGAGAGAGAGAGAGATCCGATATGAAATAAAACGTAAACGTCTTAGAGACATAGATTGATATTATGTCCTATCTTCGCAACGGAACTGCCACGAGATTATATGCATCTATTACTCATTTCAAAAAAAATTTGTTAAATTACAAAATTCAACTTTTTCCTTTATGAATCACTTACAAAATATTTAACAACGCTACATCTTCTCTTCAATATCACCAAGATAGTCTGGGCTACCTGTAAAACGCGTCTTTTCTATTTAGCATATCTCTATATACAAATCCAATTCAACTTCATTTTTAACATTCGTTGAAGAAATTACCTTTCACAAATGTTCAACATATTTGATTCTCAATAGCAAGTAAACCAATGAGACTGTATACTAATGAAAACACATCGACCTTGGATGATGACATTAAACCTTTTGTGAAAAGCTTATTCATGAATTCTTTGATCATATATACGCTCTTTATAAAACTGAACATGAAGGGATGAGCTTACCAAATAAACAGAAGCGTATGTAAAGTATTGCCGGGAGGCATTCATTTTCAGAAAAGAAAATACGAACATGGAAAACAATGAAAGGCGAAAACAGATTTCAGTGCGATGTGCTAAATAGACTTTTGTGATACGCAGTTCTTACAAAAGAAAAAAAGTTTTCTTTTCATTGTGTATAGGTTAGTTAGACTACATTACTACGAGGCCCCTCTAAAATAGATAACATTTCCTTTTCCGTGATACGATAATACCTTTAGTGCTACCAAGTTTCTTCAAAATAGAAGATAAAAATCGTTTTTTTTTTTTTTTCATGATGAGATAATCTAAGACGCCTACATTGCTTGGGAGTTCCATCAAAGGAGCAAACAGTTTTATGGTGAGATAAGAAGAATGACAGGCGTAGTAAAGATTGCAGAGGTGATACGAGTGCCAACGACTGAGATGGTGTGGGCACGTATTAAGGATGATGGTGAGGGAGAGTGTGAGGAGGGCTTGGGAGGAACCTGCGGGGGGAGGAAAGGTCGACAGGGAGTCGGAGAATTAGATGACGATATAAGGTGAGGGATGGGATGGAGACAAGAGATTTGGCGTAAGAGGATCCCTTTGATAGAAGGTACTGGAGAGGGCGCACCAGGCAACCAAGCCCTTAACATAGGGATAACGGTGGAAAAAAAAGAAAGGAGCTAAACAGTTTTTACTGTGATAAGATCAGCTAAGCAGACTCATGAGCCGCGAAGTGAATCCATAACCGAAAGTGTTTTTTGTTTTTGTTTTTTTTTTGTGTTTTTTTTACAGTTATACGGCGTTCAATCAATGCGGTCAAAGCCATACATATGTAAAGTCAAATTAAAAGTCCTTAATACTGGCATGAGTGCGTAAACCACGAGGATGCGCTCTCTTCTAACCTTACCTAACCTCATTGATTCTACCCTAGGGTGCAGGCTCCTACCAGACCAGGAGCAATACCACCTAATCTGCGGTTACCCTAGATCAGGAGACGGGTGAGGGAAAGGCTCCAAAAGAGCCCGTGAAATTTGCATTTTCGATCAATTTTCCTCCCGTTTACAAGTTGAGATTCAGCAAAAGAGGCTAAATTTGAATAATGAATATGATAGAGTTGAGTGGTCATAATGAAATATTGCTACTCTAATTCATTTAGAAAAAAACGAAAATAAAAGGAAACCAAATTAGATGGTACTCTGATCTTAATGACCATAATTCGCTGTATCCGGCCATTCCCACAACCTCGGTGGGCAGTGCATTTTTTAAGGTAACGAAAAAATATCTAACACGGCATCAGAAAGATGCAATTGAAAAAAAATAATAATCATGAAACAGGTGAACACAGAAATGAATCTAAAAATGGATCACACATACACAAAACAAACACCCCCAACACACACACACATCTATCTATCTATCTATCTATCTATCTATCTATATATATATATATATATATATATATATATATATATATATATATATATATATATATATATATATATGAAATTACTTCACTCTAGATGATCATCAAAATTCAAAGTAATATTGACTTTACATGCTCTGCAAACCTGATGTCTATATCCCTGGTCATTATAATGCTGGTTTACAATAACCTAAAATCAATCAGCATGTGACATATTTCCAAAGCTTTTTACTGTCCCTTTTTAATACCTCCAAGCCAAATTCCATGAAAACATGACTATTATATTTAGCGTATTTATGGTGCAAATTATAAACACCACAAAAATAGACACTGGATCAAATCCTGGATTGGGGGATTAATCATACTCGAATAAATACATTTTTGATATTAGAGAAGAGTATACTGTAGTTATATAAAACTCATTTAAATAAGTAAAATCAAAGATATACAAAGACCCAACTTAATTAATATTAAACTGAATCAGGTGAGTAGCAATCAATAAAAAAAAGAGAGAGAGAGAGAGAGAGAGAGAGAGAGAGAGAGAGAGAGAGAGAGAGAGAGAGAGATATGATTTCAAATAGGTTGTAAGAGGCTTAATTCGACAGGGATCTCTTGTTTTGTTCCGATGTGATGGAATACTTGGTAACACAAAAGAATAATCACTCATATGAATTGTTTAATTTGTTTCCCTCTCTACACTGTCTACCGCCCAAAATAGTTGATTAACATCCAGGTTTTAAAGGTACCCTGACACTTGCACGAATTTGTGGCACGCATTGTCACGACTAGAGTCGTGAACTGGCGTGAACTCGTCGTGAACTGGAGTGAACTCGTCGTGAACCTGTCGTGACATCGTGGCATATCGGGACGAGAATTTTGAAATGTTCAAAATTTTGGTCACGACAAAATTTCGTGAACGCGGCGTGAACTATGCGCGAACTGTTCGTGAACTCGTCGGGACGATGTGGGAAGTGAGCAAACTATGCTAAAACTATGCATGAACTCGTCGTGCCAGTACGTGTCAATGTGGACAGGTGAGCTGTGATTCTGAGGTAATTTTTCATTTTTTTTCATTTTCCAGTTCGTGCCACAAAATGTCACGACTTGCCACGACAAATTCGTGGCCAAAAGTCGTGCAAGTGTCAGCCTGGTTAGACGTTTTCTCTTATACAGTGATATTCTCTCTCTCTCTCTCTCTCTCTCTCTCTCTCTCTCTCTCTCTCTCTCTCTCTCTCTCTCTCTCTCTCTCTTACCGGCTTTTTCCTGAATGGGTTACGGAAAGAAACAGCATTTGAGCAAGTCCTAAAATGTGAAGTATAGGTATACTACACTTTTTTTTTAGGACACGCATAAATATTGCTTCTTTCATGCTACACTTTTTAGGACACACACAAAGGCAGTTTCTTTCCTTAACCTATTCAGGATTGAACGTCATTCTACTCGTTCCTAAGATGAGAGAGAGAGAGAGAGAGAGAGAGAGAGAGAGAGAGAGAGAGAGAGAGAGAGAGAAATGAATCACTGTATAAGGAAGGTTTCAAGTCTAAGGAATTCTCAGAAATTAAATCAATGTAGTAAAGGATAACGCTCTAAAGGTGGGTGGGGGTTGTGGGCGCTAAATCAGAAATGTGTCTAAGTGGGTGGAGGATGGAGGAAGAAAGTTAGAGAACACTGATGGAGAGGAAGGTGGTGGTGATGATGTTGGCGATGATGAAGCGAGAGAGGGGGGAAAAGGTAAAGGTCATCTCTTCAGCTTGGCCTCTGACATTTGACCTTTCCCGTTGCTGCTGCTGCAGCTCTCTCTCTCTCTCTCTCTCTCTCTCTCTCTCTCTCTCTCTCTCTCTCTCTCTCTCTCTCTCTCTCTCAGCCAGCCATCATGAATGGCAGCAGGGACTACAATCACACACCAAATGTGGGGCAAAGGGGAGGAGGGAGAGTCGCTGGTTCCACTGGCTGGTTTGTTTGTTTAGTCTGACGTCGCAACAACTAAGGTCGTCGCAGGCGGAATTATGTATCAAAGATATACACGATTTTGGAATAAAATGACAGGTTATAATACTGTAAAATCTTAAATTTCAGATAAGGGGGGGGGGATGAAGTATCGACACACAAATACAGCCAAACCATTAAAGGCAAAACGCGCCAACTAGGCATCCCCACACTAAAGATGAAATACAGACGAATTAATTTCTTTCTTTCCTTCTTTCCAAATCCTTGGCGTCCGGGACAAAGGAATCAATATGAGATGTAAAATATTCAAAATGGTTTCCTGAGAGAAAATTAAGAAAGCTTTTAACTAAAATAACTTGGACCAAATTATAAAGGAACATGGTCTGCGAGGATATGAGTAACATTAACTGGAACAATGTAATCAAGGGGAAATTTCCTCAAACAGATGTGTTGGAAGGTTATTTTTTAAGGAAATTTTGTTCAAATACATACATAAAAATACACACAAACACATATATGAATGAAACATTCATCTAGCTATATATTTATCTTTATATATAATTATAAAGAGTATATGTATAAATATATATGTATAATCTATGCTCCAATTTTAAAACATTAATATAAATATATATATATATATATATATATATATATATATATATATATATATATATATATAATATATATATATATATATATATATATATATATATATATATATATATATATATATATATATATATATATATATATATATATATATATATATATATATAATATATATATATATATAATATATATATATATATATATATGATTTATTTATTTATAATTTATGGAAAGTAATTGAAAAATCCTCCGATTGAAAAAAATATGAATTATAAAGATTCCAGAGCATTGGCGTATTCCATGATGTCAAATGAAATAAAAAAAAACCAAGGATATAAAACTTTCATGCCCAAATGCATTCAAGAAAATTCGATTTTCCAGTGACGAACAACTGAACGCAACCACGGATCGCATACAATAAATGAATTTGCGATAAAATATTTGAAAATAAGAAGGTTGACGTAACTGAGTATTGAGCCTTATCAATAATCCATAATAATAGGGTGTCAAATGGGGAGAGGAGGGGAGGGGGGAGTTTGGCCTTCCCCCAGTGGAATCAAGACAGCCTCTTAAAGGAAGGAAGATTTTAAAAACAGTTATATTACAATAAATTAACTTTATCGAAACTATTTAAGGTACACTAGCTCTTAAATTTACCATTTACTCTGATTATAGAAGTACCATAGATGTCCTCTGGGTTATAAACGTCAAAAAATTACTTGTATTAATATCTGAAGAATAATTTTATTCTCAACTAGGGGGCACTCAGTAGAGCACAGAACTCCGCCGCGGCAGCTTATTTCTCGACCTTTTACTTAACCTTAACCTTGACCTTAGAACTTAACATGTATTAATTAGCGTGGATTTCCATACACTCAAATATGAGAGAGGTTTCAAGTCTCTGTGACAACGATGTCTAAACTTATGGCTGATTACATGAATTGGACATTTTGCTTGACCGTGACCTTGACCTTCCCAAATTTAAAAGTTAATCCCTGCAAGCATCATTACTCTATGATTAAAATTGTGGCCAGGAAGCTGTTCGCAAAGAAACACACAAACAGGGCCAAAACATAACCTCCTCCCAACTTCGTTGGCGGAGGTAATGAATAAACATCGAAATATGCTAGAGTCCATTTCAGCACTTTATAATAACGAAACAACAAACTCCAGAGAAATAATGAACAGGTCACTGATAAAAAGTAGGAAATTTCTTCATATGGGGATGATCAGAGCATAAACAAGAGTTTAATTAATATTGTAAAGTCTGCTAATTGGTCATACACGATTAACTCCTGGTTTTCAATGTGCACTAGGCATGGACTTGTTCCCAAGTACAATGACTGATACGTTTTTAAACAGCTAAAAATATTTTTTTAAGGATGAAGAATATTTAGAAGACTGTGAGATTTATGCTTTAGTATTAAAACAACGAGACATTTGATCGTATTCCTAGATTTTCTGTTTCCTTGAATCTAACGTTTTAAGGAGTATAAACAGTAAATGTGGATACAGACAGTCTGAAGGGTGCCACGACATTGCAAGAAAGTGATTCTCGCATGAAGCACCATGAATCTGACCCAAAGTCAGGCGTGAGAAAAGAAGCAGAGAATCTACCCCTTCGTGATGCTTAAGAGAAAGCAAAACTGCATTAATAGCAATTTTCGAATCAATCACACGGCGACGAGAAAAATTAAGAGGTAGTGGTTAGAAATGATAGAAATGTTTTAGATATTGATGAAAGCTAGCAAACAAATAACTGGTTAGAAGCCTTGGCGAATGACATTTTGTTTCAAGTGGTATGTTAAAAGTGAGGGTTTCGAAATACATTTTCCATGAACAAAATAGAAATATTGGACGGCAGAAGACAATGACATGATTTTATGGTTGAAGTTGATAGACAACGAAGAACAAATTATAAAGTTACCGCAACAGCCATGATCAAGTTTTAATGTTTTAATGTTGTTAATGTTTTTAAAATATTTTATCTTAATTGTTCATTACTTCTTATATCGCTTAATTATTTCCTTTCCTCACTGCGTTATTTTTCCCTGTCGGACCCTTTGGGCTTATAGCATCCTCCTTTTCCAACTAGGTTGTAGCTCAGCTAGTAATAATAATAATAATAATAACAACAACAGAACATGGGTGAAAGTCTTACAAGAAAAAAACAAGAGTATTTGATCATAGGAAAAATCATGACTAAAAGAAAAGGGGCCACACTGGAGAAGGTCACTAATAATGACGAGGCGAGAAAGCAAAATGCGTCGGTAACAATAACAGAATTGAAGCAATTAAATAATTACTGTTGGAAAAATCATGTTTACCGGAAAGCCTTGACAGAGATGTTGAAATACGCTAGAAATAGCTATCAGAGAAGTATAATCAAAACAGATGTTAGAAATACTTGCACAAACACTCATACAGAGCTTCAAAACTCGGCTTACACTACATAGTGTGTACAGCAACCATGCATGTGTAATCAAAATGTTGATGTAGAGTAACAGTAGCAAACAATCAGCAGAAGCAACGTTGGTTTGGTTAGTGTTTGGAAAGGTGACCATTACTATAAAAATACCTGAGTGTGTGTATATATATATACATATATATATATATATATATATATATATATATATATATATATAGAAAGAGAGAGAGAGAGAGAGAGAGAGAGGAGAGAGAGAGAGAGAGAGAGAGAGAGAGAGAGAGAGAGAGAGAGAGAGAGAGAGGCATATAAACGTAACACGCTTGGAAAGTTGACGACAACTTTAAAACCACGTGAGTGTATATATATATATATATATATATATATATATATATATATATATATATATATATATGAAAAGGAGTGAGATATCAAGCACATAAACGTTAACACGCTATTCACAGTCAGACATAAGAGTTGCAGAGCTTCGAAAAATATCTTGACCTTTCGACATGCGATATAAACTGCATTACTGTTTCGGCTATTAATCGATGTTCTATTACTGGGCCACATAAATAAACCAAGGTTTAGTGAGTATAAACCTTGAGTAAACTACCACACAGTTGCTTAATGTTTACAAATTCTACGGATAAATAAAAAATGAATATGGTAAATGAAATTTGACATACCCTCCTGATAATGACGCCTTAAACCATTAACAAAATGTGATTCACACGGCCTCTGCTTATCAGCAAAAAACAATCTTCATAGATGTGGAGAAAAAAAAAAAAGATTGAAATGCAAAACCAACAAGAAAGGCTTAACCCGAGTTTTCGAACGCATAGTTTATACAGTCTGGTACACCCGGCTCTGAGGAAAGTGTACCCTGGCACACCCTCACTGCGGTTAGAATTCCTGTGTTTATCCCACCCACCCCCTCCACCATCTCTCCCTACACTAGCTATTTGGTTACTCGCTATAAAGTACGGATATGACAGGGTACACTTCTTTGTAGCAAGGTGTACAAGGGTCTCCGGTGTGATAAAGTTGTTTCTCATAATGACTCAATTCATATCATCTCCGTTCACGTGCAAGTGCATTATTAAAAGAAAAGAAAAGAAAAAACTAAAACGTTGAAATTACATATTCGGATAATACAAAGGATTGATTTTAAAAAGCTCTCATAAAGTACATCCATCACATGTTGAAAGAAATAAACCGTATCCATGAATAAGTTGTTATTCAACTACAACGAGTAAAGATAAGGGGAGGGGGAGAAATGGCTGACATGCAACCATTAGAGTTAATAGTCCTCAAAATGTATTCTTGAATGTTTGCCAACTTCATGTTTCTTCCACGCTTATGTTTATATATATATATAGATATATATATATATATATATATATATATATATATATATATATATATATATATATGTATGTATATATATATATATATATATATATATAAACACTTTATATATACACACACACATATATATATATATATATATATATATAAACACTTTATATATATATATATATATATATATATATATATATATGTATATATATATATATATATATATATGTATATATATATATATATATATATAATATATATATAATATATATATATATATATATATATATATATATATATATATATATAATGTAAATTACATTAGCAATCATCTTACAATTACAATGTATAACGTTAGTAAAATAAATTACAATATAAAATGTAACAAAACCTGAACTCTCTCTGGATGATTCACAACCACTACAGAAACCCTCAACGCGGTCTCTCTCTCTCTCTCTCTCTCTCTCTCTCTCTCTCTCTCTCTCTCTCTCTCTCTCTCTCTCTCTCTCTCTCTCTCTAAGGTTAAAGTATTCACAAAGCCTGTCTTGTCACAAGACCTTTTACATTTTTTACGGTCGATTTCAAGGAAATTCAGCAGTGGACTCGCTACTGGCCAAGGACGAGTTGACCACAATATTAAATGTCGACATCCAAGATTTTATTCACCCTTTGTGCGGTCATTGGAATTTTACTCTTTCTTTCAGATGTCATTGGAATTTTACTCTTTCTTTCAGATGTCATTGAAATTTTATTCTTTCTTTCAGATGTCATTGAAATTTTATTCTTTCCTTCAGATGTCATTGAAATTTTATTCTTTCTTTCAGATGTCATTGAAATTGTATTCTTTCCTTCAGATGTCATTGAAATTTTATTCTTTCTTTCAGATGTCATTGAAATTGTATTCTTTCTTTCAGATGTCATTGAAATTGTATTCTTTCTTTCAGATGTCATTGAAATTGTATTCTTTCTTTCAGATGTCATTGAAATTGTATTCTTTCTTTCAGATGTCATTGAAATTTTATTCTATCCTTAAACTATCACTACAATTTTATTCTTTCTTTTAGCTAGCATTCCAATTACATTCTTTCTTTAAACTATCATCATCATCATCTCCTACCAAGCCCATTGACGCAAAGACACTAGGTTAGATTTCGCCAGTCGTCTCTATATTGAGCTTTTATAAATACTTCATTCATCATCGCCAACATCACGCTTCTTAGTCCTCAGCCATGTAAGCCGAGGTCTCTTCTAGGGCCTTGTGGAGCCCAATTGAAAGTTTGGTGAACCAAATCAAGATGTTTTCCTTTATCCTAGTTAAACTCTCGTTGCTATTTTATTCTTTCTCCAATTTCATTCTTTCTTTAAACTATCATTGCAATTTTATTCTTTTTTTACGCTATCATTACAATCTAATTTCTATAAGGTATCATGCAATCTTATTACCTATTTCAGCTATCATTGCAATTGTAATCTTTCTCTCAGCTATCATTGCAATGACATTCTTTCTTTAAACATCACGCTATCACTGCTACCTTTAAGCTACTATGAAAGTGCTATTCTTTCTTTAAACTATCATTTCTTTACACCATTACTGATATTCTATTCTTCCATTATGCTATCAGCATCGTCGTCATCATCATCTCCTAAGCCTATTGACGCAAAGGGCCTCGATTAGATTTCGCCTGTCACCTCAATCTTGAGCTTTTAATTCACTACTTCTCCATTCATCATTTCCGACTTCACGCTTCATAGTCCTCAGCCATGTAGGCCTGGGTCTTCCAACTCTTCCAGTACCTTGTGGAGCCCAGTTAAATGTTAAATGTTTGGGGAGTGCGAAGATTAACCCCAAACCATCTCCATCTATCCCTCACCATGATCTCATCCACATAAGGTACTCAAATAATATCTTATAGTCTCATTTCTAATCGGGCCCTGTCATAGTCCTAATATTCTTCTGAGGGCTTTGTTCTGTTGGAGATTGTTTCATTGTTATACCGTGGTTGATGTCCATACAGTAACATCGATCTCACTAAGCTGACATATAGTCTGATTCTTATACGTAATTTCAGGCGATTTGATTACCAAATTTTACTTAATCTAGCCATTGTCTAATTTGCTTTCTATAATCTTTCATTAAACGCAAATTCTAATGACCCTATATTAGAGATCATAGTTCCTAGATATTTAAAATATTCTACTTCATTAATCCTTTTCCCTTCCATTGATATTTCATCCTCCATTGTATATTCCGTTCTCATCATTTCTGTCTTTCTTCTATTTATCTAAAGCCCAACACATGTGATATGTTATGCACTCTGGTAAGCAAGCATTGCAAATACTGTGGTGTACTGCTAATAAGGACAGAGACATCGGCATACTCTAGGTCAGCTAATTTCCTATTACCAATCCAGTCTAATCCTTCTCCACCATCTCCAACCATTCTAAGCATTACTAAATCCATGAGGATAAACAAACCGCTATCACTGCAATTTAATTCTTCTTTAAGCTATCATCGAAATTGTAATCTTTCTTCAAGTTACTATTACAATTTTATTTTTCATTTCTAAATATCCTTGGAATTATACTCTTCTTGTAAGCTTTCATTGCAATTTTATTCTTTCTCTAAGCCCACATTGAAATTCTATTCTTCCCTTACGATATTATCACAATATAGTACTCTTTTAAGCTATCACTGAAACTTTATCCTTCCTTTAAGTTACGTTTACAATTTTATTCTTTCTTTAAGATGCCATTGTACTACTACTTTTCCTTTACGCTATTTTCGTAAGTGTATTCTCTCTTTAAGCCACGATTTCATTTATATTCTTCCTTTATGTCATCATTACAATTTGCAATTCTGTGATTTCTTTCAACTATCGTTGCAATTGCACTTTATGATAACATTGCATCATTAGTCAGCTTTTAGAGTAAGCGAAAAATTGGAAAGTCACTCTCTGGTGTGAATAATTCAATCCTGTGTGGGCCGGAAAATATTTTAACGTTTGATACTAAGAGAGAATGGATTTATCTTGCCATTAATGAGACATATGGGTTCTTTTAACGCAAATATTTGGGATTGATAAAAACATGCACAAATAAATTAACACGAAACACACAAAGGCAATATATCAGCAAATCGTTCGTTTAAGGAAATAATATGCCAGCTGAATTTTATAATTGATTGATGTAGACCATGGCTCACGTTATCTAAGTTCACTGATGAGGAATAGAAAGGCATCATACTTGCCAAATGGAAATTGTGAATTGGGCTCGCATTCGCAAGGTTCATGGGTGGCGTATCATTACAAGTTGATCTGGTTGTGAATGGGTACCAATGCTAGTTGAGGGGCAAAGATAGGGCATGGGTCTAGAGACCTTATGCCAAAATAAGTGTTTGGAACCGAAATACCAACACCTTCTGCTAGCATGTGTGTGTGTGCGTGTGTGTGTGTGTGTTCTGTACGAATAAAAAAGTATCATCATACATCAATAAGAATTTCTTCAATGAGTTCATATTCAATTGAATTGTGTACCTTATAACACTAATACATCACCATTTTCCATCTTCCCTCAGAGAGAGAGAGAGAGAGAGAGAGAGAGAGAGAGAGAGAGAGAGAGAGAGAGAGAGAGTAGAAGAAAGCAGGAAGACGAGCAAGAGGAGGAGGGAACAGAGGTGGTGTGGGCGTGACAAGAGAATGATATTTACAAAACGCAGCTGAATATATTCATTCGAGTGAAAAACTCTTCGGATGTGACGAGAATTTACAACGCCCACCACATTCAGTCTCGATTTTTTCCCCTTGGGATGACATTTGAGCTTTGGCAAATAGAACTACGATAAAAGTAACAATGATTTTTACGGTCGATGATATTTCCACAGAAACAAAAATCACCAGTTATTTCAACTGTGATGAAAACAGGGTAAAAAACATTGGCGAAGTAATTAAAAAGTGAAAGATAAAGAAATGAAATGAATGCAGACTCCATTCAGAGGACATAAATACTGCAATTGCAGGGTATGATTTTTTTTAACAAATTCTCATACAAAATATACGTTTTTTATAGACGTAACTAATAACATAGAGGATACACACACACAACTCTCTCTCTCTCTCTCTCTCTCTCTCTCTCTCTCTCTCTCTCTCTCTCTCTCTCTCTCTCTCTCTCTCTCTCTGTATATATATATATATATATATATATATATATATGTGTGTGTGTGTGTGTGTGTATGTGTGTGTGTGTGTGTGTATGTGTGTGTGTGGCAGCGTTTTTTGTGATTGAGTGTTCGACTGCATGTTTTTTCATATATAGCATTATTGTATTTACCGTTATACATTTCCAACTTGAAATACCTTCATATAACATCATTAATCTCATTGCAGTAGAATAACACCGTAACTACCATATACCTAATCCATGGAAAGCGAAAAGCAGTCACCTTTTCATTAGACATTTGAGAATCACAGGTACTTCACGAATCATACTTGATTTCTAAATATATTTAGTTAAAAGACGATCCAGTGCAGGAACAGTTATGCTGATACATACAGGTATGTACACATACATTCTGCTGTGTGGAATGCTGACGATTATTTTCTACATAAAATAATTTCCCAATTATACAACTCAAGGAACGAAGGTATAATTTCGAAAACGTATGTTATATGAAAATTCGAGATTATGTTACTACATATTCCATTAGAAGAGCTAAACTGAGAGAGAGAGAGAGAGAGAGAGAGAGAGAGAGAGAGAGAGAGAGAGAGAGAGAGAGAGAGAGAGACCTTGACCTCTTGATAAAGGTCTCTTTCCTCGAAATGGAAGAAAGCTCAATGCTCCCAAAGAGTGAACTTCAACTAAAGAGACTACACAGGATAGGAATAAAAAGCAACCGATAAAGAGGAGACAAATCGAAAAAGAGAAGTACTGCACTCCAAGAAGACATGAAGATCCGACTAGGAGGAGAGTCCTCTTACCCTTTCAGGTGGCACAACCAAAGGGATACCCCGCGACAAGAGAGGTGGCGTTGAAGTTATAAATCCAAGAATGCCGCAATGTGCTGGTACTGATAAGACCTCTTTCGAGAATTGGGACAGCATCGTGGGCGAGATAACAAATAGGTAAATATGGGTTAGCCTCTATTCCAGGTAGAATAATCTCGATTAGAGGCTGAATAACTACGTGGAAAGGTCAGATAAACATGGGACTCTGATAAAGAATATAATACTCATTACGTTCTTATGAATACTATGACAAATGGCTGTTCTTCATAAACAGTAGTTAGTACAGATGGTTTTGATGCAATATTTAGTATGAATGAGAAGGCAGGAGTCTATCACAAAGTAATAGAAAGATAGGAAATTGGATATTGATTTAAAAATGGAAAGATATATAGGATACCATTAAAAGTGCAGTGAAAATAGGATATTTAAAAACGGAAAGGAAAAGAGTTTATCATTCTAAGAACTGAAAAAAAATACGATATTCTAAACACTTGAATAATATGAAATTATTCTAACAGAAAAATTTAAACCATTCAAAAAACTCCTGGAAACAAATGAAATATCATTCTAAAAAACAAAACAAAAACAAAAATTATGAAATTCTGAAAATAAAAATAGGAAATTATTCTAGAAATCTAAGTTGAACATAAAAAATCAACCTAAACACTGAAAGAAAAACAGGAAGCCCTTCTCAGAACAGAAAGAAAAGTGGGAAATCCTTTTAAAAACTGCAAGAAAAATACATCGAAAAAGAGGGTGGGAGGTTACCTGAAAGCGTGAGTCACCGGAAGAAGTTGTGTAAGACATCATCAATGGTTCACAACGAGAGAGAGAGAGAGAGAGAGAGAGAGAGAGAGAGAGAGAGAGAGAGATGACTAATACCTACCTGGGAGAGGAGAGAGCAATGCAAGTTGAAGAGGGAGGGAGCATTGAGGGGGGCGGGAGGTAGTTAAAGAGGATAGACATGCCAAGGTCAGCGGTTTTCACTCAATAACGTCAACAATATAAAGTAGTTCTTCCATCAATCAATTCCTTCAAAAAAAAATTCGTGAATAGCAAAAAACATCGATATTTTCTTTTTCTTTTTTTTTCTTTTTTTTACCTCGTTCTCAATGGTTTTCCTTTCCTACGACCTTCCCTCGTGATACATATGAATGATATCGGGAATAACTGCATAAATCATTAATCATATTTTCACAGACGTAAGGAATCCTAAAAAATCTTGTGGATATTATAAAAGAAGAAGAAGATACTCATCACACCCGTGATCAGCTGAACTGTTGTTTTTGTTGTTGTCGTGTGCTGCGGCATGACAACTCATGATTCATGAAATTTATTTACAGAGCTAATAACCCCTGGCGGAGAGAGAGAGAGAGAGAGAGAGAGAGAGAGAGAGAGAGAGAGAGAGAGAGAGAGGGAGAGACGTTATGCATGTTGCAACCCACCTCTCATCGACTGAGAAGCGTACGTGGGCGGAAAGAGGTGAGGCAACGCAACGTAAGATCAATGAAAGGTAAAGAGTAGGAGGAGGAGGGAGGGAGAATTAAGGAGGGAGAAGCAAGGAGGAGGAGGAGTAAAAGGCGGCGGAGCGGAAATAAGGACAAGTGGCGAGAAGAAAAAATAAAAACATAACGGTATGAATAAAACGTATAAATCATTGATCGAAATATATCCTACATTTTAGAAATAAAAGGAAGTTTATCAACAGAAGGGAAATGACAATCTATATCCATTTCTAAAAACCAAGAAAACGGGTAGATACAATTCAAAGATCGATTTGAAATAATCTCGGGAAAAACCATAGAACAGAGCGATGACTGCGTTAGCCTCTTCAATTTACTATTTCCTTACCATTTTACCCAAGTCGCATATTTACATAGAAAACCAAGGTCTTCTTCCACGACCTCATCGCCGTACCATCAATATCGTCTTTAAATGTCAATTGCAAGTACTTTTTGTAAACACAATTTGAGATACTTAACACTTCATATAAGGAATAGTGTCCCCTTCACGCCAGCCACCTTTCCCCTTCCCCTCAGCATGTCACGTGACCTTAACCCACTGATTCCGTGCTTTATGCATGACGGGAGTTGGTCACGGGGCCAGATTTCAACATGCAACTAGACACAGTCATGTCCGGAGTGAATCAATTGGAGGGTTGGGGTCTTTTACGAAGACATAAAATAAGTTATTCGTCGAGAAACGGAGAAGGGGCAGTGCTCGTTATTTTCTCTCTCTGATGCGACATTCTTTCAGCGATGTAAGATTTTATTACTTTTTAAAAATACATAAAACATATCCATACACATTATACACATATATGTAAATATATATATATATATATATATACACACACACACATATATATATATATATCTATATATATATATATATAAATATATATATATACATATATATATATATATATATATCTATATATAAATATATATATATATATATATATATATATATATATATATATATATATATATATATTTATATATATATATATATATATATATATTATATATATATAGAAATATATATATATATATATATATATATATGAATACACACACATTCTGTCACACAGGTCAATTAAAACTTGGACAGAAACCATATTTTTAATCAAACTTAATCTCAGATGCAAACTTTCTTCATCAGTTTTCCTATGAACTTCAATGCCGTTTAACAGAGTTTAGAGGTTACTTTTTATTTTAATTGATTCGAAAATATCCGTTATCTTCTTATAACTTGATTCAGCTCTCTTTAATTCTTATCCTTCCCCAAACTTCCCTTTTCCTCCAAGGTCTTAAATTTTCCTATAATCTCGAGTGTTACGGGGAGGGCAATCTTATTTCTTATTTGGGAAGGACTGTAATGGATATAGCACCATTAAGAATTCCGTTACTTCTCACAAATACTCTAATATCACATAATAGGCTAAAATCGACGCAATGCGAACTGCCAGTTAAAGATTGAAGTGTGTTCTACTTGGTTGTA
The DNA here is from genome assembly GCF_036898095.1 of Palaemon carinicauda. Classification (NCBI taxonomy): domain Eukaryota; kingdom Metazoa; phylum Arthropoda; class Malacostraca; order Decapoda; family Palaemonidae; genus Palaemon; species Palaemon carinicauda. The sequence continues at coordinate 39,931,523 of NC_090737.1, read as the reverse complement.
TTTCTAGAAAACAAGGGAGAAATGCCAAACCAGTAAATACTATATATAGGTTTATATATATGTTTATTTATATATATATATATATATATATATATATATATATATACATAAACAAAATTAAGTCTATGGTTTTCATTATAAAAAAAATTCAATAAATCTAGCACAAGAAAAAATATGCCTATCTTTTACGCTTTATCGGGTTTACTCGAAAAAAATTGTTACAGCAAAAGCCTTAAACAAATCTACGGTTACTACTCTCCACATTTTATTATAGCCACAAATCATTCGAACTGAAAATAAAAAGGCTAAAAATTTTCCTCTACTTGATAATATAAAACTAATTCTAAAGTGGGAATCCTTCCCTGTCATAAAAGAATTATCTAAGGAGTATATACGATAAAAAACTTAGGAGAAAAATGACTCATAAGTAATGCAAACAGGCTAATGTAAGAAGAAATGCTCATTTTTAGTCTTGATTATTCTTAGGAGATTGAGGCACATCGTTTACTCGTATATTTACCCAGAAAGAGGAATATATAGATAAATCATCAGATCTCTTTAGACCACCGTCCAAAATGGCCTTTATTAAAAGACTAAAATCGAGAAAATCATGATTTTATTTAAATTCGAACGATAGTAACAGAGCTTTATCTAATAAGTACAAGGAAAGTATAACAATATAACAATAAAAAAAAAAAATACTTTTCAAACAAGGTATGTAGAATATACAGGTAATAAGCAATAACTCTTAAATATAGTTTATTGTTAGCAAGGCATAATATGAAAAAGCCTATCCCCTAATAAATTATCATCGTATTACTATATACAAATAAAACTTGATATATAAAAAAGAATCTGCTGGAAAAGTTGATTCCTTATTGACCTTTTCTCTATGGAAAACTTTTCAATTTATGGGAAGTATCTAAACAAAACTAGATATATAAATTCCAACGCATAAAATAATTTACCCCTAAAAACATATGTAAACACCACAGATAAATTCAGTTCTCTCTCTCTCTCTCTCTCTCTCTCTCTCTCTCTCTCTCTCTCTCTCTCTCTCAGTTAGCTGTTCTCTGTCGGTCAAAGGTCAAATCACGAGTACCGCAGTCAGCCCAATTCAGTTTCCCTATCTCAAGCAACAATCATTAATTTTGCTTCAGACATAAAAGTAAACATTAATTGTTTCCACCATGATTTGAAGTGCCATTTCTTTACAAGAGATCTAAGTCTTGAAAATGTGAAAATGGCAAGCTAAACTGAAATAAAAATGGGAGAAAACAGTTCCATGACATTAATAAAAATAATTTTAGCAAAACGAAGCCTTTCTAACAACCCAGATATATTATATATATATATATATATATATATATATATATATATATATATATTCATTTCTAATCCGGTCCTGCCATTCAACTCCTAATATCCTTCTGAAGACTTTGTTCTTAAATCTACTAAATCTATTAGATTGTATCATACCATGACTCATGTCCACATCGTAAACTGACCTTACTAAACTGATTATTAGTCTAATTTTTATGTGAAATTTCAGGCGATTTGATTTCCAAATTTTACTTAACCTAGCCATAGTTTGCTTTGCTTTTTTCAATATTTCACAAAACTCTAATACTAAAGACCCTATGGAGATCATAGTTCCTAAATTCTTAAATGATTCTACCTCATTAATCCTTTCCCCTTCCATTAATATATAATATATATATATAATATATATATATATATATATATATATATGTCACTTAAGTTTATTTTTCATGCAATTATTTTGATAAAGCATGAGTTGATAAAGTTATTCCTCGAAGAGAATATGAAAAAGTGTTTACATTATTCAAATAAAACCACAGACTGATTCAAGAGTCATCTAACGACCTGTCATCAAGATAAAATTGGTACATGAATGGTTGGGGGGGGTGCGTGTATCAATTTAGGTTCCAAAACCTTGACTATTCTTAAATGTTGACACAATTCTATAAAGATCACAACTTTTGCCTGCAGCTCGTGTGTTCCAGGAAACTTTTGAAAAGCCCCAAGGTCTGGAAACAAATGCACCAGTGCGTAAATCACATGAAAACAATAAGCAAATTAGGCACTCGAGGGAGAAATCGCAGCCAACATCGTTATTGCGTAAAATTATTTCATAACATTTATACCTTTTAACCTATATTGGTTGTCAACAACTGGTTTTGATTATTTGTAAATAAGCCTTAAGCTTTAAAATGTGTACGCGTTTTTTCTCAAACAGAGCAATTACCTGTCATTTCGAATAAAAAAAAATATACAATATTTTTATGTTAGAATTCTAGATTGATGATAAAGACAATTATATAAAAACAGAACAAAGATATATTGCAATAAAAATAACGTTGCGGTTGAGCTGAAAAAATGGAATCAAAGCCAATCCAGAATAAAAATTCAAATTCACTTATGTTTAAACAATTTAAATTCACTTTACATGTTTAAAAAAAATACAGAAAAGAAAATTCCATAAGGAAAATATTCTCTCTCTCTCTCTCTCTCTCTCTCTCTCTCTCTCTCTCTCTCTCTCTCTCTCTCTCAAACTAAAGTAACGTGACGAAAAATATAAAATCAACCAGCCCACCACGCAAAGGCTTCAACAGCATGAATACCGCGAACAGTGACCAACAGCAGCGGTGGGATTTCTCTATTTTATTGACCATTCGTCCTTGAGCCTCCAAATAACACCAACTGATAATGGATGTCATTTTTTAAACTTTGACACGCAGAAAGTGCAATTTTGAAGACATCCCAGTAGGGGCAGATGGGAGTTATCACCTACAGCCTATCTTGCACGGTACACTGTAGACGTTGGGAAAATCCATTTGCAGGGTACCTTCCTTCCTCGCTACATTGCCTTCCCCCATTTTACTTTTTATTCTTAATTTGTTCAAACTTCTTTCAATTTCTCTTCTTCTGTGTTTCACGTTTACTCCGAAAATAAATCTTTCAGAAAATGCCATAGGAGTTTCTAGAGAAGAAAAAGAGGAAACGGTATACATTCTCAAGAAAAATCCTGCAATCCCATCACAATATAGCATTTCTAACACAACCCAAATAGAGATATCTGAACCTTTTAACCTAAAATACAAAATTCAGAGAAGAGACAGGAGTTAAAAAGCCGCCAATAATTTCAAAATATTAAAGGTCGAATCTTGAGCATCAATTCTAAGTAATTATCCCTTTAAAATAAAATACCAATTCATTCTGAACTCCATTTGAGATCATCTTCAAATAAATTTCAGAGCTGTGAGAACGCATCCCTGGTTCAATAGCTTGAAGGATCCAATACATATTCATATGACGTTAATTGCCTTTCTAAATTCCTCTGTTGAAGAAATAAATTAAAAAATTTGGTGCATTTTGGTTCCTTTCAAGAGAAAAATACGACGGCAACGAAAAAAAAAATAAAACATCGTGAATCGAAAAATATTTTAACAATATTAGCTCTTTATATTGTTTTGTAAGATTAGAAATAATACTTAGCATTTAATTTACTTAGCTATGGAGCTTTTGTCAACTTTTCTATATATATATATATATATATATATATATAATCATCCTTCTTCTAGAAGTCCTCCACATAATAAGCGTAGTGACCTCGCATGACCAAAATGTCGCATGCCACTTGAAAATGTGACTTATTTCTTAACAAGAAGCGGACAAAGATGGCAGTTGTGTACCCAGCGTTTCAAAGCAAGTAGGAGGGACACATTAACGGTTGACAAAGTCTTTCAACGTCAAGGCCTGATAATTTTATCTTTTTAACATCCACCTTCGGAGGAGATGGAGCATAAGAAGGGTTGCAACATTTTGGAAGAGGTTGCAAGCAACATGACCCTTTTCTTGGTTGCTATACCAGCTAGCTGGTTGGAAAGATGGTGGTTTGTCGGGAAAAATTCTTACCAATACGACGTTGAGACGCTTTCATTGATCTATATACATACATACATACATACATACATACATACATACATACATACATATATACATACATACATACACACAACAAACACACACACACACACATATATATATATATATATATATATGTGTGTGTGTGTGTGTGTGTGTGTGATAACTGAGTGAGCATTTATACCAGGATTAGCGTGCAAGAACGTCACAGAAGTTCAAACAAAATTAAATTTGAGCTATCAGGCTTATACAGGTTGGTTTATTAACAGTGCAAGGAACAGAGATTGATAAGATAGATAAAAAAAAACCGTTACAGAGTATGAGCGTGTAAGAAACACGAGCGGTACATTAGAATTGAGATCATTATCTCTTCTCTGTTACTCCCAATTTCAAAATATGTGCACACAAATTCAGTGGTGGTGAAAAATACCTATTGCCCATTGTTTCAACATCTGTGGCTCTAGCAGCAAAATATAACAAACCAAAAGTAACCTGCATTGGTTTTCCAAAGAACTTGAAACACACCAAGAAACCGACCTCGACATTGCTGGCGAGAATTCAGAGGGATAGATAATCACAGAGGCCTAATGAGGAACCTGATCGTCCTTAACACTTCTTCCTCCTTATAATACCGTTCCCAGACCTCATTGGCTTCATTTTTCCTAATTAGTGTAAGCGAGCCGTAAAAAATGATGTATAAATATTTAGATAGATAAGCATACACACGTATACGCAGTCCACGGTTGGCAAAGAACCCACTTTTCTGAAAAAGCCTAACCCACACGAGGCTTTTGGGGTATTTCATAAAACAAAAGAAAAAAAAAGTAGTAGGTTTTCCGTTTTTTCCAAGTACGTCCTAAACCTCCCAACCCCCGCCAAAAAAAAAAAAATAAAATAAAATAAAATAAAATAAAAATAAATAAGATTTGTGCTGAACTATAAAAAGCAGTCTGATAAAATGATAATTATACACAATGGTTTGATTACGGGGATAAAAATAATGATGTTCTGCCTTGCCTGTCTGTTACCCATGGTCTCAGGAAAGTCTCAGTAGGCTGACTTCTGCAACACTCTAAAACATGTTGTAGCAAATAACTGTCGGCATTTCAAGCTGTGAGACTGTTCAGTGTACACATTACAAGAGATTCGTCTTCCTGGTTACCTTTCCTGCTAAAGCTTCTTGTAGTTTTACATTTATATTTCCAAATTTTCTTACTATTTATAAGTGAAAAATCACTTCCATAAAGTGATGTGCACATCATAGCCTTGGGGGTAACAGATCTAAGGCTAACAATTAGACTTCTATTAAAAAAAGTAGCAATGTTAATCATACTTTTGTAATTGAGATTTGGTAATCTGGAATAATACCGTACTATTACGAAGAAAATAAACTTCACAAACTATTAATAAGAAAAAGGTACATAAGAAATATTCTTATGATGGTGAAGAAAGCTATAATTTGTCACCTGATATTTTCTGAGAGAGGTAAGGAACTTTCATTTTCTTCTGTTGGTGAGGAAATCAGGAAAGCCATATGAATTTTTTAACGGAGCCAGTTATTACTCATAATCATACAAACATTCTCATCAATTGCTTCACCATTAATGCAACGATTTCTTCAATTATTTCATTATTATCACAATATTTATTATTATTATTATTATTTTTTTTTTTTTTTTTTACCATTCCATTAATATGCATCATACTTTTCTTAATACTTCGACTTAACCCAACGCTTCAGTTAACCTTAATGAGAGACATTTCCGGGTACGGGATAATCTAAAGGGGAAGGGGATTGCATTCGTATCATCTCCCAACCAAACTATTTGTTCCAATCAGACTTACATACAGGTTTTCACGTAGTAAAGGATTTACTTTTT
>NC_090737.1:39911752-39920195 GCF_036898095.1 Palaemon carinicauda | reverse complement strand
CAGCCCACCACGCAAAGGCTTCAACAGCATGAATACCACGAACAGCGACCAACAGCAGCGGTGGGATTTCTCTATTTTATTGACCATTCGTCCTTGAGCCTCCAAATAACACCAACTGATAATGGATGTCATTTTTAAACTTTGACACGCAGAAAGTGTAATTTTGAAGACACATCCCCGTAGGAGCAGATGGGAGTTATCACCTACAGCCTATCTTGCACGGTACACTGTAGACGTTGGGAAAATCCATTTGCAGGGTACCTTCCTTCCTCGCTACATTACCTTCCCCCATTTTACTTTTTATTCTTAATTTCTTCAAACTTCTTTCAATTTCTCTTCTTCTGTGTTTCACCTTTACTCCGAAAATAAATCTTTCAGGAAATGCCATAGGAGTTTCTAGACAAGAAAAAGAGGAACCTGTTTAAATTCTCTAGAAAAATCCTGCAATCCCATCACAATATAGCATTTCTAACACAAACCAAATAGAGATATCTGAACCTTTTAACCTAAAATACAAAATTCAGAGAAGAGACAGGAGTTAAAAAGCCGCCAATAATTTAAAAATATTAAAGGTCGAATCCTGAGCATCAATTCTAAGTAATTATCCCTTTCCAATAAAATACCAATTCATTCTGAACTCCATTTGAGATCATCTTCAAATAAATTTCAGAGCTGTGAGAACGCATCCCTGGTTCAATAGCTTGAAGGATCCAATACATATTCATATGACATTAATTGCCTTTCTAAATTCCTCTGTTGAAGAAATAAATTAAAACATTTTGATGCATTTCGGTTGCTTTCAAGAGAAAAATACGACGGCAACGAAAAAAAAAATGAAGGATCGTGAATCGATATGGTTTTGTAAGATTAGAAATAATACTTAGGATTTAATTTACTTAGCTATGGAGCTTTTGGCAACTTTTTACTACAAAACATTACAAAAACTATATAAAAAACCATTTACATATATACATATATACATATATATATACATATATATATACATATATATATATATATATATATATATCACTTCTAATCATCCTTCTTCTAGGAGTCCACCACATAATAAGCGTAGTGACCTCGCACGACCCAAAATGTCGCATGCCACTTGAAAATGTGACTTATTTCTTAACAAGAAGCGGACAAAGACAGCGGTTGTGTACCCAGCGTTTCAAAGCAAGTAGGAGGGACACATTAACGGTTGACAAAGTCTTTCAACGTCAAGGCCTGATAATTTTATCTTTTTAACATCCACCTTCGGAGGAGATGGAGCATAAGAAGGGTTGCAACATTTTAGAAGAGGTTGCAAGCAACATGACGCTTTTCTTGGTTGCTATACCAGCTAGCTGGTTGGAAAGATGGTGGTTTGTCGGGAAAAATTCTTAATACGACAATGAGACGCTATCATTGATCTATATACATACATACATACATACATACTCACAACAAACACACACGCATATATATATATATATATACATATATATATATATATATTTGTGTGTGATAACTGAGAAGCGAGGTGAATGCAACTAAACTTTATTAAACAGACATCGAGCGTTTATACCAGGATTAGCGAGCAAGAACGTCACAGAAGTTCAAACAAAATTAAATTTGAGCTATCGGGCTTATACAGGTTGGTTTATTAACAGTGCAAGGAACAGAGATTGATAAGATAGATAAAAAAAAACCGTTACAGTGTACGAGCGTGTAAGAAACACGTGCGGTACATTAGAATTAAGATCATAATCTCTTCTCTGTTACTCCCAATTTCAAAATATGTGTACACAAATTCAGTGGTGGTGAAAAATACCTATTACCCTTTGTTTCAACATCTGTGGCTCTAGCTGCAAAATATAACAAAGCAAAAGTAATCGGTATTGGTTTTCCAAAGAACTTGAAACACACCAAGAAACCGACGTCGACAGTGCTGGCGAGAATTCAGAGGGATAGATAATCACAGAGGCCTAATGAGGAACCTGATCGTCCCTAACACTTCTTCCTCCTTATAATACCGTCCCCAGACCTCATTGGCTTCATTATTCCTAATTAGTGTAAGCGAGCCGTGAAAAAATGATGTATAAATATTTAGATAGATAAGCATACATACGTATACGCAGTCCACGGTTGGCAAAGAATCCACTTTTTTGAAAAACCCTAACCCACACCAGGCTTTTGGGGTTTTTCATAAAACGACAAAAAAAAACAGTAGTAGATTTTCCGTTTTTTCCAAGTGCGTCATAACCCCCCCCCCCCCCCACTCCCCCAAAAAAAGATTTGTGCTGAACTATAAAAAGCTGGTCTGATAAAATGATAATTTTACACAATTGTTTGATTGAGGGGATGAAAATAATGATGTTCTGCCTTGCTTGTGTGTTACCCATGGTCTCAGGAAAGTCTCAGTAGGCTGACTTCTGCAACAATCCAAAACATGTCGGCATTTCAAGCTGTGAGACTGTTCAGTGTACACATTACAACAGAGACTCATCTTCCTGGTTACCTTTCCTGCTAAAGCTTCTTGTAGTTTTACATTTATATTTCCCAATGTTTCTTACTATTTATAAGTGAAAAATCACTTCCATAAAGTGATGTGCACATCATAGCCTTGGGGGTAACAGATCTAAGGCTAACAATTAAGACTTCTATTAAAAAAGTAGCAATGTTAATCATACTTTTGTTATTGAGATTTGGTAATCTGGAATAATACTGTACTATTACAAAAAAAATAAACTTCACAAACTATTAATAAGAAAAAAGTACATAAGAAATATTCTTAGGATAGCGAAGAAAGCTATAATTTGTCACCTGATATTTTCTTCTGTTGGTGAGGAAATCAAGAAAGCCATATGAATTTTTCAACGGAGCAAGTCATTTCTCATGAGCATACGAACATTCTCATTAATTGCTTCACCATTAATGCAATGATTTCTTCAATTATTTCAATATCATCCCAATATCTATTTTTTTTTCTTTTTTTAACCATTCCATTAATATGCATCATATTTTTCTTAATACTTCGACTTAACCCAACGCTTCAGTTAACCTTAATGAGAGACATTTCCAGGTACCGGATAATCTAAAGGGGAAAAGGGGATTGCATTCGTATCATCTCCCAACCAAACTATTTGTTCCAATCAGACTTACATACAGGTTTTCACGTAGTAAAGGATTTACTTTTTAACGATATTCAGTCAATTTATCAAGGAGAGAGAGAGAGAGAGAGAGAGAGAGAGAGAGAGATTAATCTATCAACAATATATATATATATATATATATATAAATATATATATATATATATATATGTATGTATGTATGTATGTATACTGTATATATAAATATATATATACGTATATATACAAATATATATATATATATATGTGTGTGTATATATATATATATATATACACACGTATGTATGTGCAACACACGTGTATATATATATATATATATACACATATATATATATATATATATATAAATCAAAAATTAAATATGCGTAGATAAAACCAAGAAGAAAGTGTTAATATACTTTCCATTTTAAAACTATAGACATAAGCTACAGAATTTATACAAATTAAGATAACCCTTTCAAGTAAGTTCCCAGCCTAGAAATCAAATGCTTAAACTCTTAAACAAATAACAAAAGACCTTCATGCCAAGTGATAATACAAATATGTAAGGCAATGGAACAATGAAGAAATAAAGTAACCCGGTGAGACTTGGTCCAAAGCTAACTGTCAATAATAAATATGGCGTTCTCAATTTCTGATTTTTATTGTTTTACGTGTAATAATAATAATAATAATAATAATAATAATAATAATAATAATAATAATAATAATAATAATAATAATAATAATCATTGTAACAATAGTTATAACAAAAACTCTATTAGTTATTATTTTAATGATAATAGCAATAATAATAACAACAACAACAACAACAACAACAACAATAATAATAATAATAATAATAATAATAACAATAATAATAACAATAATAATAATAATAATAATAACAATAATAATAACAATAATAATAATAATACAGTTTGCTTATCAGAAAAAAACACAAACCGTAAGTCTAAAAATCAGAGTTTTCAATTAATAGAAATTAGAAAAAAAAAATAACTCATTTACTATCAATACATGGAATGAAATCATATGGGAATATAAATCATTAAAAATCAAATATTATTAGCTATTTCTAACCTATAAGACGATGAGGAACCCTAATCTATTCCCTGGAAAAATATTCTAATTCTCTAACACTCGACCACAACTTCTAAACAACGCGATAGCAAGAACTATGGTCTAGCCTTATCAACTACACAGATTATATATTGACCACTCCGTACCCTTAACAAGCAGCAAACAAGCATTTCGAAACGAGGTATGCGAATGAAATTGGCATCTTTTTTTTTCCGACAACTAACCTAAGCTGACCTTTCGGCCTCACTGACACGTGTGACGTATCAACTTACCATCTACATAATGAGATGTGACTGGATGCCGACAGTAATGACGTCACATACGGTCTCCTCCAACCTCCTGTCCGCTGGCAGATTCATTCGCGCATTTCATTAACCTGCAGAAGTCAAAGGAAATAAAAATTACTCTATGTAGTATAAAATTCAAATGGTCTATGAATGTATGTATGTAAGTGATCGTGTGTTTAATGAACAATTTCTATGATTAATTACATTTTCTGAAATATGTTGTCGATTCTAATTACCTCCTCATGCTAAAATATTTCTCTCTACATTGCATATTAAAAAGATGAATATCAAGCCATTTAAAGCCTAGAGGTGTGATTAATCCCACTCATGTCTGCTAAGCCATGGGACGTAGGTTCAATTCCTTACTGAGTACTGACAAATGGTATCCAATGTAAAGAAATATTGTAGCTCTTGGATATACAGTATATATATATATATATATATATATTTACATACAGTATATACACACATTATATAAATGTACAGTATATATATATATATATATATAGAATTATCATAAACAAAAGTGGCTTACGTATTTACAAATATTTCACTATAAATCATTTTCTATATTAAATCTAATCTACCTTGAAAATATCAAGACCAAAAGGCAAATGTATAAGAATACGATATCTACGAGAAAATGATCCGAAGTTATGCCTATTACTCGGAACTACAGAAAACAATCAAAATTTCCATTGGGCTATCAAGAGACACTTTCAATCATCTGCAGCACGTCCTCTTTTCTAACATTCAAGGCTTGTTTACTTCCTCATATTTCTTAGATACACATGAACATACGCTACCGGGGTCTAAGCAATGTCAGACAGGGCAGCCGATCGGGACTACGGTCTACGCTAAAAAGTCAAAGCAAAGTCCTTCAAAAAGAAGACATAAGAGAAAAAAACAAAAAAAAAAAACCCGCATGTTAATGGAAGAAGACTTCTTAGATACCCATGCAATTTCTGTATACGTTACTCCAGTCGTTTCTAGTTATCCAAAACTTGACAAATATCTTCTAAATTACACTAAAGGATCCAGCAATGTGGGACTGTGAATTGTATCAAGAAAACTCGGGAAGGAACTAAGCCCTAATTTGGTATGTCCTTCAACTAAGAAATAACAGCTTATCTTAAGATTTGGTATCAGTTCTCCAGATTTTGGGACCACGCCCAACTTTAACCACACCCTCTTGCATCACAGGCACAAACTACTTGAAGATAAAGACGGGTTTCTATTATTCTCCAAAGCAAGAAAATATCTATCTCTCTCTCTCTCTCTCTCTCCTCTCTCTCTCTCTCTCTCTCTATATATATATATATATATATATTCTATATAAATATATATATATATATATATACATATATATATATATATATATATGTATATATATATATCTATATATATATATATATATATATATATATAAATAAATATATACATAAATATATACATAAATATATACATATATATATATATAGAGAGAGAGAGAGAGAGAGAGGAGAGAGAGAGAGAGAAATAAGTTTGTGCAAGTGTATACAAATCTGAATACTATATCGATATTTCAGCCTATAACTGATTGGTTGTAATTTTGGATTACCCTTATTTACCAGCTTAAACATACTACAATCTATTGTAAACTTTAGTCAATATATTATATTATCGAGATTCGAAACGCACAAGAATAAACAATTTGCATTTCACGTTACGGTTTGCAAATTCAGTTCAATCTTTTAACTAAATAGCTAAGTCTATCAGTTCCTTGTCGGTGAATAATAATTTGATAATTGTAAATAAACTGAAAAATATTCACTTCTGGGTATAATATCGAGGAAAAAGGATTAAAGTATTACATTTGTCGGAATAACTAAGTATTTGAGTTTATTGTCAGCTTATCATGTTTCAGGAAACATTTTGCCGCCAATAGAATGAATCTAACAATCAATCAATCCTAACACTTATGCTTTGGCCGTCTATACAAATACCTATACCAGCGCAAGTCTAATTATAAAACGGTCTGTACCCATCTTCACCCCGGGAAAGATTTAACCTGAGTTATATCATTTCTTCTGATATTTTTGAAAATCTGGTGAGACAAACGAGATTAATATACCAAAGAACCTGAGATGACAGTTATTAATTTGAACGTGTAAGCAGGATCATCTGGTGTAAAAATACACTATCTGGTGAGACAAACGAAATTAATATACATAAGAACTTAGTATATAAATGACAGTTATTAGTTTGAACGCGTAAGTAGGATCATCTGGTGTAAAAATACACTATCTGGTGAGGACAAACGAAATTAATATACATAAGAACCTGAGTATATAAATGACAGTTATTAGTTTGAACGCGTAAGCAGGATCATCTGGTGTAAAAAATATACAAACACAAATCACTCAACTTCCTGAACATCAGAAGGGGAATTTAGAATGATTAAATCCTCCTGCAATTTCCTGATTATGCGGTGCATACTTCTTTCGCTCCGCCTGGCAGACATAGAATTCACTCATGATGATATCACATAAATCAGCGGTCCAGGGGGTACACGACGTGTTGTGTGGTCTCAAAGACTTTATAGGTTACTGAGACTATAAATAACTATATTTGTTTATATCATTAATCATCAGTATTATCAGTAGACAATAATGAAAAAGATGCGTTTTATGAAAACTCGCATAGTAAGACAAATAAATTAAGGAAGAATTGCACATACAAAAATCAGTATATAATAGGCCAGTAATATTTTTTGCATATGTGCATTGTACTGAATCACACACACACACACACACTTTGATCCGGTAAAATGTGGCCCCTCCCCAGATGATGAAGTTTCCCATGCGTGATATAAATGAATAATAATGATGACGTAACGATCGCTACTGCAAAATTTTATACATTTTTTTCTTACCGTATCACTAAATAGGTTTCAGTTCTTTCCTTCAACGGAGTTCCAGTCGGACGAATTTCTCAAGATTACTAATCATATAAATGAACATTCTCAAACGCAATTCAATAGTGTATTTTTGAATTATTCGTTGTTAAAAATATACTGAGATGAGGGCAAGAACATACATAAATTGAATAACAGAGGTAATGAGTCCACGTCAGTCGAAATGAATCACTCAAAATGCTACGATACTTAATTCCATTAATTAGAATCAATACGATAATGGTATTCTTATATATTCTAAAGATAAAAACGAAATTACGGGTTTCAAAGTATGATAACTTCCTACGTGAAACTACGTTTTGGGTCAATAAAAAAAATTTACAACTTACAATTTGTGAATGCTAATGTTTAGCCATAGGAATCAATTATCTAAAAGAATCTATTTGCACGTGACGGATTACTTAAGACATGTCTAATTCTAACTGAACAGTGAAAAATCACCCTTCTAACTCAACAGTATGCTTATAACATTGAATATTCATTCTACATTTGCTTACAACACTGCAACCAGCAAACCTGTATCATAAGAATATCCCGAAGTATCAATCAAAACATGACAGCTGCATTCAGCAAAAATAAAAAAAAAATAAAAAAAAAAATAAAAAAAAAATCCAACGTACCTTACTACTAAAAGTCCAAAATTATGCAACTAAAATATGTTGTAAAATCGAAATTAAAAAAAAAAAAAATACTTTCATACAACATTTAGAAGAGGAAGATCTCATAAAAATCCCCCCGAATTAACAGAAATGGTTAAAAAAAAACAAGGTAAATTACCTTTTCTACCTTTTATGAAGTATGTATGTTGGAAGAAACAAGGCAAATTATATATTACCTAATTTTTAAAGAATATAAACCCAAAATAAAGGTAAAAAAGAAGGTTAAATTCCATTTTACCTTTTTCAAGAATATAGGTTTGCTTTAGTAAGCTACCTTTCACATTTTTCAAGAATATTGGTAAACATAACATAGAACTTTTAAAATCC
>NC_090737.1:39894252-39906752 GCF_036898095.1 Palaemon carinicauda | reverse complement strand
ACTAGCAACTTTGACAGTAATTGCACAAATGCGTATTCCACCACTTTCTGATTGCATTAATAATTCTTTTAAAAAACGGAATCTCTTCGTAAATTACACTTTGCTTCAGATTCTGGCGGCAGTTGAACGAATGTGTATGACGCCCCATTCATATGTGCCTTAAGTAACTTAATGCACATAACCTCATTTTTATAAATATATGAATTTTTCTAAATTATATATTTCTTTGAAATTTGTACTCCTCGGATGAAAGCATATGACCCACCTTTCATCCGGCACTTCTATTAAAATTGGATTATTTTGTAAACACTTCTTGAAACATGAAGGTCACTTGATCTAATACGCAAGTCTACTTTCGACAACAACAACAAACGCAGCCGTTTCAAGTCCACTGCAGGACAAAGGCCTCGGCCATGTCTTTATTCATGCATGGGGTTTGGTCAGTTTTCATCACCACGCTGACCAGTGCAGATTGGTGATTGTGAGAGGTTTTCGTCGGATCGCTCACAGCAAAATAACGTTAAGTTATCCCCTAATATCAATCGGCACTTAATAAAATGCATATGAACCAACTTACATATTTAATAAAAACGTTTCTGAAGGCGGTTGATGCAAACCCCATGTTAAAATTATTCCAGTTTCCCATCTTTCTCACGTGACTAAGTCAATAAAGAGACAAAATGAAATCGGTCTGCGCTGGCTTTCCTGTGCATTATTAATCAGATGCCTCCAGACTGGAGGTATTCGACGCGATCGACTTTGCTGGATGATATTTCACTGCACCAAACATGGACAAAAAGGAAAGGTCCGATATAATTAGAAAATCAAACTTAGCTAATAATGCAATTGCATAAAGTTAGCAGACACTTTAAGTGATATTCTTTCGAAGAATTTGTATACATATAATGAATCGGTTAGTATGTGTAGAAAATCTTAAGATTCACACAGTTATATAGTCATGTCATTATATAAACAATGTGTGTGCACGTGAATTTATTATTATACCTAAATATAGATGGTAATTATCTACAGATATCTACCAATAAGGAAAGTTTGTACAGACACATTAAATAATTAAACACACACACACATACGCACACATGCATAGTAGTTCTCTTAGACAGTTCTCATTATGTGTTACAGTACTTGTGAGATCAATTATTTTAAGACAGTGGGTGTATATATTCCCCTCACTTCTGAATATTGAGCCCAAAAAGTAACCTATTATTATCGAATTATCACATCCTTGAGCATAAATTAAAACAAAAAAGAATAATAAACGTTATATTATGGCAAAGACTTGAATTTATACATGTGTGGGGATTGAAACTTTACGAACATTGACAATCCAATCAGAAAAAATATATATGTTTAACAAAATCTATATACATTATTATTATTATTATTATTATTATTATTATTATTATTATTATTATTATTATTATTATTATTATTACTTTCTAAGCTACAACCCTAGTTGGAAAAGCAGGATGCTATAAGCCCAGGGGGCCCCAACAGGGAAAATAGCCCAGTGAGGAAAGGAAACAAGGAAAAAATCCAATTTTTAAGAAGAGTAACAACATTAAGATTAACATCTCTTAAATAAACTATAAAAACTAACAAACCTAGAGGATGAGAAGCAAGATAGAACAACGTGCCCGAGTGTACCCTCAAGCAAGAGAACTCTAACCCAAGACAGTGGAAGACCATGGTACAGAGGCTATGGTACTACCGAAGACTAGAGAACGATGGTTTGATTTTGGAGTGTCCTCCTAGGAGAGCTGCTTACCATAGCTAAAGTCTCTTCTACCCTAAACAAAAGGAAAGTGACAACTGAATAATGACATTGTAGTAAACCCCTTGGGTGAAGAAGAATTGTTTGGTAATAATCAGTGTTGTCAGGTGTATGAAGACAAGAAAATAAGCAAAGAATATGCCAGACTATTCGCTGTGTGTAGGCAAAGGAAAAATTAACCGTAACCAGAGAGAAAGATCCAACGTAGTACTGTCTAGCCAGTCAAAAGTCCCCATAACTCTCTAACGGTAGTATCTCAACGGGTGGCTGGTATCCTGGCTAACCTACTACCTACATATCTAGAACTTTTACCGAGATCAAAAATTCTTTATTATAACGTTTAAATGAAGTCGAAATACCTTCTGTGATATGTTTAACCAAGTAGCAGAAATCTCTGACAAAATGAAATTGTGAAACAGTCGGTGAAATGTTCCTAAAAATAATAAATTCGTCTGGGAAAAGTTTAACAAAATTGTAAATTCGCCTGCGAAACGTTCAATAAAATTGTAAACCCGTGAAACGTTTAATAAAATAGCAAAACCCTCTATGAAACGTTCAAGATAATGGTAAAAACTTCCGTGATACTTTTAACAAAATTGTAAAACATTGAGAAAAACATTTAACAAAATAGAAAAACCTTCTTAGAAACGTTCAACATAACGCAAAGCCTTCTGTGAAATATTTGTCATAATAGTAAATCCTTTTGTGAAACGTTTAACAAAATAGTAAAACCTTCTGTGAAACGTTTAACAAAATAATACAACCTTCAGTGAAACTTTTAACAAAATAGTAAATCCTGTGAAACGTTTAACAAAATAGTACAATGTTCTGTGGAACGTTTAACAAAATAGTAAAACCTTCTGTGAAACGTTTAACAAAATAATACAACCTTCAGTGAAACTTTTAACAAAATAGTAAATCCTGTGAAACGTTTAACAAAATAGTACAATGTTCTTTGGAACGTTTAACAAAATAGTAAAACCTTCTGTGAAAAGTTTACCAAAATAGTAAAACCCGAGAAATGGTTTAACACAACAGTATAACATTCTGTGAAACGTTTAACAAAATAGTAGAACCTGTGAAACATTTAACAAAATATTTAAACCGTCCGCGAAAGTTAAACAAAATCGAAAATCCTTCTGCGTCAGAGGAATCTTCTCAAGGAGCATAAGACAAAGCAGTTCTTGTCTTGAGTAAATCCTGAGGCAAAATGTGTCGTATGACACTTAACAAACGCCCTTTTCTAGTTGAAACCCCTTTCCCAGTACACTAACATCCTTTCTGGTTTCCAGGCAATATTCTTGAAGAACATTTTTATTGGAATTACGGCCAAGATATTCTATGAATAATGTTTCTTATAACCAAACGTGCTAATGACAAATGTAACAAAGACTTGCCCTGATATGCTGTATGTAACAAAGATTTTTTCCAGGAGAATATGTTGAAGATTTTCTTGAAATAGGATCCATAACTCTTGAGACAAAGAAAGCCTCTATTTAACAACACGTGAAGAGCGAGTTCCAGTAAAATTGCAACAATAGGCTATTTTCCGGAATATTTGAGAAGCAGCATTTACAACGCAATTGGTAAAATCTCTAGAAAACACAAATTATTCTATGCGAATCCTTTAAAAATTAATGACTTCAGATGTTTAAACACGCTTTTTTACTAACAGACACCGAAGAACGCATTTCATAACATAATTTTGAATCATATCCATGAAAACTAAAACAAAATCTATTCCAAATCAAATACGAAAAGGCCTTTTCAAAGGGTTACGTAAGTCTTAGTGGAACAGCAATTGAGAATATACTTCCGAGAAATTCACAAAAGATTATTATTTTTTTTTTTTTTTTTTTTTTTTTTTTTTTTTTTTTTAAGGAGAAAGGTGTAACAAACTCTCCCAGAAATAAATAACAATCTACTGTCCTAGAAACACGTCAAGAATTAGATGGACATCTGACATTCGAGAATGCTCTGCCTTGTCATATATGCCAAGACCTTTTTCCTGACAAAATGTCAACATCGAGTATTTCCATAAAAACCATAATTGCGTCATTTCTGCGTATTAAATAGGACATTACTTCAATGGGTATATGGTAATGCACCGAAAAAAAAATGGTTATCAATTTCGTATGAGAAATAGACATACACAGACAATTTATATATGAAGGTATATAATTGGACACCCACTCACAAACACACACACACACACACACACACACACACACACATATATATATATATATATATATATATATATATATATATATATATATATATATACTGTAAGGCGTCTTACTGGAGAATAGCTGTTTTCTAAATTAAACATTAATCAACATTATTAGAGATATTACAAAAACACGTGAGAGTTATTTGAACTGGAACGGCATAATATTATAAGTTACCAAAAGCCAAAACCAAACAAACAATTATCTGGACTAAGTTTTAAAGATAAGCAAAGCAATGCATTTATTTTTACACACACACAAAAATTAACTCGCATATAAAGAAATTTAAAGAGTCCGAATTTTAACTGGATCTCAAAAACCTTTCCAATGTGTGTGTCTGTGTTTGTTCGTGTATGAATTTGTGTTCATGTGTGTGTGCTTTGTGTGTGTATCTGCTCATGTGTGTTTGTGTCCAGCATTGTGTAACTCAGTACAAGGTGGGAGATTTTCAATACTTTGATTTTTATATATCTTTCTTATATAACTTTCTGAAGGAGGAGGTTAGAGTGGGTGTTCTCTCTCTCTCTCTCTCTCTCTCTCTCTCTCTCTCTCTCTCTCTCTCTCTCTCTCTCTCTCTCAAATGCAAAACAAAACGCATTTACTACGGTTTCTCTCCCATTCATAAATGTCACCCGACATTCACCATTCAGAAATGCGTAAACACAAGAATCATGTATCTACTTGACCTCCAAATTCTGAAAGTCACGTCACGCTCATCTTAGACTAATATCGACCATTGCTGTAATACTGCAAGACGCGTCTCGAAGGTAAAAACTATTCACCCCAGGATAATTAAGAACGCTAAAGAAAGGGTCCATTCAGGCATAGATCTATTCTCTTGCTCGAGGGTACACTCGGGTACACTTTTCTATAATATTTTTTTTCTCCTCTTTTTTTTCTTTTCTTTTTTAAATAGTGTGTTGGTCAGGCTTAAGAAAAGGGCCATGGATGCGTGGTGGCTTATCAAGAGATTGTCTTTTCCTTATCTGTTTCTTTATCTTTTCAAAACCATCCTTACTGTCCTCCCATCAGTTGAAGTGGTTATCCTGGAGGGTATATAGCCTTACATGGGGTATCAGCTCAGCCCTCTTGACCGTTTTTTCTGACTTTTTGTCTATAATCTATGGGTTTTATCAATCACTTTATCTATATCTATGTACATGTTTTTGTTATCATTACTGTTAATTTATTTTCAAAGTATGACGAATCTTTTTCTATTGCTATTAATTTCTATTCTGTCTGGAGACATTGAGCGAAATCCGGGACCAGTATGTACTAGACTTCGTCAATATCGTCTTCTG
This sequence comes from Palaemon carinicauda, assembly GCF_036898095.1. NCBI lineage: Eukaryota > Metazoa > Arthropoda > Malacostraca > Decapoda > Palaemonidae > Palaemon > Palaemon carinicauda. Next base: position 39,901,425 of record NC_090737.1, on the reverse strand, counting down.
TGTTGAAATATTCATGGTCTGCAGGCAAATATTCGAGACCTTATAGTTGCGTCCACACAGTATGATATTGTTTTGTGCTCAGAAACTTGGGTTCTAATATGAGGCACTCATCTAATTACTTATAACTGATTTTGAAAAGCTAACAATTTTAAAACAGGATGACATTTCTATGGCCAAGGGAATGGCGGTGTATATTAGGACTGAGTACCCTGCTTCCCATAAGTCCTGCTATGAATGTGGATGTAATGAGATTCAGATAATTAAAATTTTGTGGTAGGCATTACAAATTCTATTTGTGTTTGATCTACCAAAATCCAGACTTCGACGATTGTAACTTCGATTGTCTTCTTACTACTATCGTTAAGATACAACATGATGATAGAAATGCCTCCTTTGGATTTTGTTGGTGATTTCAATGCTCACCGTAGGGAGTGGTTAAATTTTGTTTCTCCTGCTGATCTGCCACGGCTTAGGAGCTTTGGACTTTGCCTCTGAATCAGGCTGTGAGGATACCATAAGTGAAGCTACTCACAGTTCTGGTAACTATTTGAACCTCGTATACACCGACTCCCCGGGTGGTTGATTCTCCAGTTGGGACATCTGATCATGCCTCGATTCTATTAACAGTGAAGACGGAGCAGCCTGTCCAGGATGTTTCATACTCATGTAAGGTTTATATGAAATCTCAAGCAGATTTGAGTGACCTTTGGGGGTTGAAGTGATCAAAATTGTATAATAGTGCTGAACATCTTGTTCCTTTGAATGAGAATCTAGTCAACATAATTGAAAGGCGTATCCCTTCTCGTGTGCTAAGATACCGAGTGAAAGACAAACCCTGCTTCAATAATGATTATAGACTTACTTAAAGCAGATGGCTCTGTCACTCAATGTCCAAAGGAAAAGGCAACACTTTCCGCTGTGTTTGATAGTAAGCAGAGTAATGAGAACATAGATCTTCCTCATTCTGGTGTTTTTCTGAGGCTGAACTAACTAGTTTAGCTTTTCGATCTCGTGAAATTAAAGCTCTCTTCAATGACCTTGATGCTTATGGAGGTGTACCCTCAAATGTTATTTTTCATTTATTCTTTATAATGACTGCAGATTTCACATCTCCAAAATTATCGGTTGTTTCGCACAAGTTTTTGTGGTAGCTCAAGTCCAGCTCATTACCGCCCAATTCCACAACTCCCATATCTAAAAATTTTGAACGTCTTTTGGCAAGTCGTCTTAATAGGTTTGCTGAAGATAATCATCTGTTCCCTAGTTTGCAATTTGGTTTTCGTAAAGGCCTTGGAGCATTTGATGTCCCTCTTACAATCTCCAATGGTGTGTACAATCTCCAATGGTGTACGGAAATCCCTTGATTGTGGTTAGAAAGTTCGTATGATTGGCCTCGATTTCAGTGCTGTCTTTCACAGTGTTAATCATGAGGCCCTTTATTTTCAAACTCAAACAGTTGGGAGTGGGTGGGTCTTTTCTTTGTAACAGTATTGAATGTTTAAGTAATAGATAGCAAATATTTGTTGCCCATGGGCACTATAGTGATATCTATGGCTCCTCAAGGTAGTGTTCTTGGCCCATTACTTTCCTTATCATATACACATGACATGTGGTTTGGCCAAGAAAACAAGCTCATTGCATATGCAGATGATGCTACTCTCTTTGCATCAGCTCCATCTCCTGAATGTAGATCTGGTGTTGCTGAACCCTTAAAATAGAGATCTAGCTGAAAATAGAGCATGATGCAAATTATGGGGCATGAGGTTGAATCCGAACAAAACTCAATTATTTAGTGTAAATAGGTCGAGGACAACGACTCCTCAACATCCAGATCTCAGCTTTGATAAAGCTTCTTTAACTCTGTATGACTTAAAATTTTAGGTGTGATTCTCGACAGAAAATTTACTTTTGAGAAATACATTAGGTCTGTGTCTTATTCAACTGCACAAAAAAAATGGCTTATTGAGAAAGTCTTCTAATATTTTCGAAGATCAATCTATTCTGAAGAAGTGTTTTAATTCATTCATTCTACTGTACCTTGTTTGGAGTATTGTTCTCCTGTCTGGTTTTCAGCTTCTGATTCTCATCTTAATTTATTGGACGGGAACTTACGGTCTATTAAATTTCTTATTCCCGATTTAGATATTAATTTGTGGCACCGTCGTTCAATTAGCTAGTTCTGCATGTTGCATAAGATTTTCATAGTTCTAACCATCTTCACGTTCAGATCTTCCAGAACAGTAACAACCTGTTCGTAATACTTGGTATGCAATTAATTATAATACTTAGGCCTTCTTCATCATGAGGCTCAATACTACGCAATATTCTAGAAGTTTTATTCCAGCTATGACCAAGTTGTGGAATGATATTCATAATCGGGTAGTTGAATCGGTAGAGCTTTCAAAGATTCACACACACACACACGTGTGTAAATATATATATATATATATATATATATGTATGTGTGTGTATATATATATATATATATATATATGATATTTTATTATATATTTTTTGTGTGAGTGGAATATTACAATTGAAATTATACCATTAAAAAAAGATCTACATATAAACATTCTTGTTCTTTCCAAAACTCAATTCCGAGTACGTCGAAATTACCAAAAAGAGTAATCTGTTTACCTTTAACTTAACTAAATCTGACAACGAATAACATTAAAGAGAAACTCTACAAACGCCACCCACACAAAGAACCCGATGAATGATTCTTCAGCTCCTAAGCGATCTTTTCCCAAAACCTCTTATTTTGAGCATAAACTCTCACTGCTTCTATGATGTGTGGTTATCCACCTCATTATCATTATTCCTATTATTATTATTATCATTATTATCATTAGCTAAGCTATAACCTAGTTGGAAAAGCATGATGCTATAAGTCCAAGGGCTCCAACATGGAAAAATAACCTAGTGAGAAAAGGAAATAAAGAAATAAACTAAATGTGAAGTAATAAGCAATTGAAATATTCTAATAATAGTAACAACTTTAAAATAGATCTTTCACATATAAACTATAAAAAAGACTTATGTCAGCCTCTTCAACGTAAAAGCATTTGCTGCAAGTTTGAACTTTTTAAGTTCTACAGATTCAATCACCCGAAGATCATTCCACAACTTGGTCACAGCTGGAATAAAACTCCTAGAATACTGAGCAGTGTTGAGCCCCATGGTGGAGAAGGCATGATTCTTCGTCTGCCAGGGCCTTTTCCAAGACTAGGATATATTACACTTTTCTTTTTATCAGTCTATCACCCTTCAGTCTTTATTTACGCAATAAAACACATTTTAACCCTGTTGAGACATCTCAATCTTTCTTAATCTTGTAGTGCCATCATTGCATCTCCACATTTCTCTCCCATCAAACTTAATTAATATAAGTCTATTAATACATGACAAATTTTCTTTAAGTCAACACTACCTTTCTCTTCTTATTCTTTAACGAAGCCTCTGTTGGTTTTAATGCTTCTATCTATTCAATTCTTCATTCTTTCAATGGTCCATTACATTTATTCCTAATTATCTACGTTGTACTATCCACTCTTAATCCTCAACCTTCTATTATAACATAAAAAGCTAAAATTTTCTGGCTCTTATAAACAAGCTTATAGTCTTAAGCTTGTTGTCTCAAAAAGAGTCACAGCTCCATCTTTATGGCTTTTCTAGATACCCGTAAACTCTTATTCTTACTAAAACTTGACTTTACTAAAATTTGATTAGCATTTTCCACTATTCTATGTAGTTTCAAAATATTTCACCACTATGGATAATTTCTACAAACTCTCGCCGATAAATGATGTACCCAAACTTGTAACTCATCTCCTGTCCTATCTCTGATAATTTTCCAACATGAATAAATGAAAAAAAAAAAAAAAAAACTAGTCCTGGAGACATTTAAATAATTTGCGCTATGCTGAACCAAATAAAGTTACTTTTCCATTTAACTAGTTTAACACGAGCTTCAACTTCATCGGGTTCCTGCTAATTATTAAAAAAATGAGAGAGAGAGAGAGAGAGAGAGAGAGAGAGAGAGAGAGAGAGAGAGAGAGACTCAAAACCAAAATTGTTTTCAGGTCTTTAAAATTCAAACCATTTAACTGGAAATAAAGTTTGGGTGTCTTTAATGGAGTTTTCAGTAGTTTGTCAGATATAGGGGGACCTTAATTGAATAATCTACAATATTAGAAGAATTTAAATAATAAAGAAATTAAATGTAAGAAAGAATTACTGATGGATACACACACACACACACACACACACATACACATATATATATATATAATATATATACAGTATATATATATATATATATATATATATGCAATGAAGGAAAAAGGCCTCAGACATGTCCTTCAACTCGCGTCTGTGTATGGTCTTTCTATGCCAGTTTATACCAGCTAATTTTCTTATTACGTCAATCCATCGTCTTCTCTTCCTTCCCCTGCATCTTTTGCAATATCTAGCGCCCCATTTTGTTATTCTTAATATCGTTCTATTATCTGTCATTCTCATTATATGCCCTGCTCATGTCCATTTCTTTTTCTTAATATCCTCTAATTCACTTTGCTCTCGTAACAATGTTGCTCTTTTTCTGTCTTAGTGTTAATCCTATTACTATTCTTTTCATAGCTTTGTGTTGTAACTAGCCTATGTTCTAAGGCTCCATGTTTCTGATGCATACGTTAATACTGATAGGAAAATCTGATTAAATATTTTTCTTTTAATAGAAAAGGCATTTAGGTTTTCATAATCTTAGATGATCTCCATTCCATACTTATCCTTCTTTTTATTTCGGTCTCGTGTCTTGGAGTTTGGGGAAACACTCACTGTCTGTCCTAAGTACGTACAGTATATTCATTAACAATATCTAAAGATTCGTTCATAACCGTTATTCGTCGTCTCATAGAACATTATCTTACTTTCACTCATATTAATTTTCAGTCCTGCATTTCTGCTATCTCTAATCAAATCACATATCATCTTTTGCAATTCCTCTTATGATTCACTAAACAGAAATATATCATCTGCATATCTTAAGTTGTTAAGGTATTCCCCATAAATGTCTAATTCCAACATTTACTAAATCTAAATTTTTCAAAACTTCATCTAGGAAAGCTGTGAATAATTTAAGAGATGAGATCTCCTTGTCCAACTCCTTTCTCAATAGAAATTTTCCCACTATATGTAGTTTTAAGATTGCTATACTACCGTACAGATAACTTTAAGTATTCTAACATAAGTTTCATTGATTCCTTGTCTTTAAAGGGATTTCATTACTACCGAAGTTTTCATAGAATTAAGTTTTTTCATGGTCTACAAATACCATATATAGGGGTTTGCCATACTCAGGATTTTTCCATTAGCTGCTGTATTACATGGATATGGTCAGTTGTTGAATACCCCTTCTAAAGCCTGCCTGCTCTCTTGGTTGATTAAAGTCTGGCTGTCTTTCTAATCGGCAGAATATGATCCTTGTAAATATTTCATATATGACCAAGAGTAAACTTCATGGGCTGTAATTTTTCATGTCTTTTGTGTCTCCCTTTTTCGTGAATTAGTATAATGATAGAGTTTTTGAAGCTGTAAATAATGATAGATATAGGTATATATATATATATATATATATATATATATATTTATTTATATATAATATATATATATATATATATAATATATATATATATATATATATATATATTTATTTATATAATATATATATACATACACACACACACACACACACACAAACACACATATATATATATATATATATATATATATATATATATATATATGTGTGTGTGTGTGTGTGTGTGTGTGTGTGTGTGTGTGTGTGTGTGTATGTGTGTATGAATTTATGTATTCAAGCGCGATCAACTTCGTTACGTTTACATTTGAAATTACCAGCGTTTCAACAATTTTGGAAAGAACAATAAATATTACTATGTAAATAATTAATACTGTTTTAACCTCTCTTCAGGGCAAATAAGAGATATATCGCCTGGACTGAATGAATTTGTGTCCTTGTGATTTCCCAAACCAACTGAGAGAGAGAGAGAGAGAGAGAGAGAGAGAGAGAGAGAGAGAGAGAGAGAGCGGTTGTATGGATAACAAGCGTTGGTGTACTTAAGAGGTGTAAGTACGAAGAGAGAGAGAGAGAGAGAGAGAGAGAGAGAGAGAGAGAGAGAGAATGGATGTATGGATGACGACCTTGAGTGTACTTCAGTATGAAGAGAGAAAGAGAGATAAAGAGGGAGATAATGGATTTAAAGCGTGAGAATAATAAGAGGTCAATAAGGACGAAGAGAGAGAGAGAGAGAGAGAGAGAGAGAGAGAGAGAGAGAGAGAGATTCTCTTTTCACAACAGGAAATATTGGGCAGGGGAGAGGGACTACAGAAGAAAGGTTGAGGGGGGTAGACTATAGGGAGGGGGGTAGACTATAGGGAGGGGGACGTGAGAAAGGAGAAGGACCCTCTACCAAGAGGAGACGATACATAGGATGACTGAGGAGTGAGGGGGCGTACTATGCATGCCCCCCTCCCGTTCAGCCCCTTCCCTTTGACCTAGTTTCCATTCGCACCCTACACCGGCTCTCTTCCGCCCACTCACTTCGGACTTACATGTGTCCCTGACTCGTGGGGGAGTTTGCAGGTGAAGGCAATAGGAGACCGAACCGAAAAACTTTCATTTTCATGAATAATAATAATAATAATAATAATAATAATAATAATAATAATAATAATAATCTCTCCATATATATATATATATATATATATATATATATATCCTCTGGTACTACTCGGTCTCTCCCCTTCCCTCGTTTAGGGGAAATAGTGAATAGTCATTCCTTGGTAAGACGGGTTATGGTTAAGAAAGGGGGAGGGAGTGGGAAATCTTAAATCTGTGTGCGCTTGCGTGACTGCAGTATCTATATAAATATTTAGCCATTATTTTTTAAGGGTCACGTATTATAATACAGTAATAATAATAACAATAATAATAATAATAATAATAATAATAATAATAATAATAATAATAATACAAAAGAAAGGAGCACAAATAACTGTACTAGTAATAATAATAATAATAATAATAATAATAATAATAATAATAATAATAATAATAATAATAATAATACAAGATTCTGCAATCATGTTAAC
>NC_090737.1:39879252-39884252 GCF_036898095.1 Palaemon carinicauda | reverse complement strand
TAATAATATTCTTTTTTATTAAACACTATTAAAGAGTACAATTTTTATTTCGTTTTCTCGCATTGAAATCTACGGTAACTAAAACGAACATTTCATCTCTGCGAAGAAGTTAATCACCATTGTTCATGTGGCACTTACAATATACAGTATACTGTAATCTCCGTCACCGAAAATTCCCCTAAATGGTTCCAAAGATATACTATCATGACCTCAACCTGGGGAAGTTTCTGATATAGTTTGATTTTTTATCCTATACATTAAAATAAGACGGCCGTGCAGATGTTACTCTTGCAGAATTATTACCTTATTGTTATTTTATCAAACCTATAATTACTAATAGTTTTGTACACGTATTTTCCACCTTTGCCAGATAAGTAGAATGAGATTATATATATATATATATATATATATATATATATATATATAACCGCTAGAGTTATGGGGTCTTTTGACTGGCCAGGCAGCACTACATTGGATCCTTCTCTGGTTACGGTTCATTTTCCCATTGCCTACACACACACACTGAATAGTCTGGTCTATTCATTACATAATCTCCTCTATCCTCATACACCTGACAACACTGACATAACCAAACAATTCTTCTTCACCCAGGGGGTAAACTACTGCATTGTAATTGTTAAGTGGCCACTTTCCTCTTGGTAAGGGTAGAAGAGACTCTTTAGCTATGGTAAGCAGCTCTTCTAGGAGAAGGACACTCCAACATCAAACCATTGTTCTCTTGTCTTGGGTAGTGCCATAACCTCTGTACCATGGTCTTCCACTGCCTTGGTTTAGAGTTCTCTTGCTTGAGGGTACACTCGAGCACACTCTTCTGTCTTATTTCTTTTCCTATTGTTTTGTTAAAGTTTTTATAGTTTATTTAGGAAATATTTATTTTAATGTTGTTACTCTTCCTGAAATATTTTATTTCCCTTTTTTCCTTTCCTCACTGAACTATTTTCCCTGTTGGGGCCTCTGGGCTTGTAGCATCCTGCTTTTCTAACTAGGGTTGTAGCTTAGCAAGTAATAATAATAATAATAACAATAATATATATATATATATATATATATATGTATATATATAATATATATATATATATATATATATATATATATATATATATGTATATATATATAATATATATATAATATATATATATATATATATATATATATATGTATATATATACATATATATATATATATATATGTGTGTGTGTGTGTTTGTCTTAGGGTCTATATTTGTGCGTTGCATAGATGTATGAATGTATGTATGTATGTATGTATGTATGTATGTATGTATGTATGCAATAAACCCCGAAAAAGTGAAAATAATGAGTGAATCCTGACTATTTTCGTCTCCAAGACATCATCAAGACGATTCTTGATGATGCCAGAATGACGAAACTAAGTCAGGATTCACGCATTATTTTCACTTTTTCTTGCGGTTTATTGCATCTGAGCATCACGTATTCCTTTGAGTTTTAAACACATACGCATATATGTTTGTGTATGTATAAACAACTCCTTACGAAACTATTAAGGCAAGCATTATAAACAAATGTTTATATTGTGTCAAATTACATTGCACCCAATGATTGAATAAACAATAGACATAAACAATTACATCAAACAAAAGAGAGAGAGAGAGAGAGAGAGAGAGAGAGAGAGAGAGAGAGAGAGAGAGATGCAGCCGACGTCATGGCATTTCTATCTCTGACAATGACAAAAAATGATAATGTTAAAAGTCTTAGAAAGAAATGCATACGAAAATGGAGGCGAGATAACCTAAGGCGGTTGACGGATCACGCTAGATTTCAACGAAGTCTTTGCAGAAAACGAAACTAATCAAGTTTTATAGTGTGTCTCAGGGTCACGTTTTGAGAGTATTATTTATTTCCACGTATGGAGGCTTCATACCTTTCACATTTAAAAGCTATTATAATAAAATTATATTTTGCTATTTTGTTATATAAATATAAATATAAATATATATATATATATATATATATATATATACACACACATATATATATACTGTATATATATATATATATATATACACATATATATATAGAGAGAGAGAGAGAGAGAGAGAGAGAGAGAGAGAGAGAGAGACTTGTTCTTTATCATATAGGGGAGATATATTTCTTAATGGTCACACTTACTCTCCCCATCCCTCGGGAGGGGGGGGGGGGGAGAATGAGTACCCTGTGTGTAAACATCTTTTTATTCATAAGTAGCAAACCCCTGAGTCTAAGCATAAAACAAGCACCCACCTATTTATTCTTTTAATCGGGGTTTTCAGAATCACAGGCTCAAAGTGTTAATACCAAATAAAAGAGGCTATCACTTTAGGCGGTGAACTGTGAGTCAGGAGATCAATGCGTAAATAACTATAGTCCATTTCTTTTAGCGATGCATATTTGCACCGACTCGCGGCGGTGCCCTTTTAGCTCGGAAAAGTTTCCGGATCGCTGATTGGTTGGACGAGATAATTCTAACCAATCAGCGATCCGGAAACTTTTCCGAGCAAAAAGTCCAACCAATCAGCGATCCCGAAACTTTTCCGAGCTAAAATGGCACCGCCGCGAGTCGGTGCAAATATGCATCGCTAAAAGAAATGGACTATAGAGGGGCACTTCAGTAGAGAGCATGCTTTTCCCACGCCAAACACTCTCATTTTGCTCTCAACTCCAGTGCGTACTTCTACTTCGGCGTATCTTCTTAAAAGATCTGAGGGATTTGTCTTTTGATCATACCCCACATGAACATCAAGTTCCGTTGAAATTAGCTCTGTAGTTTTAGCATAATGTTGTTCACAAAAAAACCTAACAAGGTATTTGAAATATATTTAAAAAATGCAATTATTTTTTAAGTATAGCTGCGTATTTATACTTTAATGTATTTTTATCCAAAAAGTTACAGAATCATCCTTGCGTCATACCCAACATGACTACAAAGTTTGGTCAAAATTAGTAGAGTAGGTTTTGTGTAAAGTTGGTCATAAAACAAACAAAACATAGGGGGTGAATACATACTCAGCCCCCCCCCCCCTCCTCTCTCTCTCTCTCTCTCTCTCTCTCTCTCTCTCTCTCTCTCTCTTTCTCTCTCTTATCGAAATACGGATAATAATAATAATAATAATAATAATAATAATACTGACATAATCTATTAATAATAAGGTGCAGGCAACGTTTTAAAACCCCCAATGACCATCATGAGAGGGCCCGCAACATATGAGCCACGTTCTCGCTGTTAGTGCCATTTCGAACAATTCCTGCTGAAGCTCCGAGCGTTGAATTTCCAGTAGGGCGCTTTTCTGCCTCCGGGAGACACTAAAGAGAGGCCCCGTGGGGGGGGAGGGGGGGGGAGGAAGGAGAGGGAGGGGAGGGGGTATTTAGTCTCCTAGAATATAGTCGGGCGATGAGCACCTTTGGAGTAAGTGGCTGCTTCAATATGAAAGATGATCTCTCTCTCTCTCTCTCTCTCTCTCTCTCTCTCTCTCTCTCTCTGCTAAAGAAAAGGGAATTCTGGACACAAATTAATAAGCAATTCCCCCTTGGAGTCCGTTTCTTTCTTGTAAGGATAAATAATTATGGTCATGTTTAACCATCTTATCTAATCTCAATCTTCAATTTCATATTCCTCAAGAAAAAGAAATAGAAAAAGAAGAAGGAAGGCCAATCAACCTAAATAACGCACATACATAAAAAAAAAAAAAAAAAAAAAAAACTATAATGGCATTTTTGGTAACATCACAAAAACACTATGGTGTCCAAGAGTAATGTAAGCTCACTGAATGATATTTTTACAAAACGCCTTTGTTATTTCACAATATTATTTACATGAATTCAAATGGATTGGATTTTACCAAGGCAGGGGATGGAAAGGCTCTTCAACACCGAGGGAGTTGTAATATGAAGTGAAAAGTTGAAAGATACTGAACAGCAAGGAAGAATGAAGACGGATGAGAGATAACTTAGAAGGCTAATAGAGGGGGCAGATAGTAGCATAACAGAAGCAGCCTACAGTGCACCCACCTGAAGGTGGTATTGTAGCACTATCCAAGCTGCGAGACAAAATTTATATGGATAAGAGGTGTCTTGGTCTTGCTTTCCTCCTGACCTGATAAAACAACATGTACTTTTCAATCATCGAATCCGTTTCGTATATTCAAAATGCAATTGATAAAACCCCTTACATTCAAATGAAAATAAAAGAAAAACTTTCAAATCTTTTTCCTCGCGGCATGATGGCTAATTGTCCTCCAGGATATATTTCTTTTCCAATTAGAATTAAATCTCCCTTCTTTAATCTTATTTAATCTCTCAACTGGAATAACTTTAGTTCCTAATTTTTTCTTCATTCGTTACTGCATGATCTATGTCTATTTCACTTGGAATTTTTCCACAGGTCAGCAAAGCTCTGTCACTCAATTATCCCTGCTTGACTGATTCCCAAATGTCAAAATGATCACCACGTTTCTTCCCAAGTCCAGAATAAATTTATCTTGGCATATTCACTTCCTTTTACCTATTTTCCCCTACATAAAAAAATCTTGTCTTTCGTTATTCATTTCACTCTGTTAGACTTTAACTCCTCTACTGTTTGATTTATTAAACCTTTTTTTTAAAACATTAGTTTTCTTTATTTTTCTCTATCTTCATAACGCAGGATTCACGCTTCTCCTAATTGATTTTTTTTTTCAATTTCTTTATTTTGTCTGCTGGTATAAGACGATTCTCAATTTACGTATCTTGTTTCTATTTCTATGATCTAAATCTACCCAAAAACTCTAAGCCGTTCTTGAGAATCTTTATTTTTAGTTTCTGAGCAGGAATGATTTACGAGGAGCGGGGGATTACTCAGTGTATCTCTATTCATAAAAATAAACCCTGGTGGATTAGATTTATGAATTTGGGCTGTATGTACTTGCACTGAAATCCTGAGAGAGTCATTCACCTCCTAAGTGCATCTCGAGTAAAACCCTTGAGTTA
>NC_090737.1:39867089-39878752 GCF_036898095.1 Palaemon carinicauda | reverse complement strand
CAATTTCTTATCGGTTATTTCTGATAAGATTTTAGCTTTTATGAAATAGTCCTTCTTTATGACGTGGACAGCAGTAGTAACCCTAACTTTCTCGAGAGAGAGAGAGAGAGAGAGAGAGAGAGGAGAGAGAGAGAGAGAGAGAGAAAACTTTCTTTAGAACTAAAAGTCCAATGTTACTGAAATTCAGTAACAAACTCAAAGATTTCCATTGGAGTTATTCCTTAAATCAGGTAAACAATATCACAATATAAATTTTGCTGCAAAATGTCACTAACTTCAACGGCTCTTTTTAGTACTCGATCACTACTGCAATTTCATGAAAGCAATTTTACAGGTTTCAAAAATACATTCAATAAATAAAGAGACATCGAACTGTTTATTTGCATAAGGAAACAAGGGCTATTATTTCTTTAAAAAACAAATCACAGTAGAACTTATACCCGAACAGTCACACACACACACAAAATCAAAATGCCAAATATAATTTCCAGCTGTACAGATGTTTCTTAAAATACATGTTTAAATTTTAAGAGCAACCCCATATTGCCGTCACCATCATTTAAACAAATGAATAAATAGACGGGGGAATAACAATAAAAAATAATGCTTTCCCCCACAAGCAGTAAACGTGGAGCCATTCTCTTAAATGATCTCTTCTGACGCAATGAAGAATTCCTCTCCATCAATAACAAACATCACGGAAGAAAATATATATATTGCCCCACACATTTTCTCGTTTCGTATGATGGCTTTCCTTGCATTACAGAAAATTGGTGCCATTTCGGAAAACGAGAGCTTGGGAATGTTCCTTTAACGTAACATCATTTCCGTAAGAGCAGTAATAACATTTTTGTTATTGTCTCCACATGCCATTAAAAGTAATCACCCTTTACAATTTTGAGCTGTCACTTAAATTTAATAATTTCATATATTTATTCCATGCAAAGACTTGGTGTAATCTAGTTTCCCCTGTGTAAAAAATTCCTTTTAACAAGAAAAGACAAGTAACGCTATTTCACAATATTATTATTTCTTAAATGTGTGAAGAGGTACCCCTCATATCAAAGTGAGATTTTTCTCTTATAAACCAGATGGTAGAATTATTATTTCAAAAACACTTGTTCTTAAATGCAGAATGTTCACAAAATGAAATCACCCCTCGACGAAGATTGGAATGACTCTCTCCCAAAGACGTGACAGACTTTTCCAGGAACTCACCAGAACTGGAAATGGATTGACGCTGCTTACTTAACCTGACATTTTTCAGTTGGGAAGAGGATTATATACGACGCAATCGTCTAAATCTAAAAAACTGGAAATCTCTCTCTCTCTCTCTCTCTCTCCCTCTCTCTCTCTCTCCTCTCTCTCTCTCTCTCTCTCTGTATTTCGCTGTTATTTCATGAATGTAAATTATATACGTGAAACTTGAATTAATAAAACATTGTCAATGCCGCCCATAGTTCACCACGAAAAATAAGAAGTAAAGCATTTGCTTATAAAAGAGTACATTTGATCACGTCTTTTCCAGGCGAGGGAACAGGATGCTAGAATCACAATTGGGGCTTTAATTCCCTTTCCTTGATCCTACAATTAAAAATTTGCATTAAAAACGGTAAATACCTTCCGTTCTTGATCAACGAAGACATTCTTAGCAAATGCTTTCGCTGTTGTTCGTCCTACGACGGTCACTGAATTTCCCCTCTCGCGTCGTACTACGGATGGCCCCGACAGTCCCTCTTTATCATTACCCCTGGCTCCCACCACCAAGATGAGGTGTGGGACAGAGGTAGATGGAGAAAGCTGACCAGAAACATCGACCCCACATACAAGTGGGAAAAGATGTAGACAAAGAAAAAGAAGAAGAAGAAATGCCTGGCAACATTCATTCCCGGATTTTTTACAGTTTTAAAAACGGATATGTCGAAGTTTACGGAGTGATATTACGGTCAACAACCCGTTAAAGATAAAAACAAAATAGGGTAAAATTACGGTCGCCCTGTGTTTTACTGAAATACGTCTGAGAACTTTATTTTTACGGAGAATTACCTATTAAAATTAGTTATTTTAAACACTGTAACCTACTTGGGCGGTACTGGGATTCAGTTATTTTTCTGTTAGGTGGAAGGGGAGATGGCCGGACACTGGAATGATATGTCTGATACTTTGTCACTTCTATTTCCTCTCCTTGATCATAACCGGCTTCCAGTTTCTTTTGTTTTAATTGTCATACTCCGAAGAAGATGTAAAAATATTATCATACGTCGAAACCAAAAAATCACTACATACTGACATTATGACCGTATAACCAGAAATCCAGGAAATCAAAGCAACAATTTTACATACAATCAAAACTAAGAGAGATAAACCGAAATAAATGTACAATAAACAAGTTACAATAAATTCTGGAGATGTTTCTGTCGATAAATCATCCTTTCCTAAACCGGTTATCTCTTCAGAATTTCCTTTTAGTTTCGATCAATATCTCTTTACTTTCATTTCAGCACCTTCTGTTCTAGGTCTCAAGGAAGTGCGAAGGCTTGGAAGCTTGGAGGTTCCTTCCTAGGACCTAAGAAGAAGAAACGAAGAAGAAAAGAAAGAGGAACAAGAGACAGAGAGAAATGACACCACAAGAGGAACAAGAGACAGAGAGAAATGACACCACAAAAAAAAAGGACCCTTCATATCAGAACCTTTTCCACTTTGTGACCTCAGAACGTTTCAGAACCTATTTTTTCTAACTTTGCGACAATAAAACATTATTGCTTCCTGACCTTAACATTTTTTTTTATTTATTGACATCAGAACCTTTTTATACTTGACATCACAATCTCTCTCTCTCTCTCTCTCTCTCTCTCTCTCTCTCTCTCTCTCTCTCTCTCTCTTTGGCTTAATGACATCAGAAACTTTATGAATGTAATACCTCAGAACCTTTTTTTTTACTTTTCACATCAGAACCTTTTTTTTCCTTAAACATCAGAAGCCTTTTTTCATAGCAGCCTTGAAACATTTTCACTTCGCTACCTCAGAACTTTTCATATTTGGCGGCAGAGAACCTGTTTTATTTGGCAACCTCAGGCCATTTTACATTTTGGGTCCTCGGGACCCCATTTTTTATATTTTGCGGTCTTCGAACCTTTGATAGTTTCCCATACCAGAACCGTTTTAATTAGCTACTTAAACCTTTTTCTTTTTAGTTAAATAAGAATCATTATTGTTATTTAATGACCTCAGAATTTTTTTTCCGTGACCTCATAACTTTTTTTTTTTGTGACCTAATAACCTATTTTTACTTTCTGACCTAAGAACCTTTATTTTATTTCATGACTTCAGAATCTTTTTCATTTCGGACTTCAGAATCTTTTTCATATCGTGACATCAAAACCTTTTTTTAATTCGTGACATCAGAACCTCTTTTTAATTCGTCACCTTAGAAGCTTTCCCATTACTTATTGAAACGGGGGATTCGTTATATCTTCTAAAAATGTGTCACGAAATCCAAAAACAATCAAGAAATTACTTTTATCAAAAGTCGATAGCTCTTGATAAATTGACTCCTACGACTCACATCGTTCATTCATTACTAAAATTTGTCATCTGTCATTTCTATATTTCTACATTTACGTTTCTTTAATTCAAATTATACTGACCTTCCTAATGGGAATCTTCAGACAAGTGTTCACAGCTTACAAGAATTCGCATTTAATTAGTATAGTTATCCATCACATTCCCTAACACTATAGAGTAAGAGCCCTGTTGTGTTTTAGAATCAAATTGCAACAATTACTGGCAAAACATTCTCAGTAATTACTGGCATTATTTTGCTGACGCAAGCATTACTAAAAGCCATGGCTGTATATATTTCACATTATAATAATAACTATCAAATTACATGATGGAAACAAATTAAAAATACACCCGATGCAAAACTAATAACCAAGAATAGAAATAAACATTCAAAACAAAATCAAGAAACACATGTGAATTTAATATTAAATTACTTCCATTCCACAAGGATACAACTCTTAAAAATTATAATAATTATTACTGGAATAAAGTTCTGCAAGTAATGATAAGTTTTCTTCTAGCAGTCTACAAATGGCGTTTACTTTGAAATAAGTAAATGTAACAGATGGTCGCAACGAATAAGGTACCTTGCCGAGGTTAGTGTTCGGAAGTGATTTGTCAAAATATGTCTCCCTCAGGTCGGACTGTTAAAGCTAGGTCAGTGAAACAAGAGTTCAAAACTTCTCTTTTTGAGACTGTTTCCTGTTTGAAATGGTTTCTAATTGTAATAGGATTGACTTCCTCAAGGTCACATGTAAAAATGATAATTGTTAATCTTATTCATTGCCGGTCTATTCGAAGAGTAATCAAGGGTCTTTCGTTAGTCCTCCTCAAAAATATGAAAAGTAACTCTCTCTCTCTCTCTCTCTCTCTCTCTCTCTCTCTCTCTCTCTCTCTCTCTCATATATCTCTCATATATATATATATATATATATATAGATAGACAGATAGATAGATAGATAGATATTTGTTTCCTGTCACGCTGATCAGCATTGCCAAACGTATGACTACTCGGTCTCTCGCCGTTCCCGTCTGTAGACTTTCGTTAGTCCTCCCCTATATAATAAAGAGCACGTGTATGGCTATCTATGTACAAATATTTCTTCCCTGTCATACTGAGCACCATTTACAAACGTATGACTACTCTGTCTATCTCCGTCCCTCAGGTAGGGGGAGAAGGAGTAGTCATACCCATGTGAGAGGGGGTACCCAGAGAGGTAAAATTAGAAAAAACAATCTTCCCCCCAAATTACTGAAGAAGCTGGTTGTACTTAGGAAAGGGGGAACAGGCGGGGAGGGTTGATTCTGTCTGTGTGTTTGTATCTAAATATTTAGCAGTCATTTTGACGGATCGCGTACACTAGTATTTAATATGGAATGCCCATGGAGGTGAGAAATGTTTTGTGTTATTGTGTATTCAAGACCCAGTTCAAATTCCAGGAACTCTGGCTTGCAATTATTGGTCGGTCTTCAATAGCACGCGTGTACACACACGCACTCACAGACATACATGGCTCAAAATACTTTATTCTAGCGACACATTATTCATCTTTATGGCTTCACACTGGCTAATCAAAAAGTGAACGTATCCAGATATTTTCTCAAAACACACACGTGTAATGTAATTTATAAGTTATTTACTGTAGGTGTATTCATAAAATACAGTTGTATATTGTCGAATTTTTCGTTCACAGGTAAACTATTACGACAAAAGCCTGTTTTATATTTCAACGAATCACGGATTATGAAACCTGGAGCTCTCAATCTCAATATCCTGATTAAAACCTTACATTCAACTTATTAACTATGAATTACATTGGGTTTACTTTCTTTAGGAACAAAAAATTAGTATAATTAATCTTAATTTTCTTTTCTTTTGAAAACTCAAGGTAATATCAATTATACACAAAACCACGATTCCTCTTCTGTCAATTATGACAGGGAATAAATTTCTCCTCTTAATTAAAATATGTAAGAATACATTTGTAAATACATTTCTAATATCTAATATTGATGCCGAAGTCTACATAATTCCGGTGCAACTAAATTTCATGATAAACTTCAATTACTTAATTCTATACAAAAAGTTCTACAGATATACTATTTTCAAAACTGTCCTTAACGCATGTAACTCTCTCTCTCTCTCTCTCTCTCTCTCTCTCTCTCTCTCTCTCTCTATGCATTGCCACTGAATAATTCCAATGAATAAATTATAAGTCAACGTCTTTAATTAACATTGATGGCTCTCCGTTTAATGAAAACCCAGAGTAAACTGGTCGTTAACTTGTACGCTTCTTGACAGTTTGCAGAGTAGCATTTTTTCACTACTTTTAACAAAAACCAAAACGAATATGTAGAATAAAATGAAGACAATAAATTAAAACAATATGAGCCATGAATCCATTTTGTCGTCACCTAGACACAAACATAAATTCTCTCTCTCTCTCTCTCTCTCTCTCTCTCTCTCTCTCTCTCTCTCAAACACAAGATGTTCATGTATTCTAGAGGAGAGAAATAGATGAAACAATAACTGGTAACTGCCTTCCAATGATATTCTTTCATATTACCATTTTCTTAAATAAGATTATATTAAAACTGCTGTAAAAGCTGGCGATAGTAAATTCTAACATAAAAAAAAAAAAAAAAAAACAGGATGGACTAATGATTGGCAATGGTAATGTTGATATATAAAAAAAAAAACTTTAACTTTATAGAAAATTACTATCGTGAAATTTTCATATTCTATCAAATACTATCATATCAAATTTCCACTATAAATAATATATATATATATATATATATATATCTATATTACTATGCATATATATATGGCATATATATATATGCATATATATATATACATATATATATATATATATATATATAACCGCATTATTCATCGATTTCTTGCAATCTGGATGGAAAAGAAATTGCTCACATAAGCTATATTGGAAACTGACAACGTCTTACAATATAATGAAAGTATCCTGGTGTTAGTCGACTGGCAAAAGGGAAAATATTTCATCTGAAAATGTAGCAAAACAACGTTATCTTAGTAATAAAAGGAATACGTACATACACAACTTATGCTAATATATATATATATATATATATATATATATATATAAATATATATATATATATATGTATATATATAGATAGATAGATAGATAGATAGATATAGATATACAGATATAGATAGATAGATATCTTTCACTGTACGAAAATATATTGGTGATGAAATACTCTAGTAGAGAATTTTCATTAGTGTGACATTGAAACAAATAGATATCAAAATATTTCAGATGAAAAACTTTAGTTGCAAGCATCATCACTATTGCCTGAATATGTCAAAAAACGTTTCACCCTTTTCCCCCAAAGACTATGCAAATGTATTAAAAGCCTCTTTTCTTTTAAATGAATAAATTTCACTTGACATATTTTAATAGAGGGTATATATATATATATATATATATACACACATATATATATATATATATATATATACTGTATATATACAACTTTTTTGTTGACCAGGCGGACATGAGTTTTCTTATAGTTTATTTATGACATATTTATTTTTGATGTTGTTAATAATTTATATATGACATGTTTGTTTTGACGTTGTTACTTATTTTAGAATAATGTATTGTTAATTTCTCCTCTTCATTTATTTATTTCCTTTCCTCACTGGGCTATTTTTCCCTGTTGGAGCCCCTGGGCTTATAGCATCTTGCTTTTCCAACTAGGGTTGTAGCTTGGATAGTAATAATAATAATAATATGTGTGTGTGTTTGTGTGTATGAACAACAATAATAAATGGAGCCGTTTCCAGTCCACTGCAGGAAAAAAGTCTCCTTAAATCATGTCTAGGGTTTGGCCAGTTTTCCTCACCACGCTGACCACTAGAGATTGGTGATGGTGTGAATTTTTTTAACGCTTACAGCAAACCAACCTAGTATATATGGCCCTCACTAGGAGTTTTGCTGATCATGGCGAAACGCAAACACTTTCACCACGTTAAGGTATCCCCAACTCAAAAAGGGTATATACATATATATACATATGTATATGTGTACATATCCAATGGTACAGTTCGAAGAATGTTTTTCTAAAAATGTTATAAAATGGTTCAATTTACTCTTAAATGCAGAAGGATTAAATATAGAAAATAACATTCTGACTGACGATTTTTCATACGATGCCACTTTTGTTCGTAACTGTTTTCAATTCGACTCACCAATTATGATTTTTATAACATGTTCGCGTTTTAGGGGGGGGAGAGAGAGAGAGAGAGAGAGGAGAGAGAGAGAGAGAGAGAGAGATGCAAACCTACTCTGAAGCCTATAAAAAAATATGAGGGAAATAACGTTTCAAAACTGAGAGAGAAAACTTGATGAAATTCTCTTTTTTAATTCAGCTCAACTATAATCAATTTACAGGAAAGCTTTAACACCCCGCCATTCGAGAGAGAGAGAGAGAGAGAGAGAGAGAGAGAGAGAGATGCAAACCTACTCTCTCTCTCTCTCTCTCTCTCTCTAGAGAGAGAGAGAGAGAGAGAGAGAGATGCAAACCTACTCTCTCTCTCTCTCTCTCTCTCTCTCTCTCTCTCTAGCGTGTGACTTTTAATAACATGAAGTTCCATCATATTTTGTACTGAACTCGACGCCAGTAGCAGAGTTTGGAAGAATTTTAACAATGATAAAAATAATGATGCTTATAATAATGCTCATAATCAAACACTTCAAAAACGAAAAAAAAAAAGAAAGGAGAAAGAGAAAGAGATAGAGAAAGAATGTGGTATATAAAGTACAACAAGCTACTCAGTGTTATCACTAAAGATCGACTTTTCTTAAGTATCTTCATTGAAGATTCCAATTAGTAAATATGACCTAAATACAAAACACGTAAAGCGTAAATATTTTCTTTTTTCGTATCCAACAGTTGAATGACAACAGGAATCAATTGAATGCTTGGGACCAGGCCCAGAAATGGTGCAGAACATTGACTCAAGATCATTATACATTTTAAAGGATATTTTTAGCAAAATAAATGAATGAATATATAAATAAAGACGTAAATACATGGAATCACCCCTCATCAATGCTGGTACTTTTTAGTAATAATGCATCACACTAATATATATATATATATATATATATATATTATATATATACATATATATATTTATATATATACATAGGCCTATATATATAGATAGATAGATAGATAGATATGTATATATAAGTGTATATATATATATATATATATATATGGATAAATATATATATATATAGATAGATAGATAGATAAATAGATAGATAGATGTGTATATATAAATTTGTGTGTATATATATATATATATATATACATACGTACATATATATGTATATGTATGCATACATACATAAATATATATATATATATATATATATATAATTATACAATCATCATTTGAACGTCTTAAGGACTAGCTATGCACTATCATTCATTACTTTTAGGTTTTATTCGTCAACTGAAGTTGTCTAGAGTCATTCAAAGTCCCCCATCATTCAAAGCCCTTGTGATTCACTCAAACTATTCATTCACGATGCTTTACTCTCATAATCATCTGTGATTTACTATACTCATCAATAAGTTAATCATGCTTTACTCTTATAGATCAACAGAACACCCCAAGTCTGACTGAAGGTCACCTATAATTGGATTTTATCCTTCATCTGAAATTTAAGTTTATCACTCTTCGACATTATACCTCACTCAGCATTCTCAAGCCTCTTCAGAAATCTCGCAATTTGATCTTTTTAACAACATTAGAACACTCATCACCTACTTAACGTCTCAACCGTTCCCTTACGATCACATCTTTAAACATCCCTCCCTCATCACCAATCACATAATTCCGACCTCTTCTGACACCTTTGATCATGACTCACAACACAAACCTTATCTCCAATCTCTCATTCGAATGTCTTCATCAACCTTCTATCACTGGCCTTTCATTCCGGTGAAGTTATTACTTCACTCTTTAATTCCCCCCCCCCCCCCACCTTCATCTTTACCTCTTCCACTTTATTTAAAGCCAATGGCCGTTAGTCTTCGACCTTATCCAACAGCTAATTTATCTATGGTTTATCTACAGTTCACTGGAGACCCTTTATCCTGACACCATTTTCATCCATTACTCTTCATCACCACGCGTCACTTGACGTCCTTTCATGCCTCGTATTTTTA
Source organism: Palaemon carinicauda (assembly GCF_036898095.1). Classification (NCBI taxonomy): domain Eukaryota; kingdom Metazoa; phylum Arthropoda; class Malacostraca; order Decapoda; family Palaemonidae; genus Palaemon; species Palaemon carinicauda. The sequence continues at coordinate 39,868,954 of NC_090737.1, read as the reverse complement.
CTCTCGTTGCTTTTTTTACCTTTCATCTGGCGTTTGAAAATCACCTCTTGCCCATTATACAACATCTGAATTTCTCTTATACTTCATTTAGGACCAATATTCGGAACCATCCACCATTTATCTGACTCCCATTATTATGCTCTTTCCTTTTCAACATTCGTGAGCCTTATTTTTCGGAATACCAAGTCCTTGATCCTTAACTAAGAATCATGATGATTCTGCTTGACTGCCTGCATCATTTGATGCCTAAATACTAAAGTTAACTTATAGTTAAATGCTCTCTTAAGGCTGTCATTCTTCAATGGGCAATAATCACACAAATCACGAATGTTGTAATGAAATTTAAATAATTTTATGGGATCACCACCATTCCGTTGATACTACGAGCAAATAAATCTAAGAAGTCTTTTTACTGGTCTTTAAAACGACTTTCAGAATTCTACTCAGTCAAACCTAACTTTCCGCCCTGCTCATTCTAACTGAACATCATGCGAAACATAATCAGTTATTAATCTAGTAAATCTAATACTAAAAATCGAAGCCCTTAACTCATCTAAATCTATTAAGAGAATCTACATCTACATCTTTGCTCTAAATCCCAACATGATTCCTGGATCCCCATTACTCGTACCCATTCAGTAACTTACTGCATGGCTTTAAAACTGAATTCTATTTAACACAATTATTCACCACGCTTCACCGCCGCCCATAAATCAATCCTCATTTTGAACATTGCCATTGATCCAATATCCCCGCACCCCATTCGAGACCATTAAGCCCCATAATATCATTCACCAGTGAATGCCCCTACTCAAATTACAACACCTTCCTTAGCCATCCTATAAATCAACAAAATATCATTGTAGATCACCGTCCTTTTGTCAGCGTTTAATATACCTTATCCGTCATTTTATATAATTCAACTGCGATGAAAAACTCACCTTTACTCCTATTCTCCTCGAACGAAATCAACTCACCTGAAAGAAGAAAATAATGCACTTCTGTAAGATTAACACAATTTTTATAGGTCCGTAAGAATTTAGGGAATTCATTTAGAGCTTTGTGAGGGTGATAATAATAATAATAATAATAATAATAATAATAATAATAATAATAATAATAATAATAATAATAATAATAATAATTACGGTAAATATGTATCTCTAGTATTTATAGCATTCAGATATCTCAAATTGAACATATAACATCATTTATGTGTCCTCAGAAATTAAAGTCATTAAAGATAAATTTATGTAAAATATCTCAAATACACAAAATCAAATAGCGAGGAAAGAACGTAAAAGAAATAAAGACGAATTTAGGTTATGCTATATATATCTACAGTCAATATATATATATATATATATATATCCCATATATATATATATATATACATATATATATATATCCCATATATATATATATATATATCCCATATATATATATATATATATCTCCCATATATATATATATATATATATGGGTATTTATATGTATGCATATATGGGAGATATATATATATATATATATATGGGAGATATATATATATATGGGAGATATATATATATATATATATATGGGAGATATATATATATATGGGAGATATATATATATATATATCTCCCATATATATATATATATATATATCTCCCATATATATATATATATATATATCTCCCATATATATATATATATATATATCTCCCATATATGAATACATATAAATACCCATATATATATATATATATATATATCCCATATATGCATACATATACATAAATACCTATATATATATATATATATATATATTTAAATAGATTGATAGATAGAGATAGATAGATATATATACAAACATATTTTGCATA
>NC_090737.1:39857089-39862089 GCF_036898095.1 Palaemon carinicauda | reverse complement strand
TCAACTATGGAGCGTCGAGAATATGCAAACTCTAGTATTTTTGCCACAGAATGATTCAAGTTTGAAGGTTTAAAGAACGCTCATGAATGGCAGAGGCAAGGGACAGTGACATTGCCCTAGCAAGCAGGATAATGGCCTAAAGACTGACCATATATACACATGATCAGTGCTGAAGCCCCTCTCCCTAAAAGCTAAGACCAGAGAGAGCCAAGCAATGACTGCTGATGACTCAATAGATAGACCTATAGGCTCCTTAAACACCCCATTCTTAGTTCACAAGGATAGTGAAGTTGCAGCGACTAAAGGACCTAACGAGTTTGAGTGGGACTCAAACCCCAGTCTGGCGATAACCGGGCAGAGACGTTACCAAATAGGCCTACACAACCAACAAGTCCCCAAATTCTCTCTCTCTCTCTCTCTCTCTCTCTCTCTCTCTCTCGTGATATACGGTTTGCTATTTGGGCAACTATAAGATTAATTAGTTTCGACGTTTTAATTGTAAATGAAAGCGGCACGTATCCATATCCTTAACTCGTGTTTACGTTTTATGGGCACCGATTGTGATTAATGTAATACTGTCAACTAACAATATTTAGCATTGTTGATCCTAAAACTGTTTTGGACAATAATATTTCAATGTCAATTCATACTAACATTTTCACTGTTATTTTCTTTACCTGTTTGCAACATTAAAAATTATTAGTTCATCGTTACTTTCTGCTGTTAATCTTCGTTATCTTTAGTGAGATTTCGAGATTAACCACAACGATTATCTAAAATTCGCTATGCACTAAAGAGAAAAGTGATAATGCAATTAGCTAGTCTGTTATTGAAACAACGAGAAAATTATGTATGATCCTGTTTCAACATTCTTGGCCATTTATTCAACAGAAGTCCGTTGAATGAATGTATGGAATTTGGGATTTACATGCCGTGACAAAATTAATTATTAATCGATAACGAAATCCTTGTAACAACTGCAAATCAATCTCAATGCTAGAGATAAGAAAATTATCTCTGGTCATATAAAAATTCCGTTTCTCAAATCCTACAGTTTGGCCCCATTTATCTCTCCCTCTGGTATCAATATTTTTTTCTTTTTTTTATACACCAATGCATTTTCTTGTTTCCGTGACAATTGGGCCAAGCTAACATAGAATACGAAAGATTCTTATAAGGAAAAAGATCAAAATAACCATAGAAAACAAAAAGAGATGTACCTTTTGTACTTTCCCTAAAGTATCATATTTCTGCCACTCCTCATGGAAGCTAAAAAGGACCTTTTATTTTTCCTCGGATGGGGTCAAATATCACCATCAAGATAGCTACTTCCCACACTTAGTCGTCAGCAGTCAGGCTATTTTCGTTATGTTCATCTTCTAAAACTGTCTTCTTCCCTCTAATGCCAGACTACGCCACTCTGTTTCAGTTACGTTCCCTATTTTCACTATCCTTATGGTATGAGGGAATATTCCAACTCTCTAGTTGTTAGGCCTACCCTTGGCCAGGTCTCATCATTTTATAAATTTCTTTCAGACCTAAAATACATTATGGCATCTGGTTTCCCAGTCACCCTATACATTCTTTATACAAAATGCCTCATAGATTTTCCAGCCTTTTGAATCACACAGAGACGAACAGAGGAGCCGGATAATATTGGCATAACTATTCTACATGTCTAGAAAATATTCAGCTATTACAGGTTTATTGATTTCACGTTACTCTAACGTCAAGACGTGCCAATATCAGTGGACAAAATATTACACAAGCTCCAAGTAGCCGTTTCAGGCTCTGAGGTACTTTGTCAGGAGCATATTCCTGAAATTTCAAGTTCTGTCTTGAGCAGTTTCCTAAAGATCCCATGTTCCTTGTCATGAACAGAGTCCTGAAATTTCAGGTTCTATCATGAGCAGTTTACTGTGATCCCATATTCTTTGTCAAGAGAAGATTCCTGAGATCTGAAGTTTTTTGTCATAAGCAAATTCCTGATCTATGAATGTTCTTTGTCATAAGCAAATTCCTGATCTATGAATGTTCTTTGTCATAAGCAGATTCCTAATATCCCGTGTATATTATTTTCATGAGCAGACTCCTGGATTCTCAGGTTCTGTCATGAGCAGATTCTTGGAATTTCCGGATCTGTTATGAGCATATTCCATGAATTTTAGGTTCTGCCATGAGCATTTCTTGGAATCCCAGGATCTTTGTCGTGAGCAATCCTTGAAATCCCAAGTTCTTTGTCGTGAGTAAATCCTGAAATCCAGGATTCTTTGTCGAGAGCAATCCTTAAAACCCCAGGTTCTTTGTCCTGAGCAATTCCTGAAATCCAAGGTTCTTTTTCGTGAATAAGTACCGGGCATTTCAGGTTCTGTGTATTATTATTATTATCATTATTATTATTATTATTATTAAATGCTAAGCTACAACCCTAGTTGGAAAAGCAGGATGCTATAAGCCCAGGGGCCCCAACAGGGAAAATAGCCCAGTGAGGAAAGGAAACAAGGAAAAATAAAATATTTTAAGAATAGTAACATTAAAATAAATATTTCCTATATAAACTATAAAAACTTCAACAAAACAAGAGGGAGAGAAACTAGATAGAACAGTGTGCCCGAATGTACCCTCAAGCAAGAGAACTCTAACCCAAGACAGTGGAAGACCATGGTACAGAGGCTATGGCACTACCCAAGACTAGAAAACAATGGTTTGATTTTGGAGCTGCTTACCATAGCTATAGCGTCTCTTCTACCCTTACCAAGAGGAATGTAGCCACTGAACAATTACATTGCAGTAGTTAACCCCTTGGGTGAAGAAGAATTGCTTGGTAATCTCAGTGTTGTCAGGTGTATGAGGACAGAGGAGAATCTGTAAAGAATATGCCCGACTATTCGGTGTCTGTGTAGGCAAAGGGAAAATGAACCGTAACCAGAGAGAAGGATCCAATGTAGTACTGTCTGGCCAGTCAAAGGACCCAATAACTCTTTAGCGGTAGTATCTCAACGGGCGGCTGGTGCCCTGGCCAAACTACTACCTACTTTTCTGAAACAGATTCTTTCTGATAAAGTGGGTTCCTTAAGTTTCAGGATTTTTCATAAGTAGATTTCTGAAATCTCGGGTTCTTTGTCATGAAGCAGGTTCTTGAATTCTCAGTTTGTGTCATACAGAAGGTTCCAAGTAATCAAGGTTCTGTTTCATATTTTCACGTTTTATGTCAATATCAGGTTCCTGAAATCCCATTTTTTGTCATGAAGATTCATGAAACTTCCGGTGTTGTGTTATGAGTATAAGCCTGAAATTTCAAGATTTTTGGCATGAAGAAGGTTGCTGACATTTCAGAATCTGTCATGATATAGATTAATCAAATTTTAAGATCTGTCATGAAATAAATTCCTGAAATCCCCGATTTTTTATGGAGTCGGTTCCTGAAACCTCAGGATCTGTATCATGAAATAAATTTTTGAAATCTCCGGTTCTATTTCATGAAGCAGGTTCCTAAAAATGGAATCCCGGTATCCCCAGTTCTTCTTCATGAAGTCGATTCCCGAAATTACACATTATTTTTCACGTAGCAGGTTCCTTAAATCTCGGGATCCGTATCATGAAATAGATTCCTAAAATCCCCAGTTCCTTTTCCTGATGTCGGTTCCTGAAAGCTTAGGTTCTTTTTCCCGAAGCAGATTCCTGAAATCCCCGGTTCTTCATGGATTTGGTTCCTGAAAGCTCAGGCTCCTTTTTACGAAGCAGGTTCATGAAATCCCAGGTTCTTCATGGATTTGGTTCCTGAAAGCTCGAGCTCCTTTTTACGAAGCAGATTCCTGAAATCCCCGGTTCTTCGTGGATTTGGTTCCTGAGATCTCAGGTTCTTTTTCATGAAGAGGGTTCCTTAAATCCCGGGATCATTATCATAAAAGAAATTCCTGAAATCCCCAGTTCATTTTCATGAAGTCGGTTCCTGAAATCTCAGGTTCTTTTTCCCGAAGCATGTTCCTGAAATCCTCGGTTCTTCTTCACAGATTCGGTTCCTGAAAGCTCAGGTTCTTTTTCCCGAAGCACGTTCCTGAAATCCTCGGTTCTTCTTCACAGATTCGGTTCCTGAAATCTCAGGTTCTTTTTCCCGAAGCATGTTCCTGAAATCCTCGGTTCTTCTTCACGGATTCGGTTCCTGAAAGCTCAGGTTCTTTTTCCCGAAGCACGTTCCTGAAATCCTCGGTTCTTCTTCATGGATTCGGTTCTTGAAATCTCAAATTCTTTTTCCCGAAGCACGTTCCTGAAATCCTCGGTTCTTCTTCATGGATTCGGTTCCTGAAAGCTCAGGTTCTTTTTCCGAAACAGGTTCCTAAAATCTCAGGCTCTTTTCCACGAAGCAGGTTCCTTAAATCTCAGGATCAACGTCATACAGCAGGTTCCTGAATATCCAGGCTCTAAGTCCGTTTACTATTTTCGTCACACTCTTCCTCGAGTCACTATGATCGGATTAGGCTCCCCTTCATCGCCTCCTTCTCGAGGTGATTTCTCTTGAGGGTGACCTTATTACTTGAGTTTATTGCCGCGGGAATTGCCTCAGGACAGAAGGACCAAGGACTCCTGAAGGCACTTTCATGAGACGAGAAAGCATAAAGTTCTATTCTTATCTCATTCTCTGTGTTTCTTTCGGTTGGCCTACATGACCTTTGTTGTCGTAACGCCAATACATAGTATGTCTTTCAGTGAAGTATGCATCTGGAATATATTCATACATACACAAGTGAATAAATATGAATAATTCATGAATTACCCATAAGGAATATATTCATACATATGCAAGTGAATAAATATGAATATATCATTTACGAGCACACATAAAGAGTATCATTCTAGATTACTTTATGAAGCTTCTTTGCTCGTTGAATGATGTGTATTATAAAATTATTTACACTTTAAGATATAATAAAGTTCCGTCTTCAGAAGCGATTACGTTAACATGAAACAAAAAAAAAGTTATATCAAGGTAATTTTTTTGT
>NC_090737.1:39829589-39849589 GCF_036898095.1 Palaemon carinicauda | reverse complement strand
TAAGATACAAAATTTCCCTTCAATTTACTTTGAAATATAACTTTATCAAAATACAAATTTTGAAGTCTATGATTTTCTATCAAATTTAAAATAGAAGTTTATGATATTCAATCATAATAAAAAATTTAAGTTCATGACTTCCTATAAAAACTCAAACAGAGTTCTATCAAAATTAAAAAATTAAGTTTAGGATTTTCTATTAATATTTGATTTTGAAGTTTATAATTTTCTTTCAAAACTTAAAAATTAAATTTATAATTCATAAAAATTTTGTCATATTGTATCATACACTAAACCTTACTTTCACCTGAAATAACAATTATATCAACAATAACAACAATAGTGGTAAAAGAAGCCCATTGGAAACTTCCATTTCTAACAGTCTGTTGGAAGGGAGTTCAAGACCCGCTACAGCTTAATAGTTTCTAGTAGTTCCTGCAACCTCACCATCCTTGTGAGCTACACAGGGGGAAGGTGTTGAAGGAGCCCCCCCCCCCCCTCTCTCTCTCTCTCTCTCTCTCTCTCTCTCTCTCTCTCTCTCTCTCTCTCTCTCTCTCGCTTGATGAAATGGGGGCTTGGGCGCTAATTATATGTATATATGGTCAGTCTTTAGGACATTGTCCTGTTCCTAACCTCTGCCATTCATGAGCGACTTTTAAACCTCTAAATGAGAGGTGAACATAACTACGAAAGACCTTGAGTAACATAAGCAATTAATAAAAATAAAAGTAGAAAAGAACCGTATTATTATTATTATTATTATTATTATTATTATTATTATTATTATTATTATTATTACTTGCTAAGCTACAACCCTAGTAAAATAGGCAGGATGCTATAAGGCCCGGGGCTCCAACAGGGAAAATAGCAAGGAATTTAACCGATGGAAACATTGAGATTATAGGATGAAGCGTAACTTGATAGAATATGTAAATTTGCCTTCGCTATCCGTGGAGAATCAAGTGTGCACATGAGAGGAAATTCCATCAAAATCTAACTGATTGCATGAATATAGATCTAGTACGTAAACCAATGACATGAACCGTTAAACAAACAAAGCAATTGTGTATACACACATCCACACACACGAGTATATATATATATATAAATATATATATATATATATATATATATATATATATATATATATATATATATATATATATTTACATACATATACAGTATATATATGTGTATATATATACATATACATACATATATACAGTATATATATATATATATATATATATATATATATATATATTATATATATATATATATATATATATATATATATATATGAGTGTGTGTGTGTGCAGTATATGACTGTTAGATTAAGCTAAATATTTATCCAAATTAAAAAAAAATATATCTAGACAAATGGTATGCTAATCTTACAAACAAGCTAAAATAGAAGTCAGATTCAACCTCGACCTGAGATTTCTTTAATAAGCCTTGGCACTCAATGTTATTATCAACAAACACTGTAAGGTACGATGGTATTTTTTTATATATACTAATTATTAATTTCTAGACTAGATTTAAATTTCTGCTCGAGCATATTCAGGTCATGAGAGAGAGAGAGAGAGAGAGAGAGAGAGAGAGAGAGAGAGAGAGAGAGAGAGAGAGAGAGAGAGAGAGATTCTTCTAACCCTAGCTGATCTCTTAGGGCGTTCACCTCCAATGTCACTAGGGTGGTATTTTTCGAGCCCAGATTGTAATCAAATCTGAATTCAGAAAAAATGTTGTTTACATCTTATGGACAACGATGAATAATCATTAAATTCATTTGAAAATGAAATTTGTGACACAAAAAAAAGACGACCTGCCAGAGCCAAAACGACACCAAGACTGATCAAGAGTCGCACATTGAAAGCCAGCTTGCAACGAGAGGTCCGTTTCTCGGTACCTGAAATACGATGGAATTCCTCAACCTATTTTCAGCCTCCTCGAGTAACGAGATTACACGTGGTCTGATAAGAGACACACACACACACACACACACACACACACACACACACACACACACACACACACACACACATAACACACAAGACAGCACTATGCTCTACTCTACAAGTGTTTACCTGTATTTTCTTGCAGAAAAGGGCTTTTGACTAGGCTTTAAAAGAAAAAAATAATCTTTACTAGCAGTCAATAATATAGAGCCTTCCACACATGATACAAATTGGTTAACTTTATTAACAATCAGTTTGAATAATTCAAACGATAATGAATTCATAAATAAATAAATCAATAAATAAATATATATATATATATATATATATATATATATATATATATATATATATATATATATATAATGCGTATGTATGTATCAGCACACACACACACACACACATATATATATAAACATTGCAGTATACACACACAAACACACACACACACACACACGCACACACACACACATATATATATATATATATATATATATATATATATATATATATATATATACATACATATATATATATATATATATATATATATATATATATATATATATATATATATATACATTACAGTATACACACACACACACACACACATATATATATATATATATATATATATATATATATATATATATATATATATATATATATATATATGCATGCGATTTCGAAATGTAAACTTTTAATGACATCATTTCAGCAATGATATATCTAGTCGACTTAAACACGTTTAGTACAAAACATCCTAAATCCAAATCCCTCCCGTTTCCTAAATGTATAAAAGAGAAAATGATTTATTTACCTTTGACAATTGTGGTAATTAAACTTACAAATACGCAAGAGATTGCGAGAGAAAGCCATGAAGTGCCAATGAATGCCAGCAACAAATTTGCTTAACAGGTTTATTGTAATGATTGAGTGAAGCAATCCTTTATATGATAGGAATGTACGAGATAATCCTGTACGTCGGTCCACATTTATATGAATGTATGATTTAACCCTAGAACAATTTCATGACCGAAATCCTTTAAGAAACAAAATCCTTTTTATTTTCTGATTGTATCGATATAATTTCTTTAACTATATACAACTCCTTTAAAATTTTAGGTGCGATTGCAAATTTTCTTTTGAGAAACACATTTGGTCTGTATTTTCTTAAATTTCACTAAAAATAGCTTAATAAGAAAGCCATTTAAGATATTTGATAATCAATCTATTCGAAAAAAAATATTTAAATTTTATCATTCTACTTCAAGTATTGTTCTTCAGCCGCTGGCTCTCATCTGAATTTGTTGGGCAAAAAAAAAACATGCGGTCTATTAAACTTATTATTCCTGATCTTGATATTATTCTTTGGCACCGTCGTCTAATAATTCTGACTAATCCCATACTGTACATAAAGTGCTGCTGCAGTCTCCCAAAAATTGCCCTATTTAATTAAGAAACAATTCAAACTCAAGGTACATTTGTCCTCATGCATAAAATTGTTCAGTGGTATATCTGGCAATAGAAAATCCATGATGATATTACAGCAAGCTGGTGCGAGTTGAAAAATAAATTACTTCACTTTTTTTTTTTTTTTTTTTTTTTTTTTTGTAAACACGTCCACACCAAACCTGCAATTTTCATGGATGGTTCTGATTTATTATGCAAATGACTAAAAGTCTAAAATATTCCCCAAAAATGTTTTGATTTCTGAAGTGGAATGCAATAAATAAAATTATATAATTTTAACATTAAATAAATTCCCTAAGTAAGTTACTTATTAATAAATAATGCTTCAAGATTTTGCTTTCAAACCAGTTTTATAATTTGACTGAACATTCCCTTCATGCTGTCAGATCATTGATAGTAAGATCTATTGCTTCTGAATCCTTACAGATCACTTGATATTATCCTTTCCTATAAATCGTTAAAAATGCACCTTTAATTGTCTCAAAGCAAATAAGGAACATTATTGTATTTTTTCATTAGTAAATATAGAGGTCACACAGCTGAGCGTTGACATTAAAATCTGGCAGCAGGTGCATGAGTGTTTGTATCACTTTGGCGTTCATTATAATTCTTAATTTCATGATACGTCAACCACATGAATTATCAAGGAAAACTTTATTATACTAATTTAATATAGTTACGAAAAAAACTTTACATCAGTAAGTAAAAATACTATAGACTCTTGTTTATATTTATATTCCATACGGAAATACAAAGTACTTTACATGGATAATTGATATCAATCATCAACGTCACTGTCAGGATTGGTAGAAACTTCCTTTGTCAGGGCATTCAAACACATGTCATCTCCATCTAGAGCAGCTTCACGTTCACATACACTGCTGCATAGTTGACTCAGGTTTAAGCATAAACACTTCATGCTGCATGACGCCTCCGAACATTCCCAAATTACAAGATTTAGTAGTCCGGTTCCTTCTGCGTCATCATCCTAAGTGTCAGCGTTCCATCTTTAGACTTCTCATAACCATATTCTGTATGTGGGATATGTTGTGAATTGGAATGTGGGCATATTTCTAGATGTAGAGCTTGTACCTGACACGTAGATGCAAAACGAAACCATCTCCATTTGGGGATATTTTCCTAACAAATACACTTTCTCTGCTTTTTGGCAACGAACTTCATTTAGTGAGCCACACTTAGTGTCCCTATACAATCTGAAAACAAACTTTGCAACTGTTGAGGTTGTCTCCTAGTGTGGCACAAGATTCAAACTGAGCTGCATCCTTCATCGTGGGTTTGAAGCTCTTCTTGCCTTTGTCAAAAAAAAAGGCACCGACTGTATCCCAACAAGTGATACAGTAACATGGGAGAAGTAAACCGAGTTGAAGCTTGGTCGTACAATGTGTAAACCTAAATGTATCTACTGACCAGTCAGCCAGTGGTGTAACAGAAGTAACAGAACATATGTGAAAGAGGTGCAAACTACTATTATCTTTGCTCCAGTATTTGCAGCAGTAAAGGAATGGATAACAAGTCTTGTGTACGGTAATACTGCAAACAGGTGGTAATGATCCCATCCTCATCTTAACTTCCACTGACATAAAACTGATTTGCTGAGGTGAAGTTTCCCTTTGCCTTCATATAATCAATGTAGAGTTCTGCCAGATGACGAGTAATGGCCATGAACTGTTTCAGTATTCAGTACTCGTTCTGATTTCCTATGCACTGTATGTTTTCCTTGATATCTCTGTACACTTTTCTCAAGTCCGAGACTGTGTACTGTTCTGCAGAGATATCAATAGTAGAATGAGTAACATGGGACAGAAGCCCACTGGCCATATCTTTGAAAGGTTATGTGCAGTGTGGAAAGAGGGAGCAAATAGTGACTGGATGACAGCATGGTCATCATATATCACAGCCTCAACATGCTTATACCAGCTGGTGATTTTGTCTCCTGGAATCACATCTTCAAGCTTAATGCATGGTGTCTGATTTTTTTCATATTACAATTGTACCATCATCATTGAATATGCTCAGGTCAAAAGAGCATTTTAAACACCATCACCCTTTGTGGTGGATCTTCTTGATGGTATCGACTGCTAATAGCCGAAGAGGCTCTATGCATAGCCCCTGAAGCATGTCATGTATCTTCTTCACATTGGAATTCCATCTCGTTTCAGATGCTATCTTTGACTATGCTGGCCTATTATCATCAGTCTGGTTGATATCTGCACCCTTCTTGAATTCTGCAGCATACTGTACATAGTAGTGACAGTTAAGTCTTTAAAACCCATTCCTAATGCTTGGTTTTGCATTTCAAGACCAATGATCCCTTCTGCTGCTTTCAGATTTTTGTTCTGCATAATCCAGCCAAATGTCATTGAAATAGCAATGTGAGAGCTTGACAACAACCCCTGCATTGTTGAATTCTAAGGCAATCTCCTGAGGCAGATGTCTCATTTCCAGCAGAGAGACTGCCATGTAATACAGATAGATTGTCCTGTTTGAAGAAAATAAATATGAGGAAGAAACTCCTTGACTGACTGCTGATCTTCCTACATCCTTTCCTAGATGTACCGATAAATAATTTCAGTGGTTGTAAAACTCTGGATAGTATTTTATCCCAAAGTGGGTGAGTTGGACCTTCCTTCTTTGAAATACTCCTCTATCAAGAGTGTAAAGCCCCTGTCGTAGTTCCTGCACTCTCTCCAAGTCTAAGAATGCAGATTAGAATTCCATAAGGCATCGCACCAAATTTCTGCGATGTCATCATGGATTTACATTATCCATAGAAAACAAAAAAAAAATGGTGTTATACACGAGGATAGATAATGTTCTTCTGGTTAGGGTACCACTACCCACAAGTGAGGTCTGCTGCAGGACTACTATGAAATTCAGGGCCTCTGTAACACGGTTTTTTCGCAATAATTTTTTATCTATGAATTTCATGAATGTAACGCTTCTTCAGAGTGCACATTATATCTACACATAAATTTTGACTATATTCTGCATTACGTAGGTTGAATAAAATTGGTACTTATAATAGTAAAAGTGACGTTTTTTTAAGACGGGCCAACTTACTCGGAGAAAAGGTTTCGAACGCATTCGTTACGTAACTTATGACGGCCTTCCTTCCCTCTTTCTCGATCGATGATTGGCTATACGTAACGAAGGCTATACCTCTGCCAACAATGACACAAAAGTTTAAATAAAAGCAAAGCAGTACACCTTTATGAACTCTGAAACCTCTCCACTGATAATTGTCATAATGAACAAACCAACAAAATATGTTAATAAATACAAAAACACTTTGATTAATAGTCTAACTCCCAAAATAAGTTTCCTAAGAAATTACAGTCTACTTTATAGGTCACAATCAGATTGACAAGGTGTAGGGAATAGTTGGTAATTTTCAAAAACGTAGTAGACAAGCTTGATTTGATAACTGCTATATCCAATGTCAAGCAATTTTTGTTTATTGTCTATCTACCTACTTACCTATTTACTGGAAAAAAAAAAAATCCGGTACTGTATTTCGGCTTTAAACCTTCACCAATAATTATCGTCAGAATGATGACTTCATGAGGCTCCACCCCCTTTGGCCTCGTTATAATTCAGGATAACATTGAAGGCTATCATGGGCCTTGTTGGATCAGCAAATTTAAATTCTGGCTATAAAAACTCATTTCTCGAGTAGTTGTCAGAAGTGCTAAATGATCCTCAAGGATCCCAGCAGTTGGCCTAAACATTTAATTCATGTATACTACTGTTGCGGCACTACTGCTACAGTAGTATTACTACGCTAGCACAGATACCCCACCCACATTTATGTATCGTTCCGCCATTCATAAAGTCTTTGTCATGTTTTTTCACTGTGCAATAAGCCATGGCCTCCTCAGAAATTAAGTTTAACATTAGATGATAGGTTATTTCATTAAGCTGACAAATTATGGCAACTGGGAATGTTATTGCCGATGTTGAAACTAAAGATAAAGTATGGTATCATTCCTTCATTGCATTATCATCTTTACTACTATTTGTTTTGCTACATGTAGTAATTATTTTAAAGGATAAATGAATTATGTTCACTTTACTTCTATAAATTCCCATTAGATGTACAAATAAAACTCCTAAAACTATTCATGATTTATTTACAAAATGCAGTCATGCCCAAAACATAGCCAACACGGTCGTACGGCCTAAGAATAAGAAAAAAAATTATATCGGATGATCCGTTGGTCTGATGGAGAGTTTAGCACAAAATTTAACAAAAATAGTTATATAAAGACTGTTTACATACAATCTCTCTCTCTCTCTCTCTCTCTCTCTCTCTCTCTCTCTCTCTCTCGCTCTCTCTCTCTCTCTCTCTCTCTCTCTTGGTGGCATAGTGAATAGTTAATGGAAATGTTCAAAAGTCTGAATGACATTACAAGTATTATAATCATGTTACGCTAAATACAAATCAGACCATAGACATTGGATTTTAACTAGAAACTGAATGATTACCTATTCAGGCTATAGTAAATATGGCCGCGGGCTTTCTCTTGACTGCATAAAGTTGCAAGTCGTAAGGCAAATGCAGTTTTGCAACCACGGGGGCAATTCCAAATCCTGCTAGCTATTCTTGACCGTTACGGGTTCCAGAGCCGATGGAACAAGGTGAATGGGTGTCTGGTGGATGGGCGGGGCAAAATTTTGTCAAAAGGTGTTTACATTGCTTACGTAATGAATGTTTTCGACTCTTGGCTCGTTATCACTGGCCATGGCGTCGGCTGTATCATTTTTACTCTATAAAAATTAAAACTATCGGGTTTAGGTTATTGATAATGCTGACAAAATTTGTGTGTGGTTGTAAAATATACATATGTCAACTTTCAGCTACATCCGATGAATTGATAAGGAGCAAAGTCCAATAAACCGTGTTACAGAGGCCCTGAATCTCATAGTAGTAGTTTATAGGCATGCAGTTAGTGCAAAGTCTTGCCTTCTCCATCACGAGGCTCAACGCTACAGAGTTTTCTAGAAGTTTTACTCCAGCTATGGCCAGATTGTTATATACATACTGCAACTTTGAACTTGAGAAGTTCTACTGCTTTAATGGCCTGGTTAAAGCAGAAGAACTTCTCAAGTTCAAAGTTGCAGTATATATTTCTGTGTTAAACAGACTGACATTGATCCCTCTTCATAGTTTATATATGATAGATCTATAAATCTATTTTGATATTGTTACTGATCTTAGGATACTTCATTTCCACATTTTCTTTACTGTCTGGGCTACTTTTCCCTGTTGGAGTACTTGGGCTTAGATCATACTGTTTTTCCAATTAGGGTTGTAGCTTAGCTAATAATCGACAATGGTCCTTAAAGTCCTCGAGGTTACAGGATGGTAAAATGACTAATTTTTAGGGGTTCCAAAGTGAGACCCAGGTTGTTGCCCTTGCCATACTAAACCAAGCACCTGGAAGCTATTCCATAATAAAATTTATTACTCTGGAAGAGCAGCAAGAGCCCGTTTCTTAATAGAGTGCCAGATATCTACAACAACAACAAAAGCTTTAGCTCACAGGAACAGTGAGGTTGCAGGCACAACAAGAAACTATCGAGATTGAGTGGGCCTCGGACACCAGTCCAGTAAATAGCTAGGCAGGGACGTTTCCAGTAATCTTCATTAAGAAGGTTTAAATGTTGCATATGAAAGGCAGAAACAAGGACATAGAGACTGAATATATATATATATATATATATATATATATATATATATATATATATATATATATATATATATATATATATATGTAAATATTTATATATATGGTAAGTGCCCAAAGCCCATCTACATCATGCTAGTTACACAAAGATGGTCAGGCAATGGCTGCCGATGAATCAGCAAGTAAAACTGATAGGCTCCCCCACATTCCTCATCCCAAGCTCACAAGGACGGTGAGGTTGAAGACATCCCTAGAAACTATCGAGCTTGAGTGGGTCTCAAACTCGCTCACCTGATTGCCAGGCAGATACATTTTCAATAGGTTACCAAAACCTACCTTCAACTATACATAATTGTCTTCCCTTTTAGTGCAGACTCTCTCTCTCTCTCTCTCTCTCTCTCTCTCTCTCTCTCTCTCTCTCTCTCTCTCTCTCTCTCTCTCTCTGTGGTGATTCGTGTCGTGCGGTTACTAGCAATGCATTGTATTTTCGTGAAGCAATTGTTCCCCGTCTTGCTGTTTGTGTGTATCTATACGTTAGGTTAAGAACACCTAACGTATAGTTCAGGATATCTATGCAAGTCCAATCATTCGTAATTTTTTATGTTGTGTGAATCTATTCAACAAAAGATCAAGTAGTTTGAATGACGAAAAGCAATTGGATTCTTTATCAAAACTTTATACAAATTGTCATAACGGATTTTAAAGTAACAAGAATTTACCGAGTGGACGCGATGCCTGTACAACTAAAATGTTAAATGGCTATCTTCATCAGGAAAAATCGTCGAGAAAAACTTATTACCATAGATGTAGGAGTGCCCCTTTCCTTTATATATTTATCTTACTTGTTTATTAATATTCTTAGGTAACTTCTCCCTTAATACACTTCAAAGAAAATCCACCTACTTCTCTATTACAGGAATATTTGATTTAATTTCTCTTTACTTAAGTGATGAGAGCATAAAACAGTTTCTTGAGAAAATTTGGCATGAAAATCTTCATTCAAACTCAATGAAGAGAACATTTAGACAGTAAAGCACATGAGGTTGCCAAGGCTATGAATTTAAGGACTGGCTATGGTTTAAGAATCGCTCACAGAATTATAAATAAAATTTCGACAGGGACAAAGAAGAAGCATATACCCATCAAAAAGACGGATGGATCTGTTATAACAATAGAAGATGAAGAAATTCAACGTCAGATGGAACACTTTAGTGAGGTTATGAATAAGAGATATGAAGGGAATAATTTGATTGATATACCTGACGCTGAGGAAGACCTTGATGTGCCCATGAATTAATTCAGTGTGTTTGAAGTCGAAGCTATCATTAAAAAACTCGAGATGGAAAGTCCCTGGATACGATGGAATAACTGCCGAGATGATACTGGCTGAAAATGAAGGACTCCCAGTCTACTTAAAAGATTATTTTGTAGAATGTGGCATGAAGAGGCAAAACCTGGTGAATGAGAGTTAGAAGTGTTAATGAAAATGGCAAAAAAAAGGAACCCTGGCCGATTGCAATAATTATAGAGGCATAACACTTACGTCAGTTGTTTTGAAAATGTATAGTTTATTAAAAAGAGACTGGAGAGAAGGATTGATGAAAAGCTGAGAGATGAACAAACAGGATTTGGAAAAGATAGAAGTTGCACAGGCCAAATTTTCATTTTCAGATATGTTGTACAGCAATGTGTAGAATATAGAAATCCACTTTAGATAGAGAGATAGCATTTGTGAACTATGAAAAAGCCTTTGATAGTGTGCACCGGCCAATTTTGTGAAGAGCCCTGCATTATTATGAAATTTCTCTTCAATGTGTGAACTTGCTTAAATCTGTTCATGAGCACAAGTGCAAAGGTAATGTTAATGGAATCTTATCAAATGAATTTCCAGTAAACAGTGGAGTACTCCAAGGGAATGTGTTGTCACCTATGTTGTTTTACCCTCCTCATGGATTGTGCAATGTGAAAAACAGTCGGAGATGGTGGAGAATGATTAGACTGGATTGGTGATAGGGAATTAGCATACCTAGAGTATACTGATGATGGTGTCCTTGTTAGCAGAACACCACAGGATTTGCAATGCTTGCTTACCAGAATCCATGAAATATCACATGAGGATGAGCTGAAGATAAAAAGAAGAAAGACAGAGTTGATGAGAACGGAGTATGCTATGGAAGATGAAATATCATTGGAAGGAGAAACGATTAATGAGGTAGAATCATTTAGATATTTAGGAACTATGATCTCCACAGCAGGGTCTTTAGAATTAGAGTTTAGTGAAAGACTGAAAAAAGCAAATCAGACAATGGCTACGATAAGTAAAATTTTTAAATCAAATCGCCTGAAATTACATATAAAAATCAGACTATATATTAGTTCAGTGAGATCCGTGTTACTATATGGACGTGAGTCGTGGTATGAAAATGAAACAATGTCCAATAGATTTAGTAGATTTGAGAACAAAGCCCTCAGAAAAATATTGGGAGTTAAATGGCAGGACAGTATAAGAAATGAAACTATGAGAGAGATTACTCGAGTGCCATATGTGGATGAGATTATGATGAGGGGTAGATGGAGATGTCTTGGGCATGCTGTTCGCACTCCCCAAGAGATTAGTTCACCAAACGTTCAGCTGGGCTTCACAAGGCACTAGAAGAGTTGGAAGACCCAGGCTTACATGACTTAGGACTATGAAGCGCGAGGTAGATGATGATGAATGGAAGTATTGGAGTAAAAGTTCAAGATAGAGACGACAGGCGAAATCTAACCGAGGCCCTTTGCGTCAATAGGCGTAGGAGATGATGATGATGATGATGATGATTATGATGATGATAATGATTAAACCCTTTTCTTACGAAACGAAACAGAGAAAACTTTCATCCAAACAATCGATTATCTTTGATCATTTACAACTTTAAAAGGAAGAACTTGAAACCTTCTCTTAGCTCATGTCAAACAACTAACGTCATTTTATCATTAAGGATCTAGGTACCTGTAAATATTTTCTCTGTACCCAATTTCTTAGGTAATGAAGGTACAAAACAGAAATACTCATCAGTTTAGCCTTACCTTGCCTCCTCTTAAATTTCTTGATAATTGAATGAGCTTTTTTGGGTTCCATAAACCCATTCCAGGATCTATATTCTCCCCTGAGCTTTGGGCTGCTTCTGAAGAAATCCCAATGTTACATAAGTTCCCATCATGCGTATGCTACAATCATAAAAGTGTTCCAGGAAAACTCGAATCAAAATGAAGTGGGTTTACGAACGAAGGAAATAGACAGTAAGGCATTCAGTGCTAAATATAGCTATGCGAGGGTTAATATCGAGGGTAACATGGGTGCAAACAAGATAAATTCTCCCTAAAGACCAAAGGTATATGCTGCATGAAAGCTCCAATCTCGATCCCTTTCAATGTCAGCTTCGAGAAATGACAGACATCTCCAAACACTTTGATCAAAGGTCCGCAGAGGATCGGAATTGAAAATTCCATAAATCCGAGATCAGGAGGAGAAATTTGGAAGAAAAAAATCCATGTATTTGGGCTTAGCAATCTCAAAAGACGCCGCTTGGTTAAATCAGTCTTGAAGTATGCATTGCAACCTTAATAGTGGCATTACCACACCTAACCTTCCTCCCCCTACTTAACCCCGCCCTACATTGAAATGCAACTAAACGTATCTTCAGAAAAACTACTAATTTGAATGGCATGAATTTCCGGGTTACCCACATAGAAATTATTTGGGTCGGTTATTTATAGTAATTGATAAAACCACGCTTTATTTAATATTTTAAAAAATAACTTTCCAAAAGTTGAATGTTTGTCAAGACGTACGACCCGAAAAACAAGTTACCTAAACATGACTCAATTGCAATTTCATCAACGAATCAATCATACGGTTTTCTAATACCTTTTAATTTTCTAATATCTTATGTCATTAAAAGATAGCATCGCGAGCTAAAAATTTGGGAAATTTTTAAATTTCTAATTAATTCTAGGCAGTTCTTGGCTTTAGATAAGCGACATGGGACTGCCAGCGTAGCTTCACGAAGCTCAAGTAAATAATATAAGACTGAAGACATAATAGAGGAGCAGGAAGCTTCTAAAGTAGTCAAAAGGGGGAAAGGAAGCAAGAACTAAAAATCAACAATAATCAAACAAACCAAGGTTACCTTACAAAGAAGGAAAATAATTTCTTACTACTTATCTCACTGATAAAAGAAAAATTAAATTCTCAAAATCCTAAAAGAATTACTTGTCTCAACATTCCCGGCCGGCATTGCTTCAACATTTCATGTTACGGTTCCATAAGATTTTAGAATATGGTGAACACGAGTACGATCAAAGGCCTTAGAAACTAAAACGTAAAAGATAAGAAACATTCATTTTTTTCCTTAAAAGCAATCAGCAGACGGAGAACGTGCCTCTAATATATTCATTTATCTAATATTTATCTAGCATGCTACTTGAAAGAACATATATGACCTTCATTAACTAATATACATAATTTTTATTCGAAATAACAATTAAATGGCCATAATTATTAAGTCTAAATATAAATTTTTCTAAACAACAATTCAATGGGCATAATCCACAAGTATAAATAAACTTGTAACTACTTAAGACATCGTTCAAAGTATTCATAGAGTATGTATTGAATACATACTCTCCCTGACATGGTTCAGGGCTAAAGCTAAGATGAAACTTTTTTTTTCATTATAGTTAGTAATTTCAAGAGGTTACAGGGATTAATAACACGAAAATTTTCTAGTTAACTGCATGAGATCTGTATTTCCATAGCTCTTGTAGCTGTGACCTAAAGATCTCATAGAAAACTAAAGAGACTCAGTACAGTGCATACCTCCGCCACGGCAGCTTCTATCTCGTTGGCGTGTATTTTCATACAATCATATATGAACCAAATTTTAAGTTTCTGTAACAAGGATATCCAAACTTATGGCTGATTACGTGATATCATCTTTGACCTTCCAAAATTTAATAATTTCCAGCTCTTTACACAAGTTTGAAATCTCTACAAAGTTTCATTACTTTACGAATAAAATTGGGGCCGTTTGGTTGATCACCAGAATTTGACCTTTTGCTTGACTTTGGACTCTACCTCGACTTTCGACCTTAACAAGTATTAATTGGCGTGGATTTTCATCCACTCAAATATGAACCAAGTTTGAAGTCTCTGTGACAACGATGTCCAAACTAACGGCTGGTTACGTGAATTGAACCTTTCAAAAATTGACTATTTCCAACTTTTTTTTCAATAAAGTTAATCTCTGCAGGTTTCATTACTCTATGATTACAATTGTGGCCAGGAAGCTATTCACAAACAAATACACAAACAGGGGGTAAAACATAACCTTCCAACTTCGCTGGCGGAGGTAATTATATCCAAACAACCCAAACATTACAGTAATTCCCAATTGATACAAAACAATGGACATGAAAAATTACTTTCATCAAAACAGAAACTTTCATACGCAAAGCTATTTAGAAAGTCGTTATGCTAAACGAACAAACCACTATTTTCATTATGAGAGAGAGAGAGAAGAGAGAGAGAGAGAGAGAGAGAGAGAGAGAGGAGAGAGAGAGAGAGAGAGAGAGAGAGAGAGAGAGAGAGAGAGAGAAGCATCTGTTATGTACGTCATAATTCAATAAAGTAACTCAATACACCATATGTATAAGCTGTATATCTGTCTATATCAGATATTGAGAATAAAAAGCTTAAAATTGGGCCATTAATATGATAGAAACAAACAAAAACAGAGGCCACAGCATAAAGTTGGAAAACAAAGTGTTAATAATAAAAGATTCTGTTATTTAATCTAATAGGAAATGGCTAGTCCAATCTGAGTAGAGTAAAAAGGGAACTTTACGCCAAAAATATAGTCAGGGAAACCGAATACCAATCCCAGTATCATTTGAAGAAGAAGGAGAAGGGTAATAATAAAATCAAAGTTGGGAGATGGGGGACAGAGAGTGATGTCTTGGGTGCCAACAAGTCGCTTTCTTCCGCTGCCAAACCCTTGCGAGGTGCCTTTCCGTGAGCACATTCTGCCAAATCTCTCTCTCTCTCTCTCTCTCTCTCTCTCTCTCTCTCTCTCTCTCTCTCTCTCTCTCTCTCTCTCTCTCTCTTCGAATAAAACTCGGTTCATTCTACAAAGTTTGGGAAGGACGTATTATCCAAAATGAAGGCTCCGAAGAATGAGCCATTTCAGCTCCGGTCGACCAATTTGGCCCAACCGAAAACGATCGCCAATTTTCATCTTCATCAGCCTCTGCTTATGGACAAAGTCTGCACGAAAGTTTCGGGAAATTCACTACAAAAACTATCTAATTCTTATCTCATATAATTAAAGTGCGGAGCATTTTCATTATGGATAAGTATTGAGCAACATTACCACTATCTCATATCAGATATTATAATAGAGAAACATGTACATGATATAGTTCGGAGTGGTAAAAGTATGTTTCAGAAAATCTTTCAAATATGGAAAATAATTAAAAACAATGAAGGAAATTTAAAGGTATCGTAAACAAAGATACCTAACAAACATTAATTTATTTAGCAAACAAATAAATAACAGATAAAAAGTCATGAAGTCATTATGAAAGTAATGCAAAAGGATTTCATGTTCTCTACTGCTACTGGACTACCATCTTCATGACACAGATATGGGTCCTGTCAAGGTGGATAACTCGGATGATTTCCGCCTCCCTGATAGCCTACTTCTAACAAGGTCAGGGTCACAAGGTCATAAACTTTTTTCGTCATCTAAAGCAATTGCATTAGTGAAATATGCTAGACAAAGGCGAAGTCTCTGTCTTGAATATAAAAAGTTATTTGCAGAGCCAGAGTTATGTAAAGAATCTATGGTCTTTGGACCCACAATTTCAACTTATGGATGTCTTGTATAATATTAAATAAAAGGTTAGTGCACACTGACGTCTATACAGACGGTATCCCTATGTATGAGCACCTATCCCCTCGACCGTGTAGGAATTCCGATGAAAAGGCAAGAGGGACATTGAATGACAGACAAAAGGGGTAGACTACAGCTCCTCTCACCCCAAAGTTGTCGACATGGAAATAGAAGTTAAGATCAATGTGCTAACGTTCGGGAAAAAATCTACACATTTTATTTGTAGGCAAAGCAAGAAAAGAAAGGTTCCAATATGTCTGGAGTCGAAGTTGGTCATTACAAGATTGACAATTTCAATAACTATTGCTTCCTTTATAGTTATTTTCTTCCATCTCTTCATTTTGTTTTTCCTTATTCCTTTCAACGACTTCTTTCTGGACCAGGAAGCTACCCTACTCTAATATCCTTGTTTCTCTCATTTTCATAAGCTTCAGCTGCACAAGAGTATTGTTTCCCACAAGGTCAGCCATCACCAGAAAAATGGTATTGGTACATCGCGTCTCGACACAAAAGAACAAAGAAAAGGTTTAGGCTTCTGCACAAACCAATCAGACAAGTTTGTTGCGATGAGCTTTCTGGCAATTGGTATAATCAGTCGACCCATTAAAAATGGAGATTCCATGGGATAAAATCGACTTCCTATGACAAATTTGCCCGTACTCTGTTTATTATTTTTATAGACACATTTGCTTATCCATCAGGCACCTGCATCCATAACTTTACAAACAGACTTACTAAGCAATTAACAAATACCGTCAGACAAAAAAAAAAATCCGAATTTCAATTTCACTATCTGAAATATACGTAAAATCTCATAAGGTTCAAGTAGAAATTATGTATGTATGTATGTATGTATGTATGTATGTATGTATGTATGTATGTATACAAAATCACACAAATACACACACAAGCATATATATATATATATAGAGAGAGAGAGAGAGAGAGAGAGAGAGAGAGAGAGAGGAGAGAGAGAGAGAGAGAGGAGAGAGGAGAGAGAGAGAGAGAGAGAATAATGTTCAGTGGAAGTTTACTGTACAAGTCCATGACTCTTTAGAATGAGCTTCAAGACCACGTTGTTCAATTGCCACGTTTGCTGAATCAAGACAAAATCTCTGTAAAGATAACTCTTACAAAATTAACAGGTTTGGATTGCAAATTAAAAGTTCGTCAGTATTCTGTTCATCTTCCAACAATATTTCGCTACCTGAAGGTTACTGTACCTTTATTCCGATACCTTTTCAACCCAAATACCTAACACCTCCTTGGTCTAATTCTTCTAACTACAAAAATTTCAAGTTCATACGAACTTTTCACCACACTGAAGTCCTCCGATTTTCTCCGTGAAATCGAATAACAGAGAAACAACTATTTATCCACTAATGCCTGTTTTCTAATTACATCTAAATATCTCTTTATTTCAACCTCTGCTACACATACCTCACGGAACAAATTCCACATAATAAATTTATTTTATTTTCAAATTTGCAATAAAAACTCCCACTATATTTCTATAGGGAGAGTTAGCTTATAAAACCTCGCCTTAAGTTTGAACATTTTCTTCCCCAAATAATCCTCGGCTTATCCATCATGCACCTGACTTACTTAGAGAGGAACCTCCCCAACTATTAGACCATTACCCTTTCATTTTCCTTCAAATACTCGTATAACCACATCTACTCAACGAGAAATTTTAGCAACATTGATTAATCTAACCCCGTAAGAGCAGTTTGCACTTAAAATCTTGCTTTTGCGAATAGTCCCTCACAAATTTTTACACTAACAAATACTGCCAAAATATTCCACTAATCTCAGTAACTTCTCTTACTATACCATCTAGAAAAATCAAACACTGCTAGTTCTTGATTATGAAATCAATTCGCTTCCGACACCAATCAACTTCAAATAGCCTTAAAACCTTTGGAAAATTAGCTTTTTAATGCATAAATACTCGGCCTTAA
The DNA here is from genome assembly GCF_036898095.1 of Palaemon carinicauda. Classification (NCBI taxonomy): domain Eukaryota; kingdom Metazoa; phylum Arthropoda; class Malacostraca; order Decapoda; family Palaemonidae; genus Palaemon; species Palaemon carinicauda. The sequence continues at coordinate 39,831,554 of NC_090737.1, read as the reverse complement.
CTTAGAGTGAGAATCACTGACAAACACAGCGAACATTCGAAGAGTGTTTACACACAATTTCCCTTCAATACCCTGGTGTGGCGAAATATTCTAAACAGTCCCATTGGAGCTAAACAATTTGAATATATGGAATAGATTCGAATTTGTTTTTTACATAATAACAATAATAACAATGGCATAATAACAATAGTGGCTCAATACAAAAACATTCTGCAATCTTATCATGAGCAACCATGCTAGGTCTTTCCTAGAATCGATAACGCAAAATGAGGATATGCACCTTATACATCTTTACTGAAATAAATTCGACATAATCTTTAATAAAAAAAAAAACTAAAAGATTTACAAATGACAGGTTACAAAAATTACAAACTGGTCTTCAAATTCCATGGTTCCTACAAAATTGTATGAATTGACAGTTAATTAGAGTCTCCATCTAACCACTATGCTTCTGTCTAAAAGGAAGTTCCGATGAAAGGTTGAAGCCATATCTACCATTCCAATATCAACTTAACATTCACAACATATTGAAAAAAAGTTTTTTTTTTTTATTTTCATTCAACTCCAAATTTAATTATTTGATAAGGGAACATATGGCATTCTGTCAAGCAACTTTACAAGAGAACTCTCTCTCTCTCTCTCTCTCTCTCTCTCTCTCTCTCTCTCTCTCTCTCTCTCTCTCTCTCTCTCCTCTCTCTCTCTCTCATGAAGGCTTAAATTAAACATAGCCTTGCATTTCTCTCAACGTTTGGCTATAGGTCTCAGAGAGAGAGAGAGAGAGAGAGAGAGAGGGAGAGAGAGAGAGAGAGAGAGAGAGAGAGAGAGAGGATGGGAGTGAGGACTTCATTCATACAAGCTATATTTGTCTACCATGGTTGTTGGCACATGGAAGAGGAGGAAATAGAATTAAATAAACAAAAATAACAAGGCAAATTAAAAAGTACGGAGGAAGTGTAGAGAAGGAGCATGCCAAATAGACTGAAAAATATATATTCATATAATAAAAGTACACATCCATACATACATATATATATATATATATATATTATATAGTATATATATATATATATATAATATATATATATATATATATACAGACTATGTGAAAACATAAATAAATAATATACACATGCAAACACACATATAAAAACCCCAATGTTTTCAGAATATAAATGATAAATTAAATAAATCGACAAACACACGTGTCTGGTGGGGACAGTTTTAACCCCTGAGAAAGTTTATCGCCAGTTGTTTAATCCTTTTCATTGGAATGTGTCTTGTTTCCCTTGAACACAGACACACAAATATATATATATATATATATATATATATATATATATATATATATATATATATATATATATATATATATATATATATATACATATATATATATATACATATATATATATAAATTATATATACAAATATATGTGTTTTATATATATACATATACAAAATATAATATATATATATATACACATAAATAATATATATATATATATATATATATATATATATATATATATATATATATATATATATATATATATATATAAATCTATGTGTGTCTGTGTTCAAGGGGAACAAGACACATTCCAATGAAAATGATTAAACAACTGGCGATAAACCTCCTCAGGGTAAAACTGTCCTCACCAGACACATGCCTTGCTTCTTAATATGCCTGTTATCCTCATTCATCTATATTGCTTTATTCTTTCTTACTGGTTTTCTTTGTTATTTCTCTCTTTAATGTTCTTGAAACATTCTGGCTTTCCATATAATTATAATAATAGCCGACACAACAATCTCAGCAATAATAATAAAAGCTAAACAATAACAATAATAAAAAAAGTTATATACAGATCTAGTATATAAACGCATATATATATATATATATATATATATATATATATAGAGAGAGAGAGAGAGAGAGAGAGAGAGAGAGAGAGAGAGAGAGAGAGA
>NC_090737.1:39817089-39824589 GCF_036898095.1 Palaemon carinicauda | reverse complement strand
AATAATCAAAAACATGTTATGATCGAGAGGTCACTGGTGAAGAAAATACAATGGGTAGTGTATATATTTCCGAAAGAAAACTCAAGAGATGTGGAAAAGAAGACACGTAGCGCCGTCAACTGTATCCGAAATGGAGCTGACTAGATAGAAAATTTCCATTTGAAATACTTCCAGGAAGTTTCTATGAATAAGACTTAAGACATCAAAGTTTATGGACCAGAATGGATATATCAAGAAAATAATAATAGAAATAGTAGGAAACAGTTTTAATTAAATTTCAGAATGTTGCTGCAACTACATTTCAACAAACGAAAAACATCAATTGTTTTACCATCAAAGGAATTTATAAGCTACCAATTCCCCTGAACAGATTATCTGAGACAATGTCCTGGTTCGGATTATAAAATGGGGCGAGGAGAGACCTTTGTCTGAAAATGAAACATCAAATGCAGTACGCTGTTCCATTGAAGATAACAACACTAAAGTGGGGAAAACATCACGAGAAGTATAATCTAGGACATATATAAAAACCACTTGACTTCCCCAGCCATTACAAAAAACACAATCCATTGGAATACATGAGTATAATCAAGCACTTAGGAAAGAAAAACATCAATCTAACCCACAAATTGGAAAAACATTAGTTTGATACAAAATTTTAATCTAACCAAAATAAAAAAAAAAAAAAAAAAAAAAAAAAAAACAGCATAATCTAACGTTCAGTAAAAAACAAGGGCAATAGAAAATTAAAAGACGTTACCATAATCCACCACTGGTATAAAAAGAAGTCTAATCGGCCCACACTGACCACACCAAATGGCAGATTCTGGAAGCACAAAAACATTACCCATCTCAAATATGACGACCGGAGACCCGACGTCCTAAATACTCAATGGCCTTCGGGGCTACTGAGAGCTATTAATGACAGGCAGAACGGCAGAAGCAATTTAGGACTGATGATCACGTGACCTACATATCAATCACACATAATAGGAAATTAGTGAGATGAGAGACCTACAATCTTCCTTCCTTCCCATCTTCTCTCAGCTAGATTACAGCCGCACTTTCTTCACCAGAGAATGATTGGGAAGTAGGAGATGGAATAAATATAGAGAACTTTTTCTTAAAAAATATGAAGGAAAATTTAACTACTTCATTCATTATCAATAGCTTGTCATCCGCATATATATTTAAGGCAATTATTAAATATTCTCAATTACAATTGATATTTACATTGTAGATTGAAAATCCTAAATGAAAGCTTTATGTAACTTTATCACCTAAAATCAAAACCATTGTGATACATTTTAACATTCGATTTATAAACATTTTAACAACTGATTTCTAAGAGATATAAGAATGACAGATTTCACGTAAATATACGCATGAAAAAAATTTCACCACTTTTTACTTCTATACATACAGACAAACGTATGTATTGGTGTATGTGTCTTGAGTGATTTGAGAAATAAGATACTGACCCGGACAAAAGCAAGAAAGTAAAAATGTCAAAGAAGACTAATGCTGAGACTTGCGATCACGAGTCGCCTTGAAGGAGAGAGCTGAAGGAAGGGGCATGCAAATGCCACAACAGTGGAGAAAAAAAAAAGAAAAAAAAAAGTAATGAACTAACTTTCCCCTGACGCATTTGAGGCGTAGTAAAGTCTGAGCGCAAAGAAAACAAGGAAAAACTGGTGCGTGGGACACAATATTGGCCGAGGAAAAAAAAAAAAAAAAAAAAAAAAACTCCGTATTTGATGGGTATTATTAAGTTAAAAGAATGGGGTTATATATGTAAATAAAATAGCATTTTACCAGTGGCCTATTTAGATGAAGAAAAATAGGAAACAAAGACAATGCAGGATAGGATAGTTTTAAAAAAAAATGCAAGACAGGTTATTTTCAGAAACAAAAACAAAAAATCAGGATAGGATAGTTTCAGAAGAAAGAAAATGCAGGACATGTTAGTTTCAGAAAGAAAGAAAATGCAGGACATGTTAGTTTCAGAAAGAAAGAAAATGCAGGACATGTTAGTTTCAGAAAGAAAGAAAATGCAGGAGGTGTTAGTTTCAGAAAGAAAGAAAATACAGGACAGGTTAGTTTCTGAAAGAAAGAAAATGCAGGACATGTTAGTTTCAGAAAGAAAGAAATGCAGGGCATGTTAGTTTCAGAAAGAAAGAAAATACAGGACAGGTTAGTTTCTGAAGAAAGAAATACAGGATGGGCTAGTTTCAGAAAGAAAGAAAATGCAGGACATGTTAGTTTCAGACAGAAAATACAGGACATGTTAGTTTCAGAAAGAAAGAAATACAGGACAGGTTAGTTTCTGAAAGAAAGAAATACAGGACAGGCTAGTTTCAGAGAAAGAGTTACAAAACAAATTGGAATTAAAAGCAAATTTTAACGTGTTGTTTTTCTGTTCCAAATCACACATTTGCAGCTATAAAACCTTTATAATTTATTGATGAAACTTGAATACACATTAGCTAACATTTAAGTGTCCTACTAAATATGTACATAAGCCACATGGTTTAAGCATACAAATTCATTCATATCAACATAAATCATAAAACAGTATCTGATATATATATATATATATATATAGCTTACGAAACGGCCACACGATAAAAAAGATAAACTATAGCAATGGATGAGAGCAAACTACGAAAAAATGACACAATCTATATGGTCTTCCACTGTCTTGAGTTAGATTTCTCTTGCTTGAGGGTACACTCAGGTGAATTATTTTGTTTCCTTATTTCCTTCCCTCATTAGGTTATTTTTGCTGTTGGAGCCTTTGGGCTTATAGCATCCTGCTTTTCCAAATAAGGTTATAGCGTAGGTAATAATAATAATAAAATAATAATAATAATAATAATAATAATAATAATAATAATAATAATAATAATAATAATAATAATAATAATAATAATAATAATAATAGCTATGAATAATCATCATTACAGAACAACAGGAACGTCTGCGTTCCCCTTGACTGCTAACTCTTTGTTTCTTTTGCAATTCTAAAGTTTAGAACCCTACAACACACGCAACTGCCTATGATCAGCAAAAATCTCTTTTTAATGAAACAACATGGCCTTGATTTCTGAACCAAAAACCCCAGACAACTTTTTGGAATAGATAATCTATGTTGGATACAGTAGACACAGCATCTTGAATACAATCAGTGTTAGTTAATCAAGTCGAAAGAAATGCGGTAGACGACTAACTCCAGCCAGTCAAACATGAACCCCTAATGCTGGCAAGGGTTCAATTAACCAAATGTTCAATCCATTTAATCCGTACTGGCAAGGGTTGAAATTGAAAATGAGCATCCGGGGATTTACTTCTACTTATCTTCTAGGGAGACTGCTATTGCTACAACGCTATCTCTCACATCCACCAACGCGTCACATCAATAAGACCTGATATCGTTTGGGGTGGGTGCCAGGGAGATGGCACCGAGCACATCATTACCCCCATTTTGGCAAAGAACCACCCCAACAGATAATTCATTCAAGCCTTAACTCTCACTTATCTCTTACATGCCTCTCACAAGGTAGTCCTCTCTCTCTCTCTCTCTCTCTCTCTCTCTCAACGTGACCTTGAATGAACTTTGGGAAAACAGATCGTATAAAATCACATTTTTGGTACGATGGAAAACTTAACAGAATTTCGAAATCATTACAGAACGATATTTCAGCCACCATTCCTCTGAGAGTTGGTATGCATGCGGCCCTTGAACACAAAAAGTCTATTGAAAATAAGTAAAACCTATCACGAATAAAAAAAAAAAAGGTGACATTTCTATATTTTATTAGTTCTGGCTCACAGATCATAAAGCATTTTGTTTCATTCCACATTGAAAAAAAAAATACAAAAGATTATTGAAAATAATAGATATTTTAAGAAAAATCCGTTTTTTAACATCGAGACTCACAATCAGTTAATTAACACCTTATATCATCAATGAATTTCGAATGGCCATCTTATCTGCTGCAGAGATCTTACATTAACAACTATAACCTTTGTCCGTATACGATGGGAAATACCACTTCCAGTTATATTCGCGGGACACAATGTAGACGTTTCCACAAGTTCTATGTTCGGTTATCAATTCTCATTTGAAATCAAATCCTTTAACAATACTTAATTTAGATCATATCCTTACGTCGAGTGTTATGAAATTCTACATCTGCACCTTTGTTCTAGTTAAGTTACACAGATTAGGAGGAATGTCATTTGATTGCTCGATTACTGTCTGTAGTTATGAGACAGTGAAAACTGGTACTGGAATACCGTAGAGAATGACAAAGACTGAAAAGGTAAACTGTACCTCATTGTCACTATGAAGGGTAGATCGTCCAACTAACAAGATATCTAGATGCAAATCTAACGAATTACAGGGAAATGCAAGAAATTAAAACAATGGTACATAGATTAGACTTATTCAAGATGTGATCTTAATATTTTCTGTATATATCAAGTAAGAGATATAGACATTTGTCTACAATTATTTCTATTTTTATAAGTACATCCAAATCAATTGAATATTTATCCTACAGATTTAATTATAAAATTTAGTATTACATGATAAAATATTTTCATCAATATATCCGCGGCAACGACCATTATCTTAGCGGTGGTGCCACGTTTCCAACCTCTCCAGTTATTTCTTCTATCGAAGAAAGCTTTATATAGGGGAAGATATGGCAACATCACACAAAACAGAAGCCACATCTATCCAATTTTCCTCCTTTCCGAAAGAGATTAACAAATTGGTTATAGGAAATAGGGCAACAGCTCCTATCTCCCTCGGGTACCAGCCATTTACAACTCAACTTATAGTAACAATTAAATGTCAAAAAGATATGGATCATTATGTAATGATTAAACTAATCAAATTACACATGTTTTATAAAGAAATATTAATAAACTCAACCAATTAAAATATCATATCATATTTCGTAACTGGATCATTGTTATAAATAATGATGATAATAGATGAAAATTTTGAGAAAAGGTCATTTTACTGTATAAACGAAGGTTCAGCAACATTAATATTAGTCACTTTCTAATCCTTCCTCCTTAAGCAAAGGTTTGACCTTCTGACCTTTCATAAATAAATGAGCAAAATCTGGTCATATAGAGTCATTTCGGAGGCAACTTTTAATGCAAAAAGATAATTTCACAGTAACATGTAACTCTAATAGTATTTTCCAAATCAACTTGCAATGCTAATAGAAATTTTCAAAGAAATGTGTGCAGTAAAAACTTGCTTCTAAATTATTTAAAGCTCTAATAGTAATTTCAAAGTAACTTGTAACATTATAAGCATTTTCCAAGTACCTATTACAACTGAAAGTAATTTTGGGAGTGCAATAATTATATGAATACGTATAGGAAAGAGTAGCCCACCTAACGCAAAGCATACTCGAAAAAAAAAAAATATCAATATCATCCTCGTGTATTCAAAGACATATCGGTACCAATGGCGAGGAGAAAATATTTTGAACTTGATCCAACGTTATTAAAATCATTCAAGAAAGTCAAATGTCTATAATTTATGCAATTATACCCAAATCAGAGAGAACACGTCATAATTAATAATCATGAATATATAGCCAATCCTTTCTCTGTGAATCGAAAAATTTTAAAGGTTTAAAGACAATTCGTGAATAGCAAAGACAAAGGACAGTTATAATGCCCTAGCTAGCAAGACAATACTCTAGAAACTGACCAGGGAGAACCAGGCAATGGTTACATATGACTCAGCCGGTAGACCTAACGGCTTCCCAGAAATACCCATTATTAGCTCGCAAGGATGGTGAGGTTATAAACACTACAATAAAATATCGAGCTTGAGCGGGACTCGAACCCCACTCTGGCAGATCGCTAGACAGGAACATTTCTAATAAGTGTTTACTTTTGCAAGAGACCAAATAAAAACCATAAAAATTTTAACGAATCTGAATATACAAAATTCCAACGCTAATGACGAACCTCATTCCTTGCAAATCCAAGACCAATCTCTACCATCTGTTATATTTAGCGAAAAGAAAAGAAAAACGCAAGACCGTATCCCTGCAAAGATGGCCCATAAACACCTCCACCTACGACAGAGAGGGTGATAAAATACCTGCAAGAAAATATGATAACCACCCTCGTCGTACAAAGGCATCTCTGTGACGACGCCCGAGAGCCCCTGGCTTTTTTTCAAGATACAGGTGCAGATCAGAGGGGGCTCGCCGCCAACACCAACACGGGATGCACTATCAGCCACCACCGACAGATGCAGGCTTTGTTTCTTGCCTTCGGGCCAAGACAAACGTTCCCCCCAGAATATGTGCAGCGGAAAAACAACTATCTTTCTTCGACAGACAAATGGAAATGGCGAGAAAGGGGAAATATCTCTCTCTCTCTCTCTCTCTCTCTCTCTCTCTCTCTCTCTCTCTCTCTCTCAAAAGTACATGCAAGCAAACAACTATAAAGCTATATTGCAGTGTCTTTCAAAAGGCGACAACGCAAATGGGTTCACAGTCAACAGTTTTTAAACGGGGAAATGACAAAGTTTAAATATGCATAATATTGATGATGCTATTTGAACATTATGCAAAATCAATGGCTCAAAATGAGAGAGAGAGAGAGAGAGAGAGAGAGAGAGAGAGAGAGAGAGAGAGAGAGAGAGAGAGAGAGAGAGAGAGAGAGAGATAACTGAAAAGTATGTAGTCATAAAATAAATAAATATACGACAATATCTATAAGGGTGGGAACAATAATCCAATGACAACCAATAAATAAATAAATATTTCAATAATCAATAAATAGGAAAGAAAATTAAATTAAATGAGACTGAAAACCATGGTAATAGAGAAGGAAGAAAGCGGGACGAATTGAATTTTGAAATAACATTCCAAAAGGAAAACGGATATAACCATAATGCAGTTGGGAGTTCAAACTCCAGTGAAATAAATTGATTATATTGTCCCGCAAAGTGGAAACGGAAAGGTATCGCCAGTACGAAGAGATGCAGACTGGGCAAATAAAATAAACTATTGGAGAACAATAATCGAAACAGTATAACAAAAGAGAAAACAAATGTTAGAACACACTTGAATTATTAGATGTGACTAAATATTGTGATATATGTGGTATTATACTGTAGGCATGTAGATAGCTACGCCGGTGACATTTGACAAAGAGAACATCACGTGTTTCATACATGCCTATACACTGGAATTCTATCGTTTATTTTATCCCTCACCCTCTCCCGCACTGATAATAGAAAATCCTATTTAAGCTTGACATCGCATGTTTCACATTATTTGAATTATTGTGCCAATATTGCCCTGAACTGCTTGTATATATATAAGTTCATCACCATGTTGAATGAAGCCACTTACATTTACCTCGCCTCTCTGTTAGTAGCTAAAAGCTACCTTACGACAAACTAAGCAAATATGTGTGATGATATCAAAATACTATGGTCATAACAGGGAC
>NC_090737.1:39785140-39811589 GCF_036898095.1 Palaemon carinicauda | reverse complement strand
AAGTTTAAGAAGAAAAGCATGTCTCGATTCTAGATACTTGTATAAGGGCTGCAATGAATCAAACCTTTAGAAATATAACTAGAAAGATTGTTTTTTTTCAATAATGTAAAAGCTTATATTTTTAAGATATATATGCCATAATTCAATTACACATGCTAATAAAATAATTACAAAACCATTGCTAAATCTATAATTCAAGGTAAAGTTTCATTTCCACTAGTAAATATATCTGCATAATAATTACCTTTTGATTGCAAACTAAAATAAAAAAAAATAGAATAGACCTTTCAAATATCCCAAAAGTAGTCTCTTAAGATAAGAATGCCAAATAAGCCTGCGACATATACGTTAGCAAATAGGACGACCGTCATTTTCGAAAGTGCAAAGTTGCTGTGCGAATAGCAATGACCTTTAATGAAGTGACCTTTGCAGTCGAGACCTATTCCGAGGAGGGGGGGGGGTGGAGAAAAAGAGGTGGAGGAAAGAGTGAGACAATAGAATCGTTTTGCTGTGTAAAGGGAATATAAAAAAAAAATAAAGTGACGAAGCTCTTGTTTCCTATTTTTTGGGTTCTCGGGAATGCTCCAAGATTCATCTATTCCTTTTCTTTAAAGGGCTTTCATTACTGCTAAAGTTTTGACAGAATCAAAAGCTTTCTTATAGTCTATAAACGTCGCTGTGTGGTAGACACGAGACAAATTGTTATGACTATCTTTCAGCAACTAGAAAGTAGATTAGTGTAGTGTAATGACTTTCACGTATAATAATCAAGTCAAGAATAAACATCAGTTTTGTTCAGCGCTAACAAAATGAAGAACACCGTACAACCGAGGATATTAAGAGACTGGCTCTTGGTTTCAGACTTGGTATTTTTTCTTAACCTCACACCCAATGTAATCAACATAATACGGTCTGAGAAAGCTATAAAGAACTAAACATCAAAGGTACATAATGACATAGTTATGGCATTCCGTTTCACACAATGCAATTTCGATTATTTATACGTTCATGAGAACGCTTTCCGTGAAAGATTTTTGCTTGATTTCTATACATCATAGGCATATTATTATTATTATTATTATTATTATTATTATTATTATTATCATTACTTGCTAAGCTACAGCCCTAGTTGGAAAAAGCAGGATGCTATAAGCCCAGGGTCTGCAACAGGGAAAATAGCCCAGTGAGGAATGAAAAGAGGAAATAAGAGATGTAATTAACAATTAAAATTAAAATATTTTAAGAACAGTAACAACATTAAATAAATATTTTCTAAATAAACTATAAAACATTTAACAAAACAAGAAGAAGAGAAACAAGACAGAACAGCGTGCCCGAGTGTACCCTCAATCAAAAGAACTCTAACTCAAGACAGAGGAAGGCCATGATACAGAGGCTATGGCACTACCTAAGACTAGAGCACAGTATTTTGATTTTGGAATGTCCTTCTCGTAGAAGAGCTGCTTGCCATAGCTAAAGAGTCTCTTCTACCCTTACCAAAAGGAAAGTAACTACTGAACAATTACAGTGCAGTAGTTAATCCCTTGGGTGAAGAAGAATTGTTAGGTAATCTCAGTGTTGTCAGGTGTATGAGGACAGAGAAGAATCTGTAAAGAATAGGCCAGACTAATCGGTGTCTGTGTAGGTAAACAGAAAATGATCCGTAACCAGAGAGAAGGATCCAATGCAGTACCGTCGGGCCAGTCAAAGGAACCCCATAACTCTCTAGCGGTAGTATCTCAACGGGAGGCTGGTGCCCAGGCCAACCTACTACCTATTAAAACACTACACACATACAGAGAGAAGAGAGAGAGAGAGAGAGAGAGAGAGAGAGAGAGAGAGAGAGAGAGAGAGAGAGAGAGAGCAACGATGTAGAATCCTGTTTCTAAAATCATCCCATGTTGTCAATCATTAATCATCGCCACAAAAACAGCAACAACTGGTATTGCTTGCAATACATAAAGATTAAAGGCGCTATGCTCTCTCTCTCTCTCTCTCTCTGCTCTCTCCTCCCTCCTCTCTCTCTCTCTCCTCTCCTCTCTCTCTCTCTCTCGGTATCATTACTCCTCACGACAAAACAAGATATGACGTTTTCTATATCATATGATCTTATCAAAGTATTCCAATATTTTTTTTTTTTCAAATATAAGTTTTACGGATTACAACAGACATCAGCTTCTTGGCCTACAATTGCAATACGTAGCAAGGACTTTAATTCATAAACAGACAAATTACTGTATATATATAAATTGGTATACCAATATAGTATATATTATATATATATATATATATATATATATATATATATACATATATATATATATATATATATATATACATAATTATATATATATATACATAATTATATATATATATATATATAAATATATAATATATATATAAATACATATATATATATACATACATACATACATATATATATATATATATATATATATATATATATGTGTGTGTGTGTGTGTGTGTGTGTGTGTGTGTGTGTGTGTGTGTGTGTGCAAATTGTGTAAATCTTCGTCTAATTTTTAAACAATCACAGTTTTTATTTTCGGCACACCATCACTCCTAATTCTTTCCTTAAGCTAAATCTTTGCAATCTCTTTTAATATAATTCTTAGGTTATATATAAGTATTTATCAACACAAAGCCAACTACAAGAATCGTCAAACTAATTATCGTCAATTTTTTTAATTTTATATACTAAAATCCCAGAGTTACAATTTCTGATACTATTAGATTCATTTTTATTTCAAAGGATGACATTTGGAGTTAATTTTAGTTTCTCATAATGGCACGAATATACCGCGATGCTTTTCAGCTGACATTATACTTTAGAAATTAATAGTTTCTAATTGTGGCATTAGGACTTGACTGAATAACAATGACTGGACTGTATAACAATGAAAAGAAAACAATGAAATAAAAATCCTGGCCTCTTGTCACCTATTAGAAACGGTTCTGGTTAATAGCAAGAAATATAAGCAATCTTCGTAACCAATTGCAAACAATAAGAATACTACCACATTCGCAAAGCATACTCATCACACCCATCTTTTACAACAAAGTTACAGTTAAAATTGAGATCAGAACATACAACAATGATGCTTTAAAGTCAGCACTGTGGCTGTGCCATTTTTTTATTTGACAGTCCGGCAAAATCAAAATATTCAACACATTAAGAAAGGGACATTATTCATTAGCAATATAGTTTCACATAAATACAGCAGTTACATTCACAATGTTCTTCTGTATATAGGCTTCCCCCATGATTATAGTGCTGTAGCAGTTAATTAGGCCGGGTATAATTCACTACCCGTTAATTAACCATAAGGCATAAGAAGTATGATGACTAAATACGCGCCGTCAATCTATCCCAACGCATACTATTTGCAATGTTCTCAAATAAACAAAAACTCCCAAAACTCTTTTTTTTTTTTGAACAAATATACGAGTACGCGTGCACACACACATATCGCCACCCCCCTCCCCCCCCCCAAAAAAAAAAAAAATCTACTCTCTGAATAGTAGATTTCATTTCTTTACCTACCATATGTTCTTCACGCTCGTGTCCAGGTTTTTTTTTATTTAGAAAGACGAGAAATTAATGAGAATAAGTAAAAGTTTTTACAAACATTTCAAGATTTTCATTTGGATGGATGAGAATTTAATGAAAACATGAAAGTTTTGACAAACATTTCAAGGTTTTTGTTTGTAAAGCTGAAAATTTAATGAAAGCATGTAAAAGTTTTGACAAACATTTCAAGGTTTTTGTTTGTAAAGCTGAAAATTTAATGAAAGCATGTAAAAGTTTTGACAAACATTTCAAGGTTTTTGTTTGGAAAGCTGAAAATTTAATGAAAACATGTAAAAATTCTCAAACATTTCAAGGTTTTCATTTTGAAAGATGAAAATTCAATAAAAACGTAAGTTTTCAATAACAAGTCCAAGTTTTATGATTTTTTTTTTCCAAGAAGAAGAAAACATGTAAAGTTCTCACAAACATTTCCAGGTTTTATTTCCTTTTTTTAAGACGATCACATTAAAACAAGAAAAAATCTCTAATTATGAGTGAACAAATAAACAAAGAAGTGGCGGCCCACAGTGCAAAGCCTCCCCGAGTACCAGACCAACACCACAACGTTTATCTGCTGCATCAGCCGCAATCACACCCGAATTGGACAGCTGGCCAGTCAACACAGCCGCCAATTACCCGCAAACATGACAAGAGATCCGTATCCAATAAGAGTCAAGATTACCGCGCGCCGCGAGGCCATTGGCAGGAGCGCGAGCACGGAATGGCCAAATATTATGAGGCTAGTTTATGAATGGGTTATCGTGAGTGTATGCTAATGAATGAATAAATTATGAATAATGGCATTCATTTCGTTTTACGTAAGCAAGTGACGAAAAACGGTTGACGACGTATCTTGGATGTTACATTGAACAAATATTTAACCTCACATGAGCAGGTTTGGATAAAACAGGTAAAATTGTCCCTCTTACTATACTAATAGTGTATGCAACCCGTCAATACTGACAGCTATATATTTAGCTAGATGTGCACACATACGCACTCCCCTCTCACCCGAGTATTGTTACTCCCTCTACCCCTACCCAATGGATGAGGAGAGCTGTGCGTGACCGGAATTAAATATATAATAAATATATATATATATATATATATATATATATATATATATATATATATATATATATATAAGAAAGAGAGAGAGAGAGAGAGAGAGAGAGAGAGAGAGAGAGAGAGAGAGAGAGAGAGAGAGAGAGACTTGCTCTTTATCATATACGGAGATTTCTTTCAAAAACACCATATATATATATATATATATATATATATATATATATATATATATATATATGTATGTATGTATATATATACATATATATACATATATATATACACATATATATATATATATATATATATATATATATATATATCTCACATATATATATATATATATATATATATATATATATATATATATATATATGCAACCTCAAACTATGCAACTTTCTATTTCGCCAACTCCGAGAATGACATGTCATACATTTCCTAAAAATTAGATTTTACTATTTTCATTATTCTACTCTTCATAATAGCATGCATTACACCATTTTCTCGTTGGCTTCCGTTTAAAAACCAATTTCAAACCCAGAATCTTTTTTTATTATAACCAACTAAGAAGATTTCATATACAAACAGCAACTTCTCCAGAATCCATCCATTTCCTCCCTTCTATATTATCAATATTTATGAATATAATAAACTTATATATTGTTTCCTTACAATTTTGTCTAGGTCCCTATTTCACTATCAATTCACTCTATATAATCGCAAATCAACTTCACTTCCAACAAACACATTTCCCCCTTAACTCACACCCTTTGCAGTATCTCTATAAACTTCAACTTTTAAAATAAAATTATTTCAATGTACTCAGATATCTCTCAAAAAGTTGTTTTGTAACAATCAAGTCATCAACCAATCTTTCCTTTACCCAACTCTACAGAGTTCTTCCTTTACCAGTCCCTTAAGTCCTTTGCGTTTCTCACTCTGTTTTCCCAGATTTCGTTTAATTTCTATAAAGCATAGAATCCCTTCTTCACTCTAGAGGTTAACTATTGCCCTGTAATTGTTCAGTGGCTACTTTCCACTTGGTAAGGCTAGAAGAGACTCTTTAGCTATAGTAGTCAGCTCTTCTAGGAGAAGGACACTCCAAACTCAAACCATTCTTCTTCAGTCTTGGGTAGTGCCATAGCCTCTGTACCAAAATTTCCATTGTCTCTTACTTAAGGGTACACTCTTTCACAATATCTTATCTGTTCCCTTAGTTTCCTTTCATCACTGGACTATTTTCCCCGTTGGGCTTATAGCATACTGCTTTTCCAACTAAGGTTGTAGCTTAGCTAGTGATAATATTTTTTCAAAGCAAAGAAACTATCATTTTCTTCAGACATCTATTTGAAAGATTTCTGTCATTACACTGCTCAATTACTGATTGCATCATCAATATATTAAATGTTCTTTCTAATAATGATTCTCAGCAGTTGCTTCCACGACATTGTTCTCAGGCATAGAATACAAAAAGAGACCCTCATTGCACAGTTATTAATCATATCAGCCCAACAACACACAAATCTTTAAAGTAAAACACAATACTTAAAAAAGACATGCATTGCCATAAACGTCTTAATTGTCCTTTGCGTGAAATATTCTGTAATGTTTGTTGCATGACAACATTTTGCGACATTTTTAAATGCCAATATTCTCGAACTTTTTTGTACCATAATATTCCAAAAAGTTTTTCGATTTTAAATATTCTCCAATGTTCTTTGTACCATATTCCAAAAAGTTCTTTGTATGAAAATATTCAAAAATGTTCTTAGTGTGACAATATTCCAAAATCTTCTTCATGTGACAATATTGCAAACTGTTCTTTGTAGGACAAAATATCAAAATGTTATTCGTATGACAATATTGCAACATCTTTGCATGACAACATATCTAAATGTTCTCTCTGCATGGCAAAATTCCATATAGTTCATATAACAATATTCCCAAAATGTTCTTCGTACAACAATATTGCAGAATGTTCTCGGCACCATAACATTCTCAAAACAACATAAACATTTCCCACTCTTGCATCATCTAAACCGCCCGACCCCCTCTTTCCCATCCTATACATTGAACAGCTCTTCATAATTACAGACTACATCGACGCAGGACAGCATTATTTGCATACATCTTTCTAACTCAACATTTTATATTCCGAGATCCACTTACTCTTAACCTTTCTCTCAGCATTTACTTCAGTCTAGGACAGACTTCTCGCTGAATTATTGTTGTTTGTTCCATATTTCCCTCACTTTGCCCTGGTCTCTCTTATTCATACTACTGCAAAACTATTCATGAGCTTGGCCTCTATCCTGCAAATCCACTTCAAACACACTCATTTCTCCTTCGCTAAAGTTCATTTCATTATTCAACTGTTAACTTCGTGGCCAAGTGGGTTAGTCACTGTCTGTACAAGCTTGCCGACCAGGGTTCGATTCCCGGCCGGAGCCAAGCTCTTGTCTTTGTGTGATTTCGCCTGGGGCTCTGATCCCGAGGTCGTTAAGAGAATCCAGACATTAATGTATCAAAAATATATATATGGCTTATTTGGATATATATATATATATATATATATATATATATATATATATATATATATATATATATACATATATATACATACATACAGACATACATACACACACACACACACACACACATATATATATATATATATATATATATATATATATATATATATATATGCACACACAATACATATGTGCATATATGTATTTACGTATACGAAAAAAAATGTATGCATTAAAGTATACATATTTTGCGAGTATTAGTACTTCTTTTAAAAACTAAATAATAAAGTAAAAAAGAAATCGGTGCACCCAGACTTTTCTTGCAGCATTTGCTAGCGGAACAAACAAAGGTGATCATCCCGTGCTGGTGTCATCCTGCGCACATGGGTGGATGCAACAGCCACCTCTCCCACAGCCACACGACACCTGCTCTTGCTGTTGCTGTTGTTGTTGCTGCTGCTGCTGTTGCTGCTGCTGCTGCTGTTACTCCTCCCTCCTACTTTTACTGAAGCTGCTAATGCTCCGAAGCGCTGCTGCTACAGAGACAGTGAACCTCTGGGTTCGAAGTAAAGCTGACGTGCCAGATGATGATCACCCTCTACCTCTACCTCACACCCCCTTCTCTCCCCTTCCCCCTCCCCCTTTCCTCTTGCACAGCACGCCCTGGTGCATACACATGCACACATACACACGCACACCGCCGCCTTTCAAAAATGCGCACACACATACAAATACATATATGTAACTGCCTACACAAGCGCACCACCTACTACTTGCCAGAGGAAACATGGTCATCTCTCTCTCTCTCTCTCTCTCTCTCTCTCTCTCTCTCTCTCTCTCTCTCTCTCTCTCTCTCTCAGAAGCCGAGGCACAACTCATACATAAAGGGGAACAAACGAACACAACGAAGCGACTGCAAGCACAGTGTACAATGGAACACATCCCCGCCATACAATATCAAACACATCAAAACAAGAGACGCATGACAATCTAACACGTCACTTCTGAATATTCTTGCCGTCACACGAAGCATCAGCAATCTACGGCACATCAAAATAAGCGATCGGCTGCTATAGCACATTTCAAACCCTAACTATGTCACTGGACTTGACCTATGACCTTTGCGAGTTATTTCAGGTTTCTTGTTTACGTATCGATCATTACTTCGATTGCTATGAAAAATAAGGCATATATTTAAATGTCTGGATTCTAAGTAAACACGACGTTGAGAGTGAGAGGGGATAAGGTTAAGTCCCCTTTACACAAGACCTACGAAATAATAAAGAAATCCACTATAATATATATATATATATATATATATATATATATATATATATATATATATATATATATATATATATTATTGAAACATTAACAAATAAAATCCATGATCTAAATATGAGCCGAAAATGCGTAATTTTTTTACAATTAAAGTATTTAATTCGTTTTAGAAGAAATAGATTTAAAACCCCGAAAATACTACAATAAACTGTATCTCATTATATTTCTAACTGTGAGGAATGTGACATATAACATCTTGGCAGCTATCTTTAATAAAAGTCCCCCGAAATATCAAAGAAGCACAGAGTCGGAATGCGATGTCAAAAACTTTCAAAAACACAGTCGACGATGGCAAGCAGTGATCTCATCTTTTTTATCTATTATCTAGTTGTAACTTCAGGCAAAGTTATGAGATGGTATGAAGCGTTCACATAAGCAAGTCAACACATAAAAAGCTCTTCTGAAGTTGAGCAAATCAAATGAACTCTACAACCTCTCCTGCAACGTAAGTCAACAGAAATTTATTAGCCCCTCCCTCATACTGATGAATTTTCTTTTAATAAGTTATATTTTAATAGGGTACTTCATCCAACTAATAGTAAAAGCAATGATATAAAATGCACACTGCATACCAGATCGACCACTCTCACCACTGACGTATTTAGTATGCAGAATGGCACTAAGTAACTCCAGCCTTTTGACACTGGTGAGGAGGTAATAGCTCCATATGAGGACTTTTTGTCTCAACTCTCTCTTACGTTACCGTCACCTCTGACGGGACGAGTTCAGTAATAATACCAGAAGTAAAATGCTTTGACAACAGAAGTCTCCTGGCCCTGTTGAACTAGAAACCAACTCTAGTTACATTGATGTACTATTTCAAAGCAATCAATTTAAGGGGTTTTTCTTTATAGAAGAGCTATATTTTCCTACATCTACTTGTTCAAGATAATGAGGCACGGTATTGGCAATGGTGGTACTGCGAAAGAATAAGTGGCAAAACTGTTGATACATTTGTGGTTGTGTTAGCTTAAAGTGAACATCTTTCGAGGCCTGCTTACTGTCCTTGTCAACTGGGGAAGGAGAATGGCGGCAGGGGGTTGTACAGGGAGACTATAGATTCAACTTCCAAGTCGGAATCATTGCCTAACTCTACCTATCCAAATTTGGGAGGAGAGGAGGACAGGGCGCCAATCATATGAACATATGGTAAGTTTCTAAGACACTGTGTGATAAGTTCAATTTTTTGCCCTTTGCCTCTACTGCTCATTAGTGATCATTAAACCTTTACACCTACTGGCCAACTGGAAATCCTCTTATGGTCATTTGCGTTACTAATTTAGAAATGTCTGATCGTTCCCATTTATCTAAGGCTAAAACCCACATGATAAACATAATTTGAATAGGAGCATAACTCCATACTAAGCCTGCAGTTATAATAGGATTAATTTCTGATACAACAATTAAACTTTAAACTGAGTGGAGTTATAATAGTAATAACCATTTGGGGCATCACAAGTAATTCTAATTTCTACATTAATTTAAAGGAAAAATTCAAATGTTGTGCTAAAGCTAAAGTTGATGTGAAAAAATGCAGAACAAATCACAAAAACAGGCAGCTAAATAAAAAAGAATTCTTCTGAGAAGGACCGAGTCATCTACACCTCCCTATGTGCTACAAGCTATTAAAGTCAAGAAATGGGACAAAATCCTACAGACTAAGCAAATATAAAGTAGATATGATCAGTTTCCATACACATTCTCCACCCAAGCTATGACTGATGACTAAGCAGGTAGATCCATACGCTCTCCAAAATCCTGCCCCCTCACTAGGACAGTAAGGTTGCAGTTACTACTAAAAGATATCTGGCTTGAGCTGGACTCGAACTTCCGAAACACGGAATTGCAAATAAGGAATATTTTTAATATGTATATATACTAGGAGTAAAAGTCCACCATTATTTAAAGGTTTAAAGGCCACTCATGAATGACAGACAAAGGACATTGCCCTAACAAATAGGACCATATACATATGAGTCCCCAAGCTCACTTTTTAGCTTTTATTTGACCGCTTTAAAAAAAAAAAATCTATAGCGAAAAAACTACTAATTTTCAAGTGCTATTAAAATGTAGTCATTCGTAAGGGGATTCTTAATTACCATTGGCGCAGTATTTCACAAATTGTTAAAAAAACGTCCTAAAGTTATATTGAACTGAATTGAAAAGAGATTCAAAATCAATTATTACTATTCGAGGCTTCATTTATTGAAGCATTGTTAATAAGTCACCGAACATAAATAAATGTAACAAATTTATCTGAAACAATAAACAATTTTTCGAGATGTAATTTACATCCTAGAATTAAAGGTCGAAGAATTTATTGATCAATTCATCAAAGTATGAACAGGGTAACGAATTCTTTCCTCAAATGTACAATTCCCCAGAAACCGACTACGATAGAGTATTGCCAAAAACTGCTGTTCATCTCATTCAAATTACCAAGCCTAGCTCAATCTGAGTTACTATAAGATTGCAAGGTTTTAAGGAATCATATCTAAATAGTTGTTAAATTCATACCTAGCTAACTGAATAAAATCATATTTTCCTAGAGGATTTATGTTTGACGGGTAATACCTAAATACACTACTAAAGCCTTCAAAATATCTATATACATATATGTATATATATATATATATATATGTGTGTGTGTGTGTGTGTGTGTGTGTGTGTAGAATAATCAAGATCAGAATAGGAAAACTGAACATTTTCAACATAAAGATTCCCAAATATATTTAAGATTTCCCAAGGTAACAATTCATCTAAGATTACAACCAGTCTCGAGAAGTAATCATCAAAAACTATGATCGTTTTCTTTCTAAAGCATTTCTTTTAATAATTATTACATAAAAAGACAAGTGCACAGGAATTTCGTTCAAAAATCAACTTAGGAATCCACACTTCCAAAACAGGAAATATTCCACTGAGATACTCAAGATTCACTGAGAAGTAAAATTTTTAACTTGACTATCATTTCCTTTAAAACATATTCTACATTTATCAACACATTCCTTTCTACATTTAATTAAAAGTTATTGAAGACAATATTTTTGTAATGTCTTACTCCTAAAAATATGGTGATCTGAAGTGATCATGCCTTCCTAAATGATAGTAACAACTACATAACCCTTAATATATGTTATCCTATAATTAGTACACTATAATAATGATAAATTATTAGGCCATTTCTAGGAATAAAATTAAATCTCTTACGAACTCCCTAAAAATAAGTTTGTCAATTGTATATCCATCCTTTGGGCAGGAATTGCTATTTGTATGCGTATCCTACTAAACAATGGAGTCATTGGAAGGAACAGTAATGAGGACTTATCTAATAATATACAGATAAAAGGACCAGTACACCGCCTTGACCTTTCTACTTTCAATTAATGCAATCTCGGTAACCGCCCTCATAAAGGTGCTACAAACAGACATGGCTTTCATTAGGTAAGAGTCAACATGGAAATTACAACGCCATACTAATAATAATTTATTAATACAATAACACCTTTCTAAAAATAAAAAAAAAAATCTGAACTATTGTACTGTATGATAACTATTGCTACATCTCATGTGATCAGCTAAATGCTATTAGCCAAAACTTCCTTAATATCTACGTGGCTGCAGATATTCAGATATGCCTACCTCTAAAACAAAGGTGATTAAAGAGATATTTCAGTCCTTCTCAGGGCCATCTTACACCACCATTCCTTTCAGAGGCCAAACCCTAGCAGATATCATCAACATTCCCCGCGATATCAAACACAGTCACTTCGTAAAAGCTGTAAATATTTAGCTAATGGGGAAATTCCATAAGCAATGACTATACCGTACATGTTTTCTTGGCAACGAGTTGGCTAACGTGATACTCTGTGAATAATGAAATTTTTATATGTTAATAAACTCAGAATTTATAACCAATCAAGTTTCAGATGGCAAAAAAAATCGCATTTCTAAATCCATCATTAAAAAAAAAAAAAAAAAAAAGGCATCACTGTAAAACAGAAAAAAAAACCGCATTAAAAAAATCCCCTTTAAAAAAGAAGCTTTCAATGTAAAACAATTCATAGTGTCCTGCTGTATATAATCACGAATCCAATAAAAGCTTTGGTGGCAAAAATGTATCTAAAACCATAAATGAAATGGATTGTTATTCAAAAGCGTGCAAGCACTAATTGTTTATCTTCACAAGGCAATTCCACATAAACTTATAAGAACGTCAGAACATAATGGGGACTCCAGAAGGCGCATCTCTGGCAGCCCTCCAATTAGAAGCAGCAGGAGATTCTCATAACATAAGTGAGCACATTCCTGAATTCTTCCTATTTACACCAACCACCTCGTAATAGTATTGTGAAAGGCTTACAAATTCAATGGAAACACATACATTTCTCTCGATATATTCCCCAATACATACACGAAGAGGCACACACGCACACATACAACACACACATACAATATATATATATATATATATATATATATATATATATATATATATATATATATATATATATATATATATATATACTGTATATATATATATATATATATATATATATATATATATATATTATTATTATTATTATTATTATTACTTACTAAGCTACAACCCTAGTTGGAAAAGCAGTATGCTATAAGCCCAGGGGCTCCAACAGGGAAAATAGCTCAGTGCGGAAAGGAAAAAAGGAAAATAAAATATTCTAAGAAGAGTAACAACAATAAATATCTCCTATATAAACTATAACAACTTTAACAAAACAAGAGGAAGAGAAATAAGATAGGAGAGTGTGCTCGAGTGTACCCTCAAGCAAGAGAACTCTAACCCAAGACAGTGAAAGGCCATGGTACAGAGGCTATGGCACTACCCAAGACTAGAGAACAGTGGTTTGATTTTGGAGTGTCCTTCTCCTAGAAGAGCTGCTTACCATAGCTAAAGAGTCTCTTCTACCCTTACCAAGAGTAAAGTGGCACTGAACAAGTACAGTGCAGTAACCCCTTGGGTGATGAAGAATTGTTTGGTAATCTGTGTTGTCAGGTGTATGAGGATAGAGGAGAATATGTAAAGAATATGCCAGACTATTCAGAGTGTATGTAGGCAAGGGGAAAATGAACCGTAACCAGAGAGGAGGATCCAATGTAGTACTGTCTGGCCAGTCAAAAGACCCCATAACTCTCTAGCGGTAGTATCTCAACGGGTGGTTGGTGCCCTGGCCAACCTACTACCTACATATATATGAAGAACGAATGTATGTATGGTGTACATTCACTGGCATTGTTTTTAATATGGCATAAAAGTTTTCAAAGGACTAATTGGAGCAATAGCCAAAATTTTCAAAAAAAATTACAAATGTCAGCATGCATAGGTGCTTTAGACATTCATGCCAAGAGTCTAAGAAGCTATTTTGTAATACTATATTAATCAATCAATCAATCATCCTCACACTCCTCTCTAAAGAAGAATCACACATAAACTCGTATGTAGTTTTGTAGTGTATTTGCATAAAAGAGGGAAGATGATACCTCCATCTTCAAAAAAACAGGCATTAAATAAAACTACACAAGGGAAGATGCCATCAACAACATACTACCAAAATATCCCTGTAAAAAATATATAGTTTATATCTTATATTAAGCATGAGCATTGCAGTTTTAATGATCAAGGAAAGGGTGATAAAGGCGGTACAACGATGTCATAAAAAGGATAATAAAGGTTAAAAGGCGGAAAAAAATGTTTTAATCTATATTTCTACTATGTGTATGGCCCACGTGACTTTCTTTTATATCCTGGCAGCAATTTGAATATTGGCTCGAGGTAGCTTTCCTTACTGAAGACTTTTTATTCCCCTTTTTATATCTCTTTGCAAAATATGATGTGAAAGATAAATACAAAATCTCACCTAAATAATGAAGAAAAGGAAGTGTCTGGCGCGATATATTTGTGTGTGTGTATATATATATATATATATATATATATATATATATATATATATATATATATATACACATACATACATATATATACATACATATATATATATATATATATATATATATATATATATATTTCTTTCCTGTCGCATTGAGTAGCATTGCCAAAAGTATGACTACTTCGGGTTCGGGGAGAGGAAGTAGTCACATCCTAGTGAGAGAGGTACCCCTAAAGGTAGATAGAAAAATGGGAGGGGGTGGGAAGGGTTGAATCTGTGTGTGTATATCTATCTAAATATTTAGCCGTTTTTTGAAGGGTTGCGTACACTAGTATAAATAACTTAGACTGAAAAACCAACAAATAAGGACTGGATTGGATTTGGGGAATTTAGGCCATATGGGCCAGAACTGCGGCCAAGGACACCATTCAACGCAAAAGTGCAAATAAGTGGAAACTCTGAAAAGTTAAAGAGGTTAGACAGCAAGATAGAATAAGAGAAGCTATTATTATTATTATTATTATTATTATTATTATTATTATTATTATTATTATTATTACTTGCTAAGCAACAACACTAGTTGGAAAAGCAAGATGCTATAGCCCCAAGGACTCCAACAGGGAAAAATAGCCCAGTGAGGAAAGGAAACAAGGAAAAAACTATATAAAAAGTAAAAAAAAAAAAATTATAAAATTATTTTAGGAACAGTAACAATATTAAAACAATGAGGTATTTCAAGACCAGTAACAACATTAAAACAGATCTTTCATATATAACTATAGAAAGAGATTTATGATAGCATGTTCAACATAAACACATTAGCTGGAAATTTGAACTTTTGAAGTGCTACTGATTCAAAATCATTCCACAACTTGGTCATAGCTGGAATAAAACTTTAAGAATACTGTGTAGTATTGAGCCTCATGGTGGAGAAGGCCTGACTAATAGAATTAACTGCTAACTTGGATAACATGCATAACAACTAATTGAACGACGGTGCCACAGATGAATATCTAGATCCTGTCCAACAAATTAAGATGGTAATCTGCATCTGAAGAGCATATAGGAGAACAATACTCGAAACAAGGTAGAATGAAAGAATTAAAACACTTCTTCAGAATAGATTGATCACCGAAAATCCTGTAAGACTTTCTCAATAAGCCAATTTTTTGTGCAATTGGAGAAACATACCTAATGTGTTTCTCAAAAGTAAATTTTTTGTCGAATATCTCTCCTAAAATTTTAAGTCATACAGAGTTAAATAAACATTGTCAATGCTGAGATCGGATGTTGAGGAGCCACTGTCCTAGATCTACTTACAATCATACTTCTGAGTTTTGTTAGGATTCAACTACATACCCCATAATTTCCACCATGCACTAATTTTAGCTACATCTCTATTAGAGGATTCAACAATCCAAGGTCTACATTAAGGATATGAAATTAATGCAAAGAGAGTAGCATCCTCTGCATATGCAATAAGTATGCTTTTTAGGCAAACCACATCATATGTATAAAGTATGAAAGTAATGGGCCAAGAACACTACCCTGAGGAACACCAGATATAACATTATTATATGCACTATGGTGCCCATCAACAACTCTTTGCAACCCATTACTTGAAAATTCAGCAATGATAAGAAAAGACCCTCACTCTCAACAGTTTGAGTTTGAAAAAAAGGGGCTCATGATTAACACAGTCAAAGGCAGCACTAAAATCAAGGCCAATCATACGAACTTCCATGCCACAATCAAGAGACCGCTGTACAGCTTTGGAGATTGTAAGGAAGCATCACATGCTCCGAGGCTTTTACAAAAGATAAATTGCAAACTAGGGAACAGACGATTGCATTCCGCAAACCAATTTAGACGTTTTGCCCAAAAACATTAAAAAATATGGAAAATTGGGCGGTAATCAGTTGGACATGACCTACCACAAGCACATTTACATAATGGAGTAACATTGCCGATTTTCAACGAGTGTTAAAAGCTAACAGATAACTTTGACGCTAAGAAATCTGCAGTCATTATAAAAAAAAGAAAAAAAAAATACCATCTGGGTCTACACCTCCATAAGCATCAAGGTCCATCAAGAGAGCTTTAATTTCACGAGATGAAAAGGCTAAACTAGTCAGTTTAGCCTCGGGAAATCAAGAATGGGAAAGATCAAATTTCTCATTACTCTATTTACTGACAAACACATCAACCAAAAGGGTTGCCATTGTCACTGGACCGTGAGTGACAGAGCCAACTGGTTTAAGTAAAGGAGAAACTGTTGCGTCTACACCGAAGAGTGCAGATTTAAGGGTAGCCCACCACTTATGTTCCTGGGTTGTACCAGAACGAGTTTCTTTTATAATTAAATTGTAATCCTTTTCGGTTGAAACAAACTCTCTGAGCAAAAGCTTTAAGCTGAGTATAGTTATTCCAAGTCAAATCCGACCTGTTACCCTTCCAAAGATGTTAGACCTCCTGCTTCTCCAAATAAACACCTCTACAATCATAATTGAACTAGGACTTGTCTTTCACTTGGTACCTTAGCAGACGAGAAAGGATACGCCTATCAATCATGTAGACTAGATTCTCATTCAAAGTCACAACAGGATCAATGCAAGACCAATTAAAGCTAAAAGCTAAAAAAGTGGTTGTTGATATTGTACACTGAAAAAAAGAGGTGGGGCAGACCCAGAGAGCAATCGACTGATAAAAAAAAAGGCAAAAAAAAAAAAATTCTTAAAATTTAATAGCGTTAGAACAAAACTGAGAAGCAAAGAGCAATGCACATAAAGCAGAAGGCTGTTACGCACTGCTGAGGAGATTTCTGAAGCGAGTCTTATCGGCCCGATATTCTTTGCGAACTGAAAAGGCTTCATTTCTGTTTACCTTTCAAGATATCATCTTTCAGGCGTAAAACATTTTTCATAAAAGAAGATCTCTAAAGAAGCAGAATACCATCAAATACCAGGAACAACTAGTGTTTGCATGAATAAAATTCTAATATACATTCACAAAATGCATAAACATAGCCATGGGAAGTTTTAACGAACCAAGAAGCATATTGCAGTCAAGAAACGCATCAGGGTAATTTAATTCCCATGTCAAGAAGTCAGGGTATCTTCATATCTCTATACCGTTCTGACATAACAGAAGAGAGACTAGCAACCGCGAAAGAACAATAAGAAATAAACAACGTTTTTCAAACCAAGTGAAAATTCAAGAATAATTTTAACAGTGAATTAATATCCTAAAATGTTTTTAACAAATAAAACAAATAGCTACATACGACGAGTCTTTAGTGCACATCTACAAACAAAATCAGATAAATTTAAAAACAAAAAATAATTTAAACAACTCTCAAAGTGGTATTTCCTTCTGATAGTTCCGAGTAATTTCCTAAATTTTGAAAGGAAAATAAAATCTGACCTCCGGAAGTTGCTCAACATTTTATTTGCAAAAACGAAAAATTTAAAAGCTGTTATTATAATATTGTAATGCCAGTAAGAGACATCACATTATTTGACAAAGGGGTGCTTATACTAATATTGACAGTGTAAACCCACCTTCTCCCAATCAAAGCAGACAAGGGAGAGAGAGAGAGAGAGAGAGAGAGAGAGAGAGAGAGAGAGAGAGAGAGACTCGTAAAATCATCGTTCATAATCTGTCATCTGCATTGATCTGTTGCACCCCATCTTTCCCACCTAACATTTCAATTAAACAAAATTGCTGAATAACATATCTTAACTACTTCAACCCAGGACAAATTAATCCAAAGAAATCCTTCTTTATGAAAACAACGCATCAAAATCTCTTGTACATATACATAATTCATAAAGAAAATACTTCCTTTTGTTTGGCATGATAGTCTTGGTGGCATCATAATGTCTTACAATTTCATTACTTCGGGATAAATCGATCAGAGCCGTCACTCCCATTGGATGGACTGATTTCATTATGGCTGTCAATCATACGACAGATTCCAATCAATATATGAGTATCTAATTTGAAAGGGAAGAAAAGCTATGATGGAAATTGGAAATGTATCGAGATCTATTCGAGTTAAGAAGATTCACATTCCTAAGAAATTCTACTTTTGTAATAATGGCATACTTCGTAATGCACGAATAAGGACAGAGGACTTTCTGACCTGAAAATAATAACCATATAAATAATAATGATCCAAGACCTACGAACATACAATTGGAAACCTTTGCTATTATCGCACCGACTTTTTAAGGAAGATGATGTCAAATAATCGTAATTCGGAAAGGTTTATAGTTTTCTATGAATGGCAGAAGCAAGGAACAGTGACATTTCCCTATCAAGAGGGACAAGGCCCTAGATACTGACCATATATCATATGATCAGCGATCAAGCCACCTCTCCACCCAAACTAGGACCAATGAGGGCCAGGCAATGGCTGCTGATGACTCAGCAGAGAGACTTATAGGCTCCCCCAAACCCCCCAACCTTAGCTCACAAGGATGGTGAGATTGCAGCGACCAAAGGAACTAACGAGTTTGAGCGGGACTCGAACCCCAGTCTGGCGTTCACCAGTCAGGGACGTTACCATATCGGCCACCACAACCCTACTGGTCGGCAAGAGAGCTTATGATTTGCACACCTGTTTGGAAAAACCTGGCAAAAACATTATCAACTGAAATCTGTTCGTTTTAAACTTCGGTTTTAATACCTTTATATTTAACCAAGTCCTTCAAAATATCTTTATATATAACAAAGTCCTTCAAAATACCTTCATATATAACCAAGTCCTTCAAACCACACATCAATTACAATAATGATATATAGAAATAATTCGTATCCTATTTCATAAAGGGATGTGGCCTGCATATTTCGGGGATAATAAGCTGACAAAAGACTCGTTCTATAGTTTATGTTATTTATTTATTCAACAATGGTATTTAACTTAGTTTTTTCATTTATTATCTTTTATTTTCTTATTATCCTTGTAGCATTTAGCTTTTCCAACTAATAATAATAATAATAATAATAATAATAATAATAATTAATAATAATAATAATTTAGTCATTTTTACGTAATTACCCTTCCTTACATGGGTAAAGTACTTGAATACCATCCATGTAATAGAATCAAACATAAGTCTTCGGCGAGTTACTGCGACTCAAATCTTTGAACTGGATAAAGCTATGCCATTACTTAAAACTTGCCTTTCATTAAAGGATCTTGGCTAATAAGGTGTTTACCGAAGAACCAAAACCAAATACTTGCAATGATTGCAAATGCATCATTGAAATATCTCTAAAGATGTTATAAATGAGAGGATCGTTTTTCATTTCTAAGGAAAAATGCATTTGGGTTTGCATGGTATGATTTAATTTTTTGTTAAAAAATAGTAGAGGTTTATCTATAAATGGAAACGAATTAAAAGGTGTAATTTTACATCTGTATCTAATTCATAAAGAAAATTCTTTTAACCTGCTACTTGTGGATGATTTAACTCACCTTTGCCTTGCAGTATAGTGAGATAAAGTATGTAGTAACATTCAGCTTAAAAAGGTTTAAACTACTAGCTCACACAAAGTCACAAGTAGTAATATATATATATATATATATATATATATATATATATATATATATATATATATATACATATAATATATATATATATATATATATATATATATATATATATACTGTATATATATATATGTGCACACTTCTACAAATGCACACAAAAATGTGTATACCAATATTATACATATGTAAACAATATAATTCAAGTACTAGTGTAAATATTTTCCCTCAGTGCGTGCATATGCGGTACATGGCTATGCAAAGACGATGAAACTGATAAATGGCAGGCATGCTCACTAAATCTTTATTCCTTTATATATATATATATATATATATATATATATATATATATATATATATATATATGTATATATATATATATATATATATATATATATATATATATATGTATATACATATATATATATATGTATATATATATATATATATATATATATATATATATATATATATATAAATATATATATATATATATATATATATATATATATATATATATATAAAATATATATATATATATATATATATATATATATATATATATATATATATATATATATATATATAGTATACAATGTAGTAAAATTAGGTCCTTGTTCCCGTAGATTAAAAGCTAATCCCACTATTTGTACCTGCAATCAGAACCACCCGGTGTACACTGCCCGGAGAAAACGAGAATGGTTATTCCAGTGAAAACATAAAACGTCCCGCGAGAGAAGCGGACCGAATACTTTCCCACGAACTGCGATTAAACCCGTCCTCCTCCACCCGATGAGTTGGAGGAGGAGGAGGAGGAGGAAAGATACGAATCGCCCGGGAGGCGGAGGTGTTGTTCCCCTTACCTAGAGATATCAACAAGATGAGCTGGATCGGCAGACAATGATGAAGATGGTTGGTATCAAAGGTGAGGATGACGATGAAGGGATGCAGAGGGAGGTCGGGCGAACAAGCATATAACAGCAGCACAGCAGAGCTCTTCTTCTTCTTCTCTTAAGGGCAGCAGTGATTGGCGACTACTGCTGCAGCAGCCGCAGCAGCCAAGATAAAGAGAAATTGAGAAAGAGAGAGAGTGTGTGTGAGAGCGAGAGAGGTAGTCCCGTGACGCAAAAAAGATTCTCCAACACCAACAACGTTCGTCCAGTCACCAACACAGCTAGTGAGACACTGACCTAATCCTGTTGGCGGCACAGTGCCACCCGTAAACTCGCCCCCCATTTCCTCTCTGCACACCAGCACCCCCGTCCCCCTCCCCACCATTCCTAGTCCTTCTCGCCAACCGAATTCAACCCCCCTTTCCTTCCTCCCTCCATCTCAGTCTCCCTTCCTCCTGAATTAAACCCCCCAACCCTGCAACCTTTTTCCCTGTCAGAAACCCACCAGCGCACGCAAGCTTCGCGCCCACAGATCCTGCCCACGTCGTTGCCTTACCCCTTTTCTACTTCTCCTGCCCCCTCTATCTCGCCCCCTTCCCTCTCTCTCTCCTCCTTTCCTATTTGCTATCCACGCGCCCACCACTACCCAACCCCCTCCTTTTCCTCCACCTTCTCTTCCCACACCCCCACTAACCTGTAATGCTCAATCCCCTCTCCCAGTTCAGACTACCACGCCCCTTCCTCCTTCTCCTTCCAATTTCCTCCTGCTCCTCAAAGTTATTCCTTCCTATCTACTTCCATAACTAACCCCATCCATCCTCTCTCTCTCTCTCTCTCTCTCTCTCTCTCTCTCTCTCTCTCTCTCTCTCTCTCTCTCTCTCTCTCTCTCTCTCTAAAGACACCAATCAAACCCAAATTGTGAAACATCCTATTTTCCCAATCTTCAAGTCCAAAGATAATTAAAAAGCCAAAAAAAAAAAAAAAAAAAAAAAAAAACAGAGGAAAAGACCTATTATGCATAGTTCCAGAGCAATCAGCCATCGCATCTGAAGTGTCTCAAAACAATCACGAAATCACAAAACTCCAATAAACTCTCTCTCTCTCTCTCTCTCTCTCTCTCTCTCTCTCTCTCTCTCTCTCTCTCTCTCTCTCTCTCTCTCTCTCTCTCTCTCTCTCCCCATTCATCAGTCCACCTACATTTTTCCTCTCTATGTTCCCCGACCTCTTACATCAGCCAGCATCATATCCCACTCGCTAACAATATTGAATCAACAAATCTCTCGCTTTCTTTTCCTTTCGTCTTCCGCTTGCGTAGGACGGGAGATGAGATAACGACGATAACTCGCCAATGGGTGAACTTTTTTTTATGAAGGATGCTGCTGAGAAAATTTCAGCGATGCCCCTATCAATTAAGGCTCAATCACACCTGTGCATTTACTTAAATCGTTTTGGCAGGAATGCAACATGGGAATGATGCAACGCTGAGGGATGAATATGGAAGAATGTCAGAAGAGGGTTAAAAAGGGGAGAATGAAGGCTATGAGAGAATAAAGCGATTAAGGCAAAATATCAAAAGAGGATTAAAAGGGAGAGAGAAAGACTGTGAGATAAGAAAGTGATTAAGGAAGAGTATGGAAGAATATCAGAAGAGGGTTAAAAAGGGGAGAAAAAGATTATATGAGAGAAGAAAGTAATTAACAAAGAGGAAATGTTTAGGAGGGAAAAAAGTAAACAACTCGAAGGAAACGATATGATATAATAAATTTAGACAAGGCGAGGCAAATGATACTATAAAAGAAAGTAAATAGGGCGAAGTGACAGGACATGAGAGTAGTTTCACTGAAAATGTGCAAAAAATGAATAAAATATAACTTGTGGAGTAAGAGCATTGAACAGTTTTAAGGATGTACAGGGATAGCATTGGAAAGGGTAAAAAATGTAAAGAATACAAGATCAGGGGAGTTAAAAATATGGAGAAAAATGAGAGGAAAGTTAAAATGTAATAGAATTGAATGTGAAAAGTTTGTGTGTGAGTGAATAGAGAATTTAATATGAAAAGTTTATACGTATGAATGAATAGAACATAGAATTTTTTCATAAATGTGTATGTAAAGAATAAAATATGAAAGAAGTAAAAATAACGTATCGTTATATAATGTGAAACATAAATGTTTTAAATATAGAGGAATATCAATAACATGAGTATCAAAACAGAGAAAAAACGAATAGGAGAGAAAACATTCCTTTTCAGGTCCTCATTAAACGGACATTTCCATTCCAATTACCACACAATGAAGAATATTAAATTTGACAAATTTGGAGAAAGTGAACAAAAGAGTAAAGGAAATATTGAGAAAATGTGTAAAATAAAAAAAAGGTTATAAAGATAACAGGAAGAATATGGGAAAGGAAATTTCCCCAATGAGGTTCAAGATGGATGGAAAATAAGAGGAACCTCAAAAAAAAAAAAAAAAAAAAAAAATGAATTGGAGAGAAAGACTGTCTTGAAAAAAAGAAAAAAATAGTAATTTCAAATAACTAACGACTTAGAGGCGAAAAAGTAATGTAAAAAGGGGGACGTTTACATTATATACAGTCCTTGTGGTAGTGGGCTGTGAAGGTCACCTGTCTCGTCCATACACCTGCTCTCAGCACCTGGCCGACTGCCATGTTCCTTTCAAAGGCCAACGAAGTGCCGATGCCCCTGATGTCATGTGGCTTGGCTGACCTGGGGGAGGGTTCATCCTTCGCCTAGTAAGCCCTACGGACCATCTCCGGGAGCCAGAAGGAGATCGTGTTATTCGAGACCGCCCTCTTCACTTTTCCCGTAGTCACGAACAGGCGCTTGATAGCCGGGCAGAGGGTCATTTGTCCCGGGGATGGCGGGGATGGAAAACTCATCAAACTGCGAGTCAGCTACCGCCGGGTTCTGCGTCTTCGCCATGAAGGAGAGAATGAACTTGAAACCAGCTCCTTCCACCTGTGTGAGTGGGAGACATTCACTGAGAGCTCATTGAGCTCACCTACCCCTTTGGACGAGGCCAGGATGAGAAGGAACACCGTCTTTAGGGTAAGCTTCATGTCCTTAATTTGTTGAATCTCAAATAGAGGCCTCTTCAGGGCGTCAAGGACCTTGATGATGTCCTATATGGGTGCATTCAGGGTCCAGGGGGGGGGGGGGCACGCCTGCTCGAACCCCTTCATCAACATTGAGAGCTGCTTGGAGGAACCTAGGTTCAACCCCTCGAGAATAAGACCTGACCCAGAGCTGCCCAGAATCCTTTCATTGCCAGAACTGACATACTCTGATCAAAGCATAGATGGACCAGGAAGTCCGCAATGACTGGGATTGAGGCATTGAAAGGCTCTATGCCCTCCTTCGTGCAGAATTTACTGAAGGCCACCCACGTTGCCTCGTATATGGTTCTTGAGGATTGTCTGAAATTACCTGTCATCTGAGCAGCTATCCTTCTGGAGTATCCCTCTCTTCTTAGCAAACGCTGAATAGTCTCCACACGTGAAGGGAGAGGTTTGGGAGGCATTAGTGGAACCTCCGGAAGTATGGCTTATCTTAGTAGGTCTTGTCTCAGTGGCAGGGGCCACTGGCAGGGGCCACGAAGGTTCCATCACTAACGACTTTAGGACTGAGAACCCCTCCTTTTCAGGCCACCAATGTCATCCTTACTTGTCTTACCCCTTGAAGACGGTTTATGGTCTGTCGTAAGAGACTGAATGGAGGAAAGGCATACACATCAAGGCTGTCCCACAGGTGTTGTAACACATCCTCCAGATCTGCTCCTGGGTCTGGCACTGGAGAACAAAAGACTTGCAGCTTTGCGTTCAGCCTTGTCGTGAAGAAGTCCAGACAGGGAGAGACCCACTTTCCTATCTCTATCTTTACCAATTCCGGATGTAGGGACCACTCTGACTCCAACACCTGTCCCCTTCTGCTGAGCCTGTCTGTACCGGCACTTCTATTTTCCATAACGTATCAGGCCGTTTGAGCCTGCATTTCCTTCGGATGATACGGGGCTCGTCGCAGCATCATTCTTCCTTTGGGGACGAGTTTCTCCAGGGACACCATGTGCCCCACTAGCCTCTGCCACTCTTTCACAGATGCCGGTTCGCCCTTGATGAGAGTCCCTGGTGTTTCTTCTAACCTCATGACCCTCTCCCTCGTCGGGAAGGTTTTAGGCTAATGATGTCTTGGGAGACAGACAGGGCCAAGGAGGGCCTCGCCTCCCTTGGGGCTCCGAACCAGCTTTCCAGACTGGTGGAGTGGTGCTGGGCTCTAGCCGAATTGGGCTTCGGGAGGTCATTTAGCCTTCTAATGTGGCCGAGAACCCTTCAGAAGGACAACACTTCCTTGACCACCTCATCCTCTGGGGGGTTCCTTGACCCCTCCTCCAAAGCCCACTCTCCGATATCGGGAGATCCATCAGGTGGTCCCTCCCATAGTGGCACATGATCACCCCGGAGATCCGCTTCCCCTGACGAAGGGGCCCTATGCTGCTCTTCCTCCTTTCGACCTCTCTTCACTACTTGGGCGGGACCCGGACACACGGAGCCGTAACACAGGCCTAGAGGAATGACGCCCGTTATAGATGCATCCAATCCTTGGCGGCAGGAGGGGGTTAAGAGGCGATGTCCAGCAGTGGGAACTCCTCCCAAGGGGCTGGGGGAACGGAGTCCACAGTTTCCCATGTGGGAAAGGGATCGCTCAGCGGGGACCTGAATGGGATAAATGTGGTGCCCGTATAGGCCTCTTTCGCCCATGAGGTTGGATCAGTACCAGGGAGCCACTGCCCGGGGGATAAGGCAGTCACCCCAAGGGCAGAAGGTGAATCTTCTATCTGCAGAGGGGCAGAGGATAAAACTCCAGAAGGCAGCGCCAAGCAGCGGATTGACAGCAGCCATGTTGGCGGATCCCTGGTAGTGGAGCTCGAGAGGGTTCTGGCTGGATAGGCCAACGTGCCGGCAGTTAAGCGTTTCCGGCCATGTGGAGCCGCTAGTTGGTTGGAGGACCACCCCCTGAGAGGGCTGCACAACCCTGGAGCAGCCACTCACACCTCGACATTACGTCTCTCATGACTCCTGCAACCAGCGCTGGTGCCCGCAAGGGGAGATCGGCCCCTGGGAGCCGTTGAGTGGAAGCTGGAGCCTCCACCCCGTGAGCGAGTGAGGGTACGTCTACCAGCAGCTGGATGGAGTCTGCACACTCGGTCGGTGGATAGAAAGACGGTGGTCCAACCTAGGCTGAGGCCTGCAGGCCGGTTGGGCAGCTCCACACCCAGACTGAGCAGCGGGAAACTGGCCAAGCTGGGCAGGCCAAGATGACGGCACCTGACCGCAGGGAATCTGGGCCACATGGTCAACGTGCGACGCAGCTAGCCGCAACGGGGGACCACCCCGAGTAGGGAGCGCTGCCCCGGAGCAGGTACCCAAACCAACCCATCAACTCCCTCAAAACTATCTCTACATCTGGTGTGGCCTGTCTGGTGAGGGGAGTGGAAGCGATCCCAGTAGGACCAGGGATCGGGAGGGGGGAG